>NC_056744.1:257155322-257526572 GCF_019279795.1 Protopterus annectens | reverse complement strand
CTCATATACATAGGTTCATAGGTTCATAGGTTCATAGGTAGGTACTAGGCTATTGGCCCTAGGGCCTATACAAGCCTAGCCAAAAGTGTACCCTGGATTTCGCCACCCAAGAAAATTATTTTCCTGTGCCCCTGTCAAGTAGAACCACAGAAGTGATCCCCGGAGTGAATTTCCCATTACCCATCCAATCATCAAGATTTTTCTTGAAGAGTGCTAATGAGGAGCTCTGTTTGACATAGACAGGTAGTCTGTTCGAGAGTATGGGAAGTCTCTGGGACAGGAATCTATCTCTCCAGCATGTTCTGTTTACTGTGGTGACAAGGCTTAGGTCCCCTAGAGCGTGTAGCTCGGAGGGATTGGGATTTCTTTAAGTGGATCATGTCCAACAGCTCTGGGTTTGACATAGCTTTGTATGCTAGGCAGAGATCACCTCTGAGTAGGCGATATGCGACGGAGTAAAGCTGGAGTTTTTTGAGACAATCTGCGTAAGGCATCTTTTTGAGGCCAGTAATCCTCTTTGTGATGTATTTTTGTGGCCTTTCCAGTTGTTGTAGATCTCATGTGAGGTACATACCAAAAGGGGTGTTGTACTCTATAATGGGTCTAATGAGTGATGAGTAGAGGGGAACAATGACCTCTTTTTTCTGGATGAGAAACCTTTTGTGATGAGTTGTGCCACATAGAAGGATTTCCTGATCACTTTGGCGATGTGATTATCAAAGGAGAGACTACTGTCCACCTGTGTCCCAAGGTCGATTATCACACTTTCGGTGTAAAGTAGACTACTGCCTATGTGGTAGTTCATGGGTACAGAATATTTACCAAAGGGGATGACAATGCACTTTTTGGCATTGAGCTTGAGACCATGTTTTTGACACCAGGCATCTGTCTCAGTGAGGCCCTTTTGTAGGATGTCCACATCATTAGGAGTCTCAATTATGGCTCCTAGTTTGCAGTCATCTGTGAATTTAGTTAGCCAAAGACCTTCTGTGTTAGCCTGTACTTCAGAGAAGTAGATACCAAACAGGAGAGAACCCAGGACTGAACCCTGTGGTACTCCACTTGTCACTGGTCTGAAGTCTGATTTGGAGTCTGCTACTTTCACAGTGTGGGTTCTTTCAGTAAGCCAGTTGGCAACTCATCTTGTGACATAGAGATTTATACCTAGTTTTTTGAGTTTATCTATAATTCCAGAGTGGGGGATGGTGTTGAATGCCTTGGCGAGATCTAGATAGGCTGTGTGAACCACCTTACCCTCATCTATGGCTTTGGTGACTACTTCAAAGAAGTCTATCAGGTTTAGGAGACATTATCTGCCTTTTACAAACCCAAACTGTGTGGGGTCCAGGGTTTGGAGATCTCTAATGTCTTTGTTTATGAGTTCCATGATGATACGTTCCATGGCCTTGCAGACGAAGCTCGTCAGGCTAATGGGGCGGTAGTTCCCGGGGTCTGTTGTGCCCCCCCCCCCCTTTGTGGAGTGGGATAACTGTCACGGTGCACCATTCAATGGGCAGAAAGCCTGAGGTGAGGCTATGATTGAACATGGTACTTAGGTGGGGTGCCAGTTCATTCTGTAGTTCATGTAGAAGGCAGCCTGGGATGTTGTCATGTCCCATGGATGCTGTGTTCTTGGCTTTGGAGAGTGAAGGTTTTACATGTGTAGCCGTGATTGCAGGAACTTTGCATTCTTCCGGTATAAAGATGGGCCCTTTAGGGGGTGAGGGGGGGGGGTAAAGTTAGCACTGAACCTATCTGCCAGGATGTTGGCAATATCAGTTGGTTCTGTATATTTAGTGTCATTGTGCTGTAACTCAGAACAGATCTGAGTGTTGCCATTGAGATTTTTGACATAGCTATAGAATGCTTTGTGGTTGTCTTTAGAATCAGTGGCGATTTTGTTTTCATAACTGGCTTTGGAGGATTTTATGAGGGATCTCAGCTTCTTACTGAGGCTGAACAGGGAGTTCCTCCAGTCATGGGATTTTACTCTTTTTTTGCAACAGTTTCTTTCTTCTGTTGTAGAGTTTGTTTATGGCAGAAGACCACCAGAGTGGCTTCCTTTTTTTGGAGGATAGCATCTTGGTTCTGTTAGGGATAGCATGATCCATGCACTCGTGTAAGTGCTTATAAAGTGCATTTGTGTAGGATTCAGCAGTCGTACCTCTATTGTCCATCTGCATGGGTGTCATGAAGTTTGCCACTTCTGTCTTAAGAAGCGTGAAGTTGGCTTTGGAGAAATTTTTTACGGTTGTTTTCCTAATGGGGGGTGGGAGCGGGATGTGGATGTCTAGGGTGATTAGCTTGTAGTCGGATCTGACCAACGAGGAGCTGACCTCTGGTGTGGAACACCGGTCACCCATGTTGGTGATGACCAGGTCTAGGATGTTGCTGCCTCTGGTGGGGGTGTGGATAAGTTGATCCAAAGTGTTGGAATTGATGATTTCCAGAAAACATTGAGCAAAAGAGTTGGTACATGAGTAGTTTTCCCAATTAATGGTAGGGAAGTTGAAATCACCCATTATTAGATTGTTGGGTTGTACCTTAATATTTTCCAGTGTATCAAGAAAAGAGGAGTGGGAATCCTGGGGCATGGTGGGTGGTCTGTAGCAAGCTACAATCTGGATTGTGGTTTTGCCCAGAGTTAGTTGAACTTGGATAATCTCGGATGTATTATGCTGAGCAACTAGCTTGGAGCTGTGGATATCCTTAATAAATATGGCCACGCCTCCACCTTTAGTGTTTCGGTCCGGGTTTGGTGGCTGAAAGGTGTGGTATGAATTATAGCCTGGTACTGCATGGGTACTCTCTGGAGCTTTGAACCAGGTCTCTGTCACTGCACAGATGTCAATGTTCTCCATTTTAAGGAGTGCCTCGAGTGAGTGCATTTTGAGGTTTAGACTTCTAGCATTGAGTAGCATTACCCTCAGATTTTGCTTGCTTGTACCTGTTACAGTGGTGAATTTGTCATTTGAACCTTGCCTAAAAAAGGTACTATAGGGGTGACAAGAGCCTTTGCCAGTATCCGGAATCCCAAGGGTGACAGGTGCAGGCCATCTCTGGCAAAGCAGTGTGGTCTGTCGATCGTGTAATCCCAGGCAGACAGCTACTGGATTCCCTTAGAATGACACCAGAAGTTTAGCCAATTGTTAAAGTCAATCATTTTGTCCTTGTACTGTGGTGTCATTCTTGGTGATAGCAGGATGCTACTCAGGGCTACGGTCATACTGGCCTGGGCTACAAGATCAGAGAGCTCCTCCATGTCTCTTTTCATGTAGTCCAGAGAGGTACATCTCAGGTCACTGTGTGTGTGTGTGTGTGTGTGTGTGTGTGTGTGTGTGTGTGTGTGTGTGTGTGTGTGTGTGTGTGTGTGCGTGTGTGTGTGTGTGTGTGTGTGTGTGTGTGTGTGTGTGTGTGTGTGTGTGTGTGTGTGTGTGTGTGTGTGTGTGTGTGTGTGTGTGTGTAGAGATATATATCTATAGCTATATACATCTATAGCTATCTCTCTCTCTCTCTATATATATATATATATATATATGTTAGCTGGGGGGGGGGGTCAGTGAAGATGGTGACTTAGAAAGTGACTGCATTTTGGTTGGATGTTACCTGGGATGATAACGTTGTAGGGATGCTGCAGTGGTTACTCATTTTGGTTAATACCAAGTCCAAAATATATTCCCCTCTTGTGGGGGTGCCATCCAAACTGGCTCAAGGCATTTGCATTGATGAAATCAAGGAATCTCTGGGCATTTGTGTTTTGGTATGAGTATTTCTTCCAATCTATAGTTGGATAGTTAAAGTCACCCAGGATCAGGGTAAAGGCTTGAATCTTGATAGATTCTAAGAGGTCCAGATAGGTGGAGTGGGCATCTAGAGTCAGAGTTGGAGGCCTGTAGCTAGCTATGATTTGAATAGGGGTCTTGTCAATTGTTAACTGCACCTGGAGTATTTCCCGTGCATCATACTGTCTGACCAGCCTAGAGGTGTGTATGTCTTTTATATATATTGCAACTCCACCTCCGTTTGTTTTGCTGCCCACAGCTTGGGGTCTGAACGAATGATAGGATGAGTAACCTGGCATGGCTGGGGTTCTCTCCACAGCTTTGAACCAGGTTTCTGTGACTGCAAAAATGTCAGCTGCTTACATGGTTAAGAATGCTTGCAAGGAGTGCAATTTCATGTTTAGACTCCTAGTGTTTAGCAGCATGGCCATTAATTTATGCTTAGATGAAATTTTCATGTTGGTAGTTTTGACCTCATGGCATTGCCTAAAAAAGGCACTATGGGGAGGCAAGAGACTTTGCCAGGAGCCAGAAGCCAAAGGGAGACAGATGTAGATCATCTCTGGCAAAGTATTGTGGCTTATAAATTGTGTTATCCCAGGTTGTCAGGTACTGGATCCCCTTTGACTGACAATAAAAAATTAAGCCAGTTGTTAAAGTCAGTCATTTTCTGTTTGTATTGAGGCATCATTCTGGGTGACAGTAGAATGCTGCTTAAGGCTAGGGACATACCTGACTGGGACACATACTCACTGAGCTCAATCATGTCTCTCTTCATGTAGTGCAGGGAGGTACGTCTCAAGTTATTCACTCCAATACGGACTATGACAGAGTCATAACAGTACTTGTTGAGAGACTTGAATGCATAAGTGATATGGTGGATTCAGGGACCCAACAAACAACTAACCGTGACTTTCTCCTTATCCAGCCTGGTGAGAGGGACATATATGTGTCTCACAATGGAGTTTCCTATGACTAATATGTTGGGTTTATGTTTAGGCCTTAGTGGCTGTGAGACACAGGTGTGTGGACTATGTGTGGTTTGTGGTGTGGTGGACAGTGGAGTTTGCCTGTATTTATGCCTCGGAGGTCTCTTTTGTTTGGGTATGCTTTTGTTGCAGATGTCTACATATATGGGGAGGGGAGTGTTGTGTAGGTGTGGGTGGTGCTTGGGGTGTGTGTTCATGTTGCCAACCTTCCCAGTGCCAGATATACAGGTTTGTGGGGGAGAGAGAATGACACAAGGAGCTTGATGTAATTGCATCTCTCACAAATTGTGTTCCTACGTGGTAGTAGTAGAGGGTTGTCTGTGTACATGAGGTAGTTGCTACACTATCTCAGGATGCTCATATCGACCAGACTGGCAAGAGAAAATGACAGAAATTGTCCATCCATATTTGTCATAAACTGAAAGAGCTAAGAGGGAATAGAGAGCAAGGTCTATCAGTAGTACTAATAGATGATAACACAAGTGATGCTAAGGGAACACTTGCAGCTGGAATACCTCAAAAAGGGTTAAAAACCATGAGGCTGAAGCTCTGGATGCTGCAGACCTGTATCTAGACTATGCTACTCAATTTTAAGGTTAAGAACTCAGTAAGAAAAAACTCACAATGAAGCACAGATTAATCACTTATAGTTAAAAGAATAAAACTTGCAGTATGAAAAAATACAGTTAAACAGCAACAAAATGCAGTTAAACAGTAATGAATTGCAGTAGATAGCAATGAAATGTAGTTAATCAGTAGATTGCTTTGAAACAATAGCTCAAAAATCACAACAGTAGCAGAAAGCACAAATAAAGCAGCAATTCAGTAGAATACTGTCATCAATTTAGTGAGGCTACCAACAAGTAGTTATAAATACGGCTAACTAATTGCAGCTGAACTCCTAAGCAGAAGCAGCAAAATGAAGCAGAAAGGGGGATAGTTTTTTTTCTTGTAGAAAGTGAAGAGACAGAACATACTGAGATTATTCAAGGTTTAGAAGGTAAAGGGTGGGCCTTTACTAAGTTCTCACTATAAACAGTAGAATGAGCCGATGTAATGTGACTGGGGTGAGTGTCCAGTATTAACTTTGAACTAGAGGCGGCAGCTCAAAACCACCATGACTTAAGACCACCACAACAGCTGGGCAGGTGGGTTGGACAAAAAAAAAAAACAGTTGCACAGATTATACACAGATATACAATAAAACAGAAGTGTAGAAAACAGTTGAAAATAAGCACTTATCTTTTTCCAGTATCACAGAAGAGCAAATGGCAGAAGGCCTCTCACTGCAGCTTTGAACAGCTTGAGCAAATAAGTATAACTGGTATGGCTGTGTACATAGAAAGGGCTTCCACTCCATTAACTGCCATTTCACATGTAATTCTAAGGGGATCATCCTGATTGTATGTGCTGGTAACTCCAACAGTTACCAATTCCCATATCTGGCACAATTCTGAGCTCTGCCTGAAATTTTCAAGGGGAGATATCCCACAAGGTCATTTATTGGGTGATGCACAGTATGCACCTCAAACCATGGCTAATGTTGACCACTATAAATGCACACCCACCCCCTGAAGAATGATATAATGATGCACACATTCAAACAAGAAATATCATAGAGCTTGTGTTTGCACTGCTGAAGTCACTTTTCTAGTGCCTAGATACATCAAGAGGATCTGCAGTATAATCTCAGTACTTGTGCTGAAATTTTCACTACCTGTGCTATCCTTCACAGTTTTATACTGACAATGCATCTTTAACAGGAATACCAAGGGGTATAAGCACAGATCCCACCACCACTGGTAAGGTCACCACAGCCATACATAGATAAGGACTCAGAGGGAGAACCACCAGATGCTGTACATGTAGGTAGATGTAGATGGGCACAATATGCAATTGCCCTGGCCAAGAAGCAAAGGATAGCACACATGCTGACTAACTAAGAGGTACAACTTTTATCCTATGCACATACATACAGTAACATTTTTGTAAGGCAATGCTCACAACCTTTAATTGCCAATGAAATGGATGTGTACTGCTAGCATCAGACAGAGTCAGCACAAAATTAAAACAGTTGTAACTGCCATACTATCAAGTGTTGAACCTGGACCAGATAAATAATTTGGTACGAAAACAAATGAATGTCAGATCCTTACATACGCTTACTTGCTAATGTACCAAAGTAGAAGGTATCCGAGTTTTATAGACATGACATAAAAATGTTATAGGACTCATTTATGTCAATAGATGAAGATGCATCAAAGATACACACAATACAAAAACGTGCAAGAAAGCAGCACAATTTTCAAAGCAGCATCACAAACAAATAAATATTAAGCACTCAGTCAGCTATGCCGCCTGGGCATCAGACAAAAGACTTATGCATCCCTGAATACAAAAGATAGAAAACAAGGATAAGGCATAGTTATTATTTGCACAGGGTGTTGTATGGGGGTGGGGTGGGGGCAGAAGGCCTAGCCAGACACAAAAAGTCAGTGAGTGTATATGAGTAAGAAAGGGAAGCAGACAGGCTGAACCATGTAAGTGTTGCGTGTGTGTCTATAGGGGTCCTCCATTTGAAAGATGTGTTTCAGTCTGCAAGAACACAACCAAGCTCTATGCTAGCTCTACATCCTGGCATGTCACACAGGTTTGAGTTGCACATGGAAGAGATAACAGTTCACTATAATCACCCCCAACTGTGAGAACTGTCTCTGCTGGGGGTTGTACTGGCATGCCCATGCCCATGGTCAGATGTGCTAGTGCTACATGAATGTAACTGAGATATGCTGGATAAGATCTCCTCATGAGTATGCCTAGGACAATATCCCCATGGTCTACCATGCCTGAGTGTGGACACCACAACCACTGATGGAGGAGTGGAAATTCTGCCATTATGGGAGCATAATCGGGCACGGCCATGTTGGCTAACAGCAGATGATAGATGATACTGCTGACCTATGTGCAGGTAAATGCTGTCCCCATCTCAGCAAATGTTCCATCACAGACAATGTCCATTCCACTGTGTCATGCAGCTGAGCCATTGAATCGACCACATGGTGAAGACAGTCCTGCATGTCAGTCTGTGAAACATCTACAACCCTAAGTGTGTCCTTGGATGTCCTAGTGGAACATGCCTGTGCCTCCATGATGGCTCTAAAGATATGTTGAGTGGCATGTAATGACATACCAGGATCAGATGAAGGGTGCACAGCAGGCCTCCTCCAAGGACCCCTAACAACTCTCCTTTGTGGCAACTCACCCACACTTTGGCTATGGCCAGAGTTAACTAGCACTGAAACTACAATAACCAAACTACCCTGAACAAGTGTCTCATCCTCCACCTGTCCAATATCTGAGGGATGAGTAGAAAAGGTATGCATAGGCCAGTCTGACAGAAATCCAGGAGATGACTGAATGTTAACTTCAGTGTCAGATATAACATCTGTACCCCCCAACTGTGCTTCTGTTTGTCCACCATCAATCATCAGACGCTACCGATACTCTTGACATCAGGTGGTAAGAGTTCTACACTTCCACTGCCAGGATCACCTGTGATAATAAGCAACAAACACATACTATACTTAATATATAAAACAATTGATATGATAGCAAACTAACACTGGTCCCACTATTGCAGATGGTACAGCAACACAGACACTCATTGCATCCACCTCACACATACAGGTAAATGCATATATCTGAAGAATGGTCATCAATAAACCAAAACATTTTTTGCTTACCATGAGCAGATTACTCCACACATTATAGGGAGGCTGGTCCTGGAAGAAGTGAAGGAGGTGAAGGATGGTAATTAAACATCACAATGGGAACAACGCAGGGGGACAGCGATTACACAATTGTCTGTATGTCCAGTAAGAACAGTTTTAATTGAAACTTGTCCAAACCAAGGAATACAAATTTAGTAATGCGTTGTTTCCCACTGAAATATCTGGGTGCCTACACATTTTCAACAGAAAAGCAATTGAAACTTACTTTAGTTATGGCAACACACAAATGGTCAATGGCTCCCCCACACCAAAAAATACAAACAAATGAAGGTTTGTGCAAACCAAAGAATACCACTTAATTCAATTGGCATATATGCTTTTAACATAATTATCAGAAAGTGTGCACATTTACAACAGAAAACTCAATTTATGATTGCCAGTCACCTATCACTGTGCCCACCACGGGCCATATCAGAAGCATAACACCCTGTGTCAGTGACATGTACCTTACATTCCTCTGCAATTCCAAAGAAGATTGTAAAATAACAATTTTAACAATAACACTTATGATGAAAGTTAATAGCCTGTCTGAGAAAAGTAAATACCTGCCAAATTTGCCTATGCCAACAGTGAACTATAACAAGTGCATACAGATAAAAGTTCCATTTTTTACTGGTTATTTAAATTGCTGTGTAACATATTACAAAATCTAGAATGTACTTGAAAAATGCAAGCATACCTTAACAAAATTAGAAGCCTTCTGTGCAGTTAAATCAAAAGGAATACACAAGTCTCCACACCATCAAGTCCCCTAGCAGCATTATTACCTATCTATAGTTTAAGTTTGGGCCTCTGAGCACCATGAAGATACAAATGACATATGAACTCATTAAGATTGATGAGTACCAAACATCTGCCTTCATGTAGCAGATCTAAATATAGTGCAGGCTCTGTAACACTGTTAGTTGCTAAGGGATTGCAACTGTGAACGATTAGTGGGAGAGAGAGAGAAGGAAGACGAATAGCAATTCAATCTATCTTCCCTGCAGTGGGTGTGTCATTCAGGACCCACTTGCAAAGTGCAGAAGTAACTTTAGCAAGATTTTAAATGGAATTAAACAGCATGCATTAATCATTTTTGCTCGCTATCAGACAAACTCTCTTGCCTCTGCTGATATATATTTTCACTGTCATGTACTTTTTATTATACATTTAAAAGACAATGATACAAAATCTACTATAGAATATATGTCTGAGATTTCAGCAGAGAGAAGGGACGAATGAACACAATACAAGGAGCTGCATTTTTGCAGAGATATTCATAAATGGTTGTGTGATTACTCATTGCACTAAATGTGTTAGCTACACGTACAACCTATTGAGAATGTCTAAGTGTATGTCCTGTTAATAGGAAATAGGAATTGCTTGTCTGCACATGATTTACTTTCCTGCTGCAAAGTTGTGTCTGTGACAAGGAACGATAGCACACCCCACTGTGTTTTGTAGTTTCAATAGTATGATACTTCAAATCCAGAGCTACATAAAATTATTTAATGTGTGTTGAATTTTTTTTAAATATTAGTATTTGTATGGAGTGCAGCTTAGCAGACACATGGCAAAATGTGTCAGCATTTAAAATTTAACATCAGCTTGGATGATATGGACAGCATATATTACAACTGTAACTCAACTGTGTGCAGCACACCTTGTAAAGATATTGAGGTACACAGGACATAAAATAGCTAGACTATGGTACAAGTCCCACATTATTCTTTTTAACATAAATGATATTAAGAATTTTTTTAAAAAAAAAATGTATTTTCACCAATGCCTGTCTTGTTTGAGCATTGCTTACCTGTGTGCAAACTTGCCTTATGGCTGCAGATAAAAAAAGATACATTACTTGCAAAATAGATACATAGTTACTGCTTTTGCCTTCCTTCATGCAAACATGCTAAATGACATTGTGTGGTGGTTAGAACTCATACACAACACCTGCAAGCAAACAAGATACGTTGTAACTTGTTCTGCCTTCCTGCCTGCAAGCATGGTAAGTGGTATTGTGCTGCAGTCAGCACTCTGGACAGTAATGAGTGTAAAAAAATACACATCCTGTTTAGCTTTTCCTGTGGCAGCAGGTGTAAGTTTATGGCCACAATACCGATGATCTAGGGTTTTAATGTAGCACTCTCCAAATTTTATTAATGCAGTTCCACTTATTATATATAACCATAATTTTATAGCAGTTAATATAATATGAATTGCATATGTGACTGGGGGTATCCTGACAATTCTGTTTCTGTAGATAAAAGTTTTTTTGTCCTGGGATGGACTTCATACTTTACTGATAGTTATCTACACAACTCACATAACAGAAGGATAGATAAAAAACAGAATATATTGTGTGGTCTGACCCTAACTCAGAAATCTTACCTGAAAGTTATAGAAATATATGAATTTTCAGTATATTGTCACACATACCCTTGCATCACACATGAGGATGCATAAACTAGGACCTTGTCAGGTCACACACATACATGGTTACTGAAGTGTAGCACTATTCACTCTTTAAAATGTCGATATAATTAATGGGCATATCTAACAAGCACTTTTCTTCTGTGGCAATGAGATGAAAACACTTATGTAGAAAAATATGTATTCTCGATTTTACATCGGTTTGAATCCCACATTGTACAAATTACTCATCAGTGTGTATGGCCTCAAAAAATATGTGTCAAGTCATGCAATTTATACCCCATAATTCATGTCTTAAAAGTCAAGTCATTTAACAGGTGTATCAGCAGACAAACCATAAGTTAATGCAAAATGTCACATTACCCTTCCTATTTCATAAACTGCCTTCCTCTTTGTTAAGCAATGTTGCTTTCCACTTAACACTGTGCAAATGTGATTGGCATGGTTGTATGTGTTTACACAGTGACCATAAAATAAGATATTGGGGCGGATTTACAAAAGCTTAAACGGAGTGCAAGAAGAGTGTAGGAGCTCATGGAGGCAATATGTCTGCGGTGCGATCCAGGTACAGCCAGCAGGGGCGTGCATGAGAGCTGCTAAAGCTACTCTTGCAGGGACAGCATCATGATATGCAAATTACCTCATTTGCTGCTGAAAGCTGTGCAAATGGGGTAAATTTGCAATCCAGGAAACACTAACCTGTCCATGGAAGATTAATGTTATCTGCAGAAATGTAATCCGTTGGTAACAGAGTACCGTACTGCAAATAGCTAAACGGAGCTATGACAGCTCCAAATAAAGGATGCATACAGTTAAGGAAGCATGCCAACGGCCAAATATAAGGCCATTGGCATTTATAAATGTTTAAAATGATTAAAATCTAACTTTTGTTCCCCCAGTCTCCAATATTTAAACATAGCGCAGCACTGTGCAAACTTGCGGCGCTATAAAAAAAACAAGAAAATAATTTAAAAATAGCCAAAAATAGCCATTTTCACTAAAAAGCTTATCCTGCCATGCAGGTGAATGACAGGCTGAAGACAACATGGCCACTGAGTGGTGGTTGCTAACAGGGGGAAGCTCAGTGTGAGAGATGTAACCATGCATTAGTAGGCAATCCTATGCAAATGAGGATAAGGATAGTGAATCCCAATTTTCCGCAGCATGTGAGCCATGTCCCAAGAGTGTAAGTGTAGGAGTAGGTGAGTAGTAGAGTAAAATATAGGTAACATCATGGGGGGGGGGTGTCAGAAAGGCTGTAAGCTTATTGGAGCACAGTGTCTTGTGTTTGCCCTGAGTTGCTCAGGATTGCAAGAGGCGTGTCTACAGTTGTCCTTTTTGAAAACCAGAAACCGAAGGTGTATGCCGTGAATATATCTGAAATTTCTTGCAAACGTGCACACAGTGTGTACATGCATGTGCGTGCGTGTGCGCTCATGTGCGCTCGTTTGCGCTGCGCTGCCCTGGGTGGAAACAGAAAGGGAAAAAGAAGGAAAAGAAGTAGTAGGAAGTTAACCAAGGAGAACTAGCAGAGCTGCCAGGTGAAACATATCAGAATCAGCCAATTACACAGGTAGCAGAAGAGCCCAGCCCAGCCCTTTCAACTCTGCAAATAGCATTCTTCCCTGTTTTTTTCCAAAGAACTCTGCAACACTGAAGTATACAAAGATGGAAAGCTTAAAAACTTTAAAGTTAGACAAAATGTTAGGGGCTGCTCTTGCTATCATAAATCAACATGTGCAAGGTGCTGAGGGTGATGATGTTGTGAATGCTGCTGAGCAACCCACAGTGAGGAGACAGAGAAGAGTGTACAGACCCAGGGTAACCTACCGGGGGCTACATGAGCTGGAGATAGTGAAGCTCTATAGAGTGGACAGAGACCTCTTGCAGCAAATTGTTGAGCTGTGCTGGCCACGCCTCACACACAGAACCAACAGAGGGGAACCCATCCCAGTGGATACCAAGGTATGTGTTGGCCTACTTCCAGAGACCAACTGGTGATATGATGGGCATCAACATCCAGGGTACTGCACCAGTTCCTGGATGCCATGTCAGCACATGTCGGTGAGCACGTATATTTCCCCAATTCCCATGAGGCATTGGCCAGCAATATGCGTCTTTTCCACCAAATAGCAGAATACCCTGAGGTAGTGGGTGCAATAGACTGCACGTGCATACACATCAAAGCACCACCCAGTGAGTGGGGTAGGGTCTACATCAACCGCAAGGGCTTCCCCTCCATCAAGTGCCAGGTCATGTCGGATGCCCAGGGCATAATAATGAATGCATGTGCTGGCTGCCCTGGAAGTTATCATGATTCCCACATCTGGCATCTGACGCAGCTGTAGCAGAGATTTGCCAATGGGGAAATGCCTGATGGTCACCTAGTGGGGGATGCTGGATACGCACTGGAGCCATGGCTGATGACACCCATCAGAAATGCACACACACCCAAACAAGAACTCCATAATGAGGCACACACACACAAACAAGAAACATAATTGAGCATGTGTTTGGGATGCCGAAGTCATGGTTCCAGAGCCTGGACACATCTGATGGAGCCTTGCAGTACTCACCAACTACATGTACCCATATTGTCATGGTATGTACCATGCTACATAATATGATCCTGCAGAAACAGCTGCAGCAGGAACAACATGGGGCAGGGCCAAGCAACCCCCCACAATTGCCAAGGCCTGCACAGGCACAGCGTGACTCAGAGGAGGAACAACCTGAGCCTGCCCCAGTAGGCAGAAGGAGGCATACTCAGTATGCCCTGGCCTTGGCAAAGAGGCAATGCATAGCACATACACTGACTCAGTAGGAACCGTGAAATGACACCTGTCTCTGACTCGCACATACAGTAAAAGGGATGCCTAACTTGACACTACCTGTTTTCAAACATGTATAGGGAGTGTAATATGTGCATCCGACATAGGCAGCCCTGCAGCATCACCTGAGGCATGAGTCCCTACTTTAAGCAATATAAAGCACTGCTAAGCAAATTTTACCAGTATTGAGCATATTTAAATACAATTGCATGTAGCTGTGCACCGTGCTAACCAGCACAACATCGGGCAAAGTTGGGCAATGTTGGGCAAAGTCGGGCAAAGTCGAACAAAGTTGGGTAAACATGCTCACACCTGCTTTACTGTTCCTTAACCAGTCAGGTCTGCCAAGCAGGAAAATAAAAGGCAGTGACAGGGCTCGAAATCAGGATACTATGCACTATAGTCACAGTACTGAACCACTAAGCCATGACAGCATTTCACTGGCACAGACACAACTTAAGTCACTCACACATACCAGTTGTGGGGGTCACATACCTAACAGTCACAGCCAGCAGGACAATTGCAGACAAATGCAAACACATACAAATGCTGTATCCTGCCCTCTGAAGAGGCATATGAGTAACCTCCCCCCAGGCCTATGCAGACAGATAACAGCAGGCCAGGCAGTGTGATATGGGTTGGGTAGGCTATGAAGTCACAAACTAATATGCGTGTAATTGGAAGCTAAGGTCTGTAGTACAGTGGTATGTCTCAAGCCAGTATGATAGGCAACAGTACAGAATGAAATGGAGTACCTGACATAGCAGTGCAGGCCTAGCAAATGTGTATAAGAGTCAGGTGTACCCCTCATCCTATGTATATCCACAGTAACAATCAAGTGCCCCCCCCCCCGGGTAGAAATGTTGATAAGTCTATGCAAATTGACTCATGGAAGCCCTGCAGGCACAGCGTGCTTCCTATCGATGTACAACACAAAGATGAGCCCTGAAGCAAAAACCAACTTGATTTTTCACAGACGTATAGTATATATGCCCATAGTGGGCATGCTCACACACTTAAACAAATTTAGCAAATTTCAGTCAGCAACATAATGAAAGGTCATACTGGTCATGCTCACACAAACAAACAAAGCAAATGTCAGTCAACAACATACTGAAAGGTCATACTGGGCATGCTCACACACTTTGGCCAAGTCTGAGTATAGCAATGGGCCACACATATCTGGCAGTTGCAGTTCTTACTCTAGACACTTGTCACTATTCACCAATCCTGCCTTGCGCAGACAGTGATATGAAAACAGACCCATATAATATATTGGACCCCTGTCATAATCAAACTATGTACTACAAGTACTTAAGTTGTTCAATGAAAGTGAACATGCAAAATGATCAATAAATCTCCGATCAGTATCATCAAGAAACAATGAGCACTCCTAACATTATCCAGGCCATGTTCTGGCATAAATATTGCCAAAGAGTCCATAGAGAACCATGAAGCTTTCTTTCGCTATGTGATAAATACCAATGTAAACTCATATATGTTCTGAGTCAGTGCAATGTGTAAATGAATACATGTACATGACTGACATTGCCAACATCTTGTCAGACAGGTTCATACATACTTACCCTTCTCTCACTGACAAAAGGGCCCATTACCATACCTGGAGATTGTGAAAACCCAGAAATCACATATACAATGGTTAAACAGCTCTATCTAAACCTAAAAACATGGCATCTATGGGATGACATTGTTTCCCTGGCTGTGTCATATGTGAACTCCAAAACAAACAGACCCTGCACCTGAACAGTCTGTTGAGACTCACCCTCTGTACAGGATATGAAACTGTTGAATAGGTTACAGCAATGTTTGGCACACCCCACAAGTGTTGGTGCACAACAGACCATGGGAAATATAGTCTTATAAGCCAAATAAGCCTGATCTGCAAGGCCATGGAGTCCATCATTATGGAACTCATAAACAGACCTATTGGGAGCCTACAAACACCCAACCCTACCCATTGTGGTTTGGTCAGGGGCAGATTATGGTTCCTAAACCTGCTAGACAGTTTTCAAGGCAGTCGCCCAGGATATACATCAATGAAATGAGCTCCACACGGCCTACATAGACCTTGAAAAGCCCTTTTCCAACATCTCACACACATGTCCTAGCCACAAAATCAACAACCTGTGCATAAACACGTATGTCATCTGATGGATTGTCAACTGGGGCACAGATAGATCACACAAGGTAAGAATTGTGGTCTCCTGTTCAAGCTGGTAACAACTGCTGTTCCCCATGGCTCAGTCCTGGGACCCCTCCTGTCTGGTGTGTACTTTTCAGAAATACAGTCAAACACATGAGGGCTATGTTTAGCAAAGTTTGTGGATGACTGCAAAAAGGTTGTCATAATCGATGTTTGGGACAACAGAGACATCCTTAAAATGGGTCTCAGTCAGACAGATGTGGTGTCAAAATTATGGCCTCAAGCTACAGTCATACAAATACCACATAGGTGCCAACACCCTAAATATGGAGGTAATAATAAGGGATCTATGGACACATGTGGATAGTCATCTCTACTTCCAGAAACACATTCACAAAGTGGTTAGAAAATCATGCTATGTGTTCCCACAAATTGCCAAGGTCTTTGCATGTAAGTCAAAGGAGGTTCCCTCTACTCATCAGTCATCAGATCCATCAGAGAGTATCACGGCACAATTGCGATGAATCTGACTAGGCACATTCAGCAGCTGGAAAGACCACTGAAGTACTTCAGTAAGAGAATTACTGACCACAAACAGTTGCCCGATGCAACAAGACTGAATTTAACTTAATCTGTACTCTGTTGCATACTGTCTACTCACACGATCTCTGCCCAACAGACAGGTCCATGTCCAATGCAGAACTGATGTACATGCGCTATCTGAAGTAAACCCAAGCTCACTGTGCCACATGTTCTAGGGATATCATCATCACAACAATAAATATAATATGTTGGAGGGATATATTACTAACTCACAGACTTCCCTTGCTTTGGAAAAGGGTCCCAACCTACATTAAGCTGAGTCCCTAACTGACACTCTTCCAGAGGAGCCTTGATGAGTGTATGTGAAACTGAACTGTCACACCATGGATCACTTCATCAGCTCTACTACACAGAGGCCTAGGGAACTAACCCCATGTGTGGTGATAGCTGCACACTCTCACCATACTAATATATGCCTTCAGGCAGATAGGCAGATAGCCTATTACCTACATATGTACCTATATATATATATATATATATATATATATATATATATATATATATATATAGAGGGGGGAGATGGATGAGCAGAGATGTATGTAAGAGGGTGACCATGGCAGGGAGCCATCCAGGACTGTCCCACCCAGCACACATCCCAATGGCACAAAAGACATGAGGTGCACATCTCACCCACTGTGCATAACAGCCACCAGTATCTGTAATCATTACAGTGTATGTGGTCCATGTGCCTGCTGTACAACATGACTGTACAATGAAGTACACATCTACTATCTGTAGACATGTACCTTTCACATAGGTTCATAGGTTTGTAGTAGACTATCTTCACGAAGGCATATATTAACCTAGGCAAGTTATGCAGCTTTCACCACCCCATTGGGTAGTCTCCCAAGCCCTAGTTCTAATAGTTAGTACCCTAAGCCCCTTTCTAGTGGAGCTGCTGATGTGATGCCTGGTGTGAATTGTCTGTTTCCCATCCACTCATCAAGGTTGCTATTGAAGAATGTCAGCGAGGGGCTCTGTCTGGTGTCGATTGGGACTCTGTTCCACAGTAAGGCAAGTGCCTGGGATGGTACTCTATCCCACCAGCATGTTGTATTCATTGTTGTGATTAGGTTCATATCCTTGGAGTGTGTAGTGCAACTCAGTTTTGTTATCCATAGATGAAGCATGTTCAACAGTTATGTGTTGGATATGGCTCTGTATGTTAGGCAGACTGTGCCTCTGAGTAGGTGGTACACAACAGAGAACAGGTTTAGTTTTACCAGTTGTGTTGCATAACACAACTGCTTGAGGCCAGTAATCCTCTTGGTGAGGTACCACTGTGGTCTCTACAGTTGCTGGATATGCTTAGTTGAGTACATCCAAAATGGTGCATTGTACTCAATGATGGGTCTGATGACTTGAGTAGAGGGCCACCACTACCTCTTTTGATCCTGATGCAAACTCTTTGCTGATTAGGTGGGCCACATAGGATTTCCCAATCACTTTGGCATCATGGTTGTCAAAGGAAAGATGACTATCTACTTGTGTCCCCAGATCCCTTATTACCTTGTCAGTTTTAAGGGGTAATACCTAAGTGGTCATTTGTGGGTACTTTGTTTTCACCAAAGGGTATTACTATGCATTTTTCCACATTGAGCTTGAGGCCATGATTCTGACACCACACATCTGTCTCATAGAGTCCCTTCTGGAGAATATTTGTGTCATCCGGGGAATCTGTTATGGCAAACACTTTACTGTTCCCAGCAAACTTAGTCAACCACAACCCTCCTGTGTTGGCATGTACTTTTGAGAAGTATATACCAAACAGGAGGGACCCCAGGACTGAACCCTGGGGGAAACCAGTTGTTACCGGTGTAGTGTCTGACATGTAGCCAGCAACTCTTAATTTGTGGGATCTATCTGTGAGCCAGTTTGCAATAGATCTTGTGATGTATGGATTCATGCCCAGGTTGGTGAGTTCATCTATGATACCTGACTGGGGAATGGTGTCAAAGGAGTAAGCGAGGTATAGGTAGGCTGTGTGGAGCTCATTTCAATCATCTGTAGCCTGGGTAACTGTCTCAAAGAAATCCACCCAGTTCAGGAGGCGTGATCTGCATTTGACGAAGCCAAACTGGGTGATGCTCAACTATGTAAAAGTTCCCAAAGTCTTTGTTGTTGACTTCCATTATGATTGGCTCCATTGCCTTGCAGATCAGACTTGTCAGGTTCATAGAGCATGAAATCCAAGGGTCTTTTGTGACCCCACCCCTGTGGAGAGGGAAGAACATTGCTGTGCAACATTCTATGGGTACATATCCTGTAGAGAGCATGTAGAGAGAGGTGTAGGTATCCTTGATGAATATGGATACATCCCCACCCTATGTGCTATGATCCAGGTTCTGATGCTGGAAGATATGGAATGAGTAGTATCCTGGTAGTGGTGGTGTGCTCTCTGGAGCCTTGAACTAGGTTTTTGCTATTGCACAGATATCAATATTGTCCATACTGAGAAGTGCCTCGAGAGTGTGCATCTGGAGGCTGAGACTTCTGGCAATGAGTAGCATTTAGCTCACTTTGTGGTTATTTGTGTTGGTTACGGGGTTTGGTTTGTCCTGAATGACCGGTGTTCCACACCTGAAGTCAATGCCTCATTGGTCCGATCAGACCATAAGCTAATTACCCTACATATCCACATTCTGCCCCCACCCCCATTAAGGAAACCATGTTAAAAATATCTCCAAAGACAACTTCATGATTCTTAAGACAGAAGTGGTGAACTTCAGGACACCCATGCAGATGGACAATACAGTTATGACTACTGAATCCTACACAATTGCACTTTATAAGCACTTACATGAGTGCATAGATCGTGCTATCCTAAACAGAACCAAGACACTATCCTCCAAGAAAAGGAAGCCAATCTGGTGGTCCCCTGACATAAACAAACTGCACAACAGAAGGAAGAAACTGTTGCAAAAGAGGGTAAAACCCATGAGTGGAGGAGCTCCCTGGTCAGCCTCAGTAAGAAGCTGTGATCCCTGATAAAATCCTCCAAAGCTAGTTATGAAAACAAAATCACCACTGATTCTAAAGACAACCACAATGCATTCTATAGCTATGTCAAGAATTACAATGGCAACACTCAGATCTGCTCTGAGTTACATCACAATGGCACTAAATATACAGACCCAATTGATATTGCCAACATCCTGGCAGATAGGATCAGTGCTGACTTTACCCCCATCTCACCCAAGAAAGAGCACATCTCTATACCGGGAGAATGCAAAGTTGCTGTCAGCACGCCTACACAGGTAAAAACCACTCTCCAAAGCCAGGAACACAGCATCCATGGGACCAGATAACATCCCCGGCTGCGTTCTACATGAACTACAGAAGGAACTGGCACCATACCTAAGTACCATGTTCAATCATAGCCTCACCTCAGGCTTTGTGCCTGCTGAATGGCACACAGTGATGGTTATCCCACTACAAAAGGGGGGAGCCACCACGGACCCCAGGAACTAGTACCTCATTAGCCTGATGAGCCTGGTCTGCAAGGCCATGGAACATATCATCATGGAACTTATAAACAAAGACATTGGCAATCTCCAAACTCTGGACCACAACCATTTTGGGTTTGTAAAAGGCAGATCATGTCTCCTAAACCTGATAGACTTCTTCGAAGCAGTCACCAAAGCTGTAGACAAGGGTAAGTTGGTTCATACAGCCTATCTAGATCTTGCCAAGGCTTTCTACACCATCCCCCACTCTGGAATTATAGATAAACTCACTAAACTAGGTATAAATCCCTATGTCACAAGATGGGTTGCCAACTGGCTCACTGACAGAACCCACACTGTGAAAGTAGCAGACTCCAAGTCCGACTTCAGACCAGTGACAAGTGGAGTACCACAGGGTTCAGTCCTGTGTCCTGTCCTGTTTGGTATGTACTTCCCTGAAGTACAGGCTAACACAGAAGGTTTTTGGCTAATGAAGTTCCCAGATGACTGCAAACTAGGAGCCATAATCGAAACTACTAACAATGTGGACATCCTACAAAAGGGCCTCACTGAGACAGATGCCTGGTGTCAAAGCCATGGCCTCAAGCTCAATGCCAAAAAGTGCATTGTCATCCCCTTTGGTAAAAACTCTGTACCCATGAACTACAGCATAGGCAGTAGTATACTTAACACTGAAAGTGTGATAAGAGACCTTGGGACACAGGTGGTCAGTAGACTCTCCTTTGATAATCACATTGCCACAGTAGTCAGGAAATCCTTCTATGTGACATACCTCATCACAAAAAGTTTCTCATGCAGAAAAAAAGAGGTCATTGTTCCCCTCTACTTATCACTCATTAGATCCATTATAGAGTACAATGCCCCTTTAGGTATGTACCTCACAAGACATCTACAACAACTGGAAAGCCCTTAGAAATACCTCACAAAGAGGATTAGCAACCTCCTACACAGACCGTCTCAAAACACTCCAGCTTTACTCTGTCGCATATCGCCTACTCAGAGGTGATCTCTGCCGAACATACAAAGCTATGTCAAACACAGAGCTGTTGGACATGCTCCACTTAAAGAAATCCCAATCTCTCCGAGCTTCGGCCCCAAAACCCAGACCAAAATACAAAAGGGGGGGCTGTATCAATTTTCATAAAGGATA
Source organism: Protopterus annectens (assembly GCF_019279795.1). Taxonomy (NCBI): domain Eukaryota; kingdom Metazoa; phylum Chordata; order Ceratodontiformes; family Protopteridae; genus Protopterus; species Protopterus annectens. Next base: position 257,505,380 of record NC_056744.1, on the reverse strand, counting down.
CCCACATCTCCAGGTTAGTGGCACAGCATGAGGCCTCAGACACCATCCAAGTGCAACTAACAGTGGGTAAAGCTGCTTATCAGATTGTAGCCTGCTACAGATCACCTACCTTGTCTCAGGACCCTCACTCAGCATTCCTGAGAACACTGGAAAATATAAAGGTCCTACCAAACACCATGATATTAGGAGATTTCAACTACCCAAACATTGACTGGGAGAATTACTCAAGTACAAACTCCTTTGCCCACTGTTTCCTAGAGTTTATACACTCAAACACCCTGAAACAGCTAATCACTATGCCCACTAGAGGTGACAACCTATTGGACCTGATCATCACCAACATGGGGGAATCAGTGATCCACTCCAGAGGTAAACCCCTCGCTGGTAAGATCAGATCATAAAGTAATCACATTGGACGTCTACATCCCAACCACACCCCCAGTCAAGGAAACCATTATGAAAAACTTTTCAAAAGCAAACTTCACACTTCTCAAGACCAAAGTGGAAAGTTTCTAAGCGCCCTTGCTACAGGATAATGTTATTCAATCTGCGGTATCCTTTACAAGTGCATTATATGAGCATCTACAGGGATGCATGGATCGAGCCATCCCGAGTAAAACCAAGACTCACTCCTCCAAAAAGGGGAAACCAGTCTGGTGGTCTTTGACCATAAATAAGCTATACAACAGAAGGAGGAAACTACTACATGATAGAGCAAAATTCCAAAAATGAAAGGCATCACTGATCATTATTAGCAAGAAACTACGATCGCTCATAAAATCACCCAAGGCCAGTTTCTAAAGAAAAATTGCTAAGGAATCTAACGATAACCACAAAGCCTTCTTTAGCTATATCAAACATTTAGGTGGCAACTCTCAGATATGCTTTGAGCTACTGCAAAATGGCAAAAAATACACTGAATTAACTGACATTGCCAACATCCTGGCAGACAAGTTTAATGCAAACTGCACCCACCCTCACCCCCAAAAGGACCTGTGTCCATCCCAGAAGAATGCAGAGCCCCAGACATCATGGACATGCAGGTAAAAACAGCCCTCTCCAAAGCTAAGAACACAGCATCAATGGGACCGGAAGGTGTCCTAGGCTGCGTCTTACACGAGCTCCAAAAGGAACTAAACCCTCACCTAAATTCACTGTTCAGACTCAGCCTTACCACAGGCTATGTACCCAAAGAATGGCGCACAGCAACAGTCATCCCACTCCACAAAGGTGGTGCCACAACAGAACCTGAGAAATATTGCCCTATAAGCCTGACCAGCCTGATCTGCAAAGCTATGGAGTGAATTATCATGGAACTCATAAACAGAGACATTGGGAACCTCCAGACACTGGACCCTACCCAATTCAGCTTTGTTAAAGGCAGATCCTGCCTCCTAAACCTAGTTGACTTCTTTGAAACAGTTACCAAAGCCATAGATTAAGGGAAGGTAGTCCACAGAGCCTACCTGGACGTCACTAAGGCCTTCAACACCATTCCCCACTCTGGCATCATAGACAAGCTTACCAGCTTGAACATTATCCCCTATATCATGAGATGGGTGGCCAATTGGCTCACAAATAGAACACACATGGTCAGAGTTGCGAGTGCCATGTCTGACTCTAAACCAGTCACAAGTGGCATCACACAGGTCTCGGTCCTGGGACCCCCTCCTGTTCAGTAAATACTTCTCTGAGATACAGGCAAGCACGGAAGGAACATGGCTGACTAAGTACACAGATGACTGCAAACTGGGGGTCATAATCGACTCTCTGGCTGACACAGACATCCTCCAGAAGGGTCTTACAGAGACAGATACCTGGTGTCAAAACCATGGCCTCAAGCTGAATGTCAAAAAATGCATAGTCATCCCCTTTGGAAAAAACAAAGTGCCCAAGAATTACTACATAGCTGGTAATCCACTAGGCACGGAAAATGTAATTATGGACCTGGGGACCCAGGTAGATAGTAACCTCTCCTTTGATAATCACATTGCCAAAGCGGTTAGATATTCCTTCTATGTAGCCCACCTAATCACAAAAGGGTTCACCTCTAGATCAAGAGAGGTCATTGTGCCCCTCTACTCATCACTCATTAGGCCCATAATAGAGTACAATGCCCCATTTGGTATGTACCTTAATTGGCACATGCAACAGCTGGTAAGACCACAGAAGTACCTCACCAAGAGGATCATGGGCCTCAAAGAGATACCCCATGCAGCTCGACTAAAGAAACTCCAGCTCTACTTGGTTGCTTACTGCCTTCTCAGAGGTGATCTATGCTTGATGTATAAGGTCATGTCCAACCTGGAATTAATGGGCATGCTCCACCTCAAGAAAAACAAATCTCTTAGAGCCACACACTCCAGTGAATTAAACCTCAGCAAAGCAATAAACAGGACATGCTGGAAGGATACATTTCTGTCCCAGAGACTCCCCTCACTCTGGAATAGAATCCCAGTTGATGTTAGGCAGAGCCCCTTGCAGACTCTCTTCAAGAGGAATCTTGACGAGTGGATGGGAAATTGTAAATTTACCCCTGGGATCACTTCAGTGGCCCTGCTAGACAGAGGCCCAGGAAACTAATTTAAAAGGGAGGTGATAGACAACACATTCTGGCTAGGCTTATAAATGCCCTTGGGCAGATAGCATTGTACCTACCTATGAACCTATGAACCTACACACTCTAGGGACCTAAACCTAGTCACCACAATAAACAGAACATGCCAGAGGGATAGATTCCGGTCCCAGAGACTTCACATTCTCCAGAATAAACTACCTATCTATATCAAACAAAGCTCATCATTAGCACTCTTCAAGAAAAATCTTGATGATTGGATGGGAAATAGGAAATTCACCCCGGGGATCACTTCTGTGTCTCTGCTTGACAGTGGCACAGGAAAATAAATTTCTTGGGTGGCAAAAGCTAGGGTACCTTTTTGGCTGGGCTTGTATAGGCCCCAGGGCCGATAGCCTAGTACCTACCTATTAACTTATGAACCTTTGAGCCTTGCCTAAAAAAGGTAATATGGGGACAGCAAGACCCTTGACCAGTATTCAGATGCATAGGGGCGACAGGTGCAAACCATCTGTAGCAAAGCAACAAGGCTTGTCTATCATAGGCAGACAGAGACTGGATCCCCTTTGAATGATACCAGAAGCTCAGCCAATTGTTGAAGTTTATCATCTTTCTGATATATGTTGCAGTATCATGTAGGTCAAGGTAAGATGCTACTCAAGGTTTGACCCTGTGTGCATCAACCCATATATGATATGGTCATGGCCTATGCATACAATACACTCACAATACACCTAGTATGATAAGCCTGCTGAGGTTAGCAAATGTGAAAAAAACCTTTGTGCAGACTGTCAGCAAGTAATGTCTGTATTGCACCCTGTAACTCCATATTGCTTGCTGAAGTGTAAAGATGTACTTAGTTTGGATTAAGAACACCACACTTGCCAACTGTGTGTGTGTGTGTGTGTGTGTGTGTGTGTGTGTGTGTGTGTGTGTGTGTGTGTGTGTGTGTCTGTCTGTCTGTCTCTCCCTGGGGAGACAGCAATCTTTTTGGAGACTACTCACACCCCTTAAAAGTGGTATACTTATCTTTGTCAAGTCTCATGATGTCACCATCCTACAAATATACCTGTGGAAAGATAAAATCCCAGTAGTGCGTATAGCATGTCATGTAAATGCGTACTGCTGTAGTATCAAAATGCAGTTAGATAGTGGTTTGAATCTTGCACTTACCAGCTGTGAATGTGTGTGTTTTCCTGGGGAGGCGCAACCTTTTTGGAGACTACTCAGACACCTTAAAAGTGGTATACTCATCTTTGTCAAGTCTGATGATGTCACCATCCTACAAATATACCCGTGGAAAGGTGAAACTCCAGTAATGTATATAGCGCATTGTGTAAATGTGTGCTGTTATAGCATCATAATGTAGTTAGGCAAGGGTTTGAATCCTGCACTTACCAGCTGTCTATGAGTGTATATGTCTCCCCGGGGATGAGTAACCTTTTTGGAGACTACTCACACACCTTAAAAGTGGTATACTCATTTTTGTCATGTCTGATGATGTCACCATCCTACAAATATACCTGTGGAAAAATGAAATCCCAGTAATGTGTATAGAGTGTTGTGTAAATGTGTACTGCTGTAGTATTATAATGTAGTTAAGTAAAGGTTTGAATTCTGCACTTGTCAACTGTGTGTGTCTCCCTGGGAAGGAGCAGCCTTTTTGGAGACTACTCACACACCTTAAAAGTGGTATACTCATATTTTTCATGTCAGATGATGCCACCATCCTACAAATATACCTGTGGAAAGGTGAAATCCCAGTAATGTGTATAGCACATCGTCTAAACGTGTACTGCTGTAATATCAAAATGTAGTTAGGTAAGAATTTGAATCCTGCACTTGCCAACTGTGTGTCTCCCTGGGAAGGAGCAACCATTTTGGAGACTACTCACACACCTTAAAAGTGGTATACTCATCTTTGTCAAGTCTGATGATGTCACCATCCTACAAATATACCTGTGGAAAAGTAAAGTCCCAGTGATGTGTATAGTGCTGTGTAAATGTGTACTGCTGTAGTATCATAATGTAGTTAGGTAAGGGTTTGAGTCCTACGCTTGCCAACTGTCTGTGTCTCCCTGAGGAGGAGCAACCATTTTGGAGACTACTCACACACCTTAAAAGTGGTATTCTCATCTTTGTCAAGTCTGATGATGTCACCATCCTACAAATATACCTGTGAAAAGGTGAAATCCCAGTAACGTGTATAGTGTGTTGTGTAAATGCATACTGCTATAGTTAGGAAAGAGTTTGAATCATGCACTTGCTGACTGTGTGTCTGTGCTCCAGGTGTGTGACACTGTTGGCCAATATGGAGTGGGTTTTGATTTTTCTAGTGTATGACATATCACAATGACAACTGTATGTGCATTACACATGTAATGTAGCTGTGGGGCAAATCCATATACATACATGTGACCTCAAGTATTTCATAGGTGGGTACTCTGCTTTCTCCATGAACACATGTGTTATCTTTGCCAGAGTGTGCTGGTGCTTTCCAGACCTTAGGTCACTTCTGTATGCTTGTGACAAGCTTAGCCATTGCAGTGATCCCTGGGCTACGTCTTCCGTTTCACATCCACTCATTATGGTTTCTATTGAAGAGTGTGAGTGAGGGTTTATGCTTGAGGTATATTTGAAACCTGTTTCAAAGCAAGCAAACTCTGGCAAGATGACTAATCATTATAGGTGTGCAACAACCTCTGTGGATCTGCATGAAAACCCTTTATTGCTTATGTGCTCCACAGAGGGATTTCCAAAACCCTTTCGTAATGTGATTATCAAAGGAGAGATGACTTAACACATGACTCTATGAATACATTAGTACCTGTTCCACATTTTGGGGGCTACTACCTCTGTGGTACTCTGGGGATGCTTTGTTTTCTAAAAGTGGATAACTATGCTTTCTTTGGCTTATAGCTTTACAGCATGAGTTTGACACCAGGTATCTGTCTGTATGATACCCTTTTGGAGGATGTGTGTGTCATCTGGAGATTAGAGTATAGCCCATGGTATGCATTGTCATCAGATGTGGGCAGACTTATCCCTACTGTGTTTGCTTGTACCTAAGAAAGCTATATGCCAAACAGGTGTGGTCCCAGGACTGAGTGCTGGTGAATACCACTTGTTACTGGCATAGAATAGTACATGGAGGCTGCAAATGTTACTGTGTATCCTACATCTGTGCGTCAGTTGTCAAGCCATCATCTAACAATCGTTTATGGTCAGTCTGTTGAGGTTATGTATAATACCAGTATGTGGGATGGGTATGAATTGCTGGTGAGCTATAGATTGGCTGTGTTGACCTCCCCTCCCTCACCTATAATCTTTTTGACTGGCTTGAAGTCTACTAGGTGTAGGAGCCATGATCTGGCCTTTAGAGAACCTAAGTGGGTATGCTGCAGTGGTTGCAGTTCATAATGTCTCTGTTAATGAGTTCCATAATGCTGTGCTCCATATCCTTCTAGATAACATTGGTCTGGCTTATAGTGTGAGAGTTTCCAGGACCTGTTGTAGTTCTACCCTTAATCAATTTATGTTAACATTTGTACTGGGTGTGACGAGGGTGGACAGGTTTAAGATTAAGTATATTAGAGGGTCAGCCAGGTTTGAAGGTTAGTAGACCATGCCAGATATGCAGGATTAAGTTGGTTTGTACATGTGCTGAGGAGGGATGCAGAGTATATTGTGAAATAGATGCTAAGGATGAAGCCGCCAGGTAACAGGAAAAGAGGAATGCCTAAGATGAGGTTTATGGCTATGGTGAGAGAGGACATGCAGGTGGATGGTGTGATAGTGCAAGATACAGAGGCCAGGAAGAAATTATGTACTGTGATGACCCCTAATGGGAGCATCCGAAAGAAGAAGAAGAAGACGTTGTAGCTCAACCCTTGTGGTCTGTGAACACCATTACCGTGTGTCATTCCACAAGTATGTAACCTGTATAAGGCTGCATCTGGACAGAGCTTTTAGGTGAGTGGTGACTTCATATGTCAGTCAGTGTATTACACAGCCAGAGACACTGTCCAGTACCATTGCCATTGTGGTGTATACTTTGTTAAAGAGATGTTTTAACTAGAGTGTCTGTGAATCATCAGGTTTTACATTCTTCAGGTCTGAAAATGTGGCCCTTGTGTAATGACAGGGTGGTGAAATCCGCATTCAAAATGTCTAACAAGGAATTAGTAATGTCAGTCAGATAAGTGTACTTTGTGACCATTTACATTAACTGTGACCCGATCTGAAATTCCCCCTGTAGATTATGAACAACACTGAAGAAAGCTTTAGTGTTGTCTTTGGAATCCTTGCCATGTTGTATTTTGAAGCTTGCCTTGTATGTTTATTGAGGGATTGTATTTTCCCTTCTTGGTATGTAACTCTTTTTTGGTACAACTTCACACCTTCTATTATATACTTAGTTTATGGCAGAGGTCCATGAGACTAATGCACCTTTACTGTATAAGTGAGAATTTCTTGTGTTTGTGATAGCAAGGTCCATGCAACCCTGTAGGTGAACAGTGTGCATTAATAAAGGATTATGCAGCTGGGACAGTGGTAACCTTAGTAATGCAAACCAATGACAGATAGCAACAACAACATAACCCATAGCACAGTGTCAACCCGTGTCATACACACACATGTGTACTCAAGTTCCAAAATGTGTGTAGTACAATGCATACTGGCCACCAGTAGAAAGTATGGAGTGTTAACACTGGCCAATACAGGGCATGTCACCCTGCCCATGTGTTCAACATGCATATACATGCAGACAGTGTACCTCCACCATGTTCCCAAATGTACAACTGCAGACCTGTGCTGCACACACCCCACACTTACTGTCCACTGTATAACACATGCTGACACAGCTACACACATCAGCCAAGTGGCACATGGGCAAACAAAACACAATTGGAATAAACACTGGTGGAAACAATACAACATTGCTAATTACAGCTTTAATGCATCATGCCTGCTCAGCTACATCTTCAAGGATATCTTTACACTTTACTGCTGACAACATGCTACACATTCAACCATTGTTATACTTTATTAAAGTCACCCTGTGCATCAGCACCATGTTAGACTGTTCCTGCATCAATGTTACAGATGACAGGAGGTGGCACAGGTTTCATCATATGCACAGGGTGTGTTGTTGGTTTGCCAGAGGCCTACACTGAGCCATACAATTGACATGTGTGTGTGAGTGTGTGTGTGAGGGGCATGAGTACTGTTATGGGCTAATGTTGATGTAATGTGTGTGGGTATGTGTTTGCCCAAGGTTTCTGGTTTATGTGTGTATGTCTGCATGCACACAGTTCCACCATGTGGCTGCCATATACGGGGATTTGTGAGACAGCTACAGACTGTACCTGGCAGGCTTTACAGATCACCATCTCTGGCCACGGATACAGAACCTGTGTCTGGCAGGGGTGCTACAGACAGTATCAGGTACTAATCCAGACTGGGTACTATCCGAAGAGGTTGACATATGTCCACTGGATCCAGGTGCCTGCTGGGACTGGCCAGAGCCACGTGCATGTGGTCTTCTAGGACGGTCTATGGACAGCCCCCCCCAACATTGCTGGGGCTGGTACTGGCACTACGGGAGTGGCTGTGACTTGCTGTATGTCCACGGCGACCTCCAGCTGCTGATGTTATTGGCATACGTCCACATCGATGTCTCAGCTGTCCTGCACTGTCCTGACACATAGACATGACATTGTGGAGGACATCCAATGTCTCACCCCAATGTCTATCAATGACCTCAGTGTAGTTATGTATGGCACCTGCTAGGTCATGGTTACTGTCATTTACAGAGGTGTTATGAGCCCTCTGTGCCCTTAGTCCCTGTCTGGTGTACCGCTCCAGTCGTGTCTGTGCCTCCATGACAGCCTGGAACATGCATGTGATAGAAAGAGGTGTGGCACGTCTGCCAGGGGCATGATGACCAGCAGTGCTCTGACAAGAACCCCTGGGCATCTGCCTATGTGGCACCATTCCAGACATCTGGCTATGGCTGCTGTGTCCTGATACATGTGCCATGGATACCCCATTGTCCTGGCCAGTCCAACCGTACACTGTCACTCAGCTAAGGGCAATGGTGATGATGGATATACAGGCAGTATGACTGTGTGCATGGATGGGGTGGAGACTTCTGTACTGTCAACTGGTGGCCCAACAACAGACCCTGACAAACCTGCCTGTGCTTCAACACACCTATCCTCATGATCACTGTCTGTCTCAGTGACATCAGGTTCCCTGCTCTACTGAACAATACCCACCTCAGCACCTGTGAGAGGAAAACAGGAATCACTCTTTAAGACCTGAACATGATGTCAGATCACATGCACACATGTGCACATGCACACAGGCACACATGCACACATGCACACATGTGCACATGCACATATGCACACATGAGCACATGTGCACATGCACACATGCGCACATGCACACATGCGCACACACAAAAATACACTCGTCCCTAAAGCAGACACACACAACACCAGCAATCTCAGAACATACACAATAGCAGGTGATAGTGTGGTACAGTATCACAAGCAAAATAGTCATATCACACATATCAGCATGCAGGACATGTGTTGCTCAACAGCATGCAGTGCAAGGGTAGACAGCCCTTGTTACTAACAGTATACATGGCTTTGATGCATGTGTTTTGTTATTAGGTGATGGGCCTCCCCCTGGAACACAATGCATACATGGACACAACATTGCTGTTCAGGTATTCAAAACTCTGTAATGTAATATGCACCATAACAAACAGGTGTACATACCATGGCTGGATGTGTGTCTATGTGTCAGATAGGTATCCAGTGATGATTACAGGCTCTGTGTCTTTAGCAAATAATTGTAGACACATTTTTAGCACATGCATGATGAGTATTCACACAGCATCATCAGTGGTGCATGGATAATTGATGGAATACCATTCGGCCACATACCCAATGTACAGTACTTATGGTGAGTGTAGATCATATTGTGGACATGCCAGTGTCATCCATGACATGGTATGCTAAAACACAACTGCATATTTAAACACTACACATACCCAATGTGTGTCATATGACCTAGCCACTCAATAGCATCACAAGACATAAATGTGTCAGTTGTGCAAATGGTGATTGGTATGCATATTGTTAGAGGTGCATATGTGTGCACACATGCAACATTAAGGTGTATAGCAAGGTGTATAGCAATGAAAGCTATGTGTAGTACTGTGGTTACAATAACTGGATGGGATATAGTACCATAGGCCATCATCATGAAGCATCATGTGGTCACTCAAGGCTACAAATGTTTCCCAAACCAGCACTACTCATGCTGTACCGGAACTGTACTACCTTGGCTACATTCACCATTTCACAACCAGTTGTTACATGAGTTTGTAAGGAGACCAATAAGGAGCATTCCTGACATGAATGCGTAGTGTGTTGCAGAGTGTTTAAATGCCCTATGATAAGCTTCTACACCTCAGGTATATGTGTAATGTGTGGATGAGATTTTGGATACTTGAGTGTGTCTTTACAGAGGCTTGTGAATCCTTTATGTGTAGCATGTTAAAATGCAATGTGCATGACATAGATGTGTATGTTATTTGCATGTTGAGTATCAACTGTGCCTATCCAATGGTCACTACAGTCTAGCCATATTTGTTTGAGATGGTCTGGGTATTGCATGTGTTTGAGGCAGCTAATCACATTAGTGAGATGTGCATGGTCTTACACCAAACATGCACAAAATGCATTATGGGTAGGTGTGTCACATGTGTACATGGCCTACACCTTAACTATGACATGCACTTTTTATTTACAATAATAAATGTAGAACACACTCACCAGCATCTGTCTGCTGCCTTGATGTCACCCCAGAGGGACCTACACAGAGATGAAACAGTTTGTCAGTGGCCACAACTGTGGCATTGCTACTGTGTGTTTCCAATCTTACAATACAAAAACAGTTTACATTCACAGGGCTACAGATTATGTTCCAAATGATCAGTATTGCACAACGTCAGGCTCCACATCTTTTATCGACACACTCCACATCTCACATATGCATGATCTACAAATACAGATAACAGTAGTCTACAGATATGCCATGTTACCTGCATGATCTGTGTGTGCTTGCTGGGTGGCTCCAACCTCCATCATGGTGTATGTCCACTGCTGTTGTTGTTGGGCAGGTGCCACCAGGCTCAGGAGCAGCTCCTCCACTCTGGTGAGGGGGGATGGATATTAACACCACCTCCTGTTGCAAGCTGTTGTCTCCGCACATCAGCAGCACACTGACGGACATGTCTGAGAAGATCACTGCAGTGGTGGCATACCTGCTCATATGTCCAGTTATGCAGGCCTACTTCATTTGCCCTGCAGACAACATCTTGCCACATTGCAGTATGCTCCTGCTGGTCCTGGCTGGCTCGTGAGAACATGAGACTGTAGTGTTGAATCATACTGGTAGTAATTATGTTATCTTCAGCCCTACTGTAAGTGGGATTCCTGCGATGTGCCATGATCCCTGGAAGACATAAATATGAAAATATGTCTGAGCAAGTCATATGGCACGTTTAACATTATACAGTACAGATATCACTGAACTGCCATATATAGCAACCTATTAGCTAACAGAGAGTGAAACACTTTAACTGCCATTTATCACTGCTCACTCCACAACTGCTTGGACGTGCCTGGCTCACTCTCAATCTAATGAACCATGTTCTGCACAGCAACAAAATAAAATCACTATATAATACTGTACAAGTGTACCTGGCACACTGTATGCAACATGATGCACCACCTAGCCACAGCAAACTAAAAAATGAACTAACAGGTAATCCAAGCAGACTAAAGTCCAAAGCACAAAAAAATCTGCTTAATGCAAGTTTATTTTAATAAATTTAATTTAATATTTTAAAAGTGCATCTTTTACACCTTTATTAGTTATACACATTTTTTTGTTAACTTTATAGGTTTATGAACGAATTTTTGTTTTTTAGTACTTTTTCTAGTACTTCTTTTAGGAGTCATTTGCATGACTTGATATGACATGATTAATTCTTGTGGGTTAACTGCCTTGATTGAAATTTCTGATTTTTGAATTGTTGATTTGTTTAAATAACTTATGACAATTTTTGTTTGTCATAACATTTTAACATAATGTATTAATGTGGCTTATTAGTTGATGCACTTTTAAAATACGCGGAAGTGATGTCCCCTGATGACATCACTTTACTTTTAAAACTAGCTTGTGTTTTGGCGCCAACTTGTTTAACTCTGAGGAAGCTACTGTTCCACAGTAGCGAAAACGCTCGCTGTTATTAAAATAAACTTGCGTTAAGCAGATTTTTTTGTGCTTTGGACTTTAGTCTGCTTGGATTACCTGTTAGTTCATTTTTTCTTTTTCTGAGTTTATTTTCCGTTTTTTACCTAGCCACAGCAGATATACATCAAGCTGATGTGTAAAGAAATATATCATCCATCACAATGAGTGTAAGGTCCAGTAAATGTATTACTTTTATACCATACAACTTGTTAATGGTAAACCCGTGTCCAAAGTATGTGCACAATTTGGAATATAGGTTGCATACTGCTGTAGTACACTATGAATGTTGCTAGACATGCAGTTATATGTTTTACCACACATATGTCAAAGGACATGTTACAGACATACCCGCACACACATTAGACATAATTACAGGAAACAAAGGTATGACAACCCAGATAAGCTTTCAGTGTGTACTATACAGTACTGTGTGTCAGTATTTACACAACCTTAATCTTGAGAAATGTAATCTGTGATGAATAAAGGGACCACACAAAACAGTGGATGCAAGCAATGTGGACATACACCATACTTTGCTGTACAGGCCCAGAGCTTCAAGTAGTACTACAGTACACACAGGATTTGGATTCAACATTAGTACCAATCAATAATCATAGATGTAGTGCTTTAGCCTCCATTGACACACCCTAGTTAAAACCAAGGGACTTAATCACACTGTATGTAATAGCACTTTTTCTGCCTAGCAACAGAATACACAACTTTTGCTAGGATCAAAGCAAGGACCCATAATACCATGACATAAACAATTTCCCACTAAGCTATCCCACAGATACATATTTTTGACATATTCACAAACACATTGACCATCACAGTCAGTTAACAGCACAGAGAATCTATTGCAACAAGTAGATGTAGGTGTGTATGAGTATATATAGACATCCATTGGTGTACATATACATATATATGTAGGCACATATACATTTCACCTTTCATAGTGAGAATATCAATTATACAAAGGATGTGAGGTGTACGGTAATGTAATAAAATCGCACAGTCTTGGGATGAATGCATTGAAGGTGTTCACAGCCAAGGTAGCTTTAGCAGGCCTCACTTGCTTCAACATTGCAAATGAACAAACCACCCACAGTGTTTAACCACCATATGTCATATACCAGCACTGTATGCTGTCTTGTTTGTCACACACTAAAACCTACATACAAATATGCGCATACTAACCTTCACCAACATATATATGCTCTATGCACATATACAGATGTGAATATATATGACACATATATATTTCTCAGTATGTGTGTGGCATACACACACAAGGTCCACACTGTTGTAAGTCCCTGGACCTCACAGCTGAACTGTTGGGCCTTGCTGCAACACAAACAGGTGTCACATATGAACACACACTAGCATTAGGGGGGTATATATGGCTACAAATGCTAGATAAGCATACTAGACTGCTACAGCATTTGCCAATGCTAAGCTACACTTTAATATGACTATCATGCATGTGTTGTTCTGTCACACCCATGTTTATATAATGTCAGCGCTAATCCCCCCAACAGCCATTGGCCACACTACTGTACAGAACACAGATAGCATGGATCAGATCTTTGACATTTAATGCTGAGCTACACATTTTACAGGTATGTCCCACTGCCCACAGGTACACACTGTATTGTCCATAGCAGTAGTTAAGCAGAATATCTATGCATAAATAAGTACTGCTGCCACATATGAATGGTTCACATTATATAGAATATTCTTCAATAACATCTACTACATGCCAGTAAATACATATGTGTCACATACCTGTCTTTTGTATGATTTGGTAATATTTCTTTTTCTTTTCTCTGTCTCTGTCTCTGTCTCTCTGTCTCTCTGTCTCTCTGTCTCTCTGTCTCTCTGTCTCTCTCTCTCTCTCTCTCTGTCAGTCTCTGCAATAGAGTGATTGAGTTTGTTGGCAGAGATTGCAGCCTGCTTTTGTAGGTATTTGCACATGAGCATGTGATGGCCTCTGCACCAGTTAGTGGTCACCACTTGCTAATTGCATGCAGCCTGCTGTGTAGTAATTGCAGTAATCACTGTCATCGCAACCCAGTACTATAAATTACTAACTCAGGTAGGCGTGGCCCTTTCAGCTTTCCAAGATGGAGACCATCCTTGTTTGCTGTGGACATCATTGTTTAAGACAGAAGGCTGGTGTAGTTCTTATATCAGAAGTCAGGGGTGTAGCCAGAGATTTACATTTTGTACTCAGACCTAATGTTGCTGCTTCCAGTACCCACTTGTCAGTGTAGAAATGTATCCACCCCACAAAATGCTACCCCAAGATACATAGAAAGATGTACTTGCTTTTCATCTTTTACAATTAACTGCCATACAAAGCTAGTTATTGAGATGTATTCCTTTGGCCCAAGAATTGTTTGTGAACTGCTATACTGTGAATATTCATTTACTCAGTTCTAAACAGTTTGTGCTTTTTTAGTGTTGACATTAGCACAAGCTGCTCAGAAAAGCTGGACACATTTCAGTACTGTGAGTATGCTTACCTACATCCTTGTTAGACCCTGCAGACATACAGGTATATTCTACATTTGGGTAGGGGTGCAGAAGTACAGAGAGTGTAAGTAGTATTGTGTGGATTTTATCTTGCTGGACTTACAGGGTTGCTGTGTACATGTTAGTTTATCAAGGTAAGTAGTTTGTCTGGGTAACTCTCAACTGTGGACCTATCCACATGATAGCCAGAGAATAGCCTGTTATTTTTTGTCTGTGCACCACACAAGTCTTTTCAGCAATAGAACAATGGCATTGTTACAGTTGGCTGCTCCCAGTACATGACTACATCCATTTGTATTTCCATGTTGTATTCCTACATAAGGGTATGCTTCCGAAACTCCTTCCAAAGCTATTTGCACAGTGTGTAACAGCAGAAAGGCTGATATGCCTCTGTGTTTCTGCCTCTGCCAGACCTCTCAAACACTCAGGTACATATTTGAACAGACTAAGGGAAAAGTAAGGAAAAAGTCAGGGACACATTTAAGATGTTAGTGCCATTAAGTTGAAACATTGAGAGAATCAGAGCATATGAATTAACACACCTTTTCTGAAGTAAAAGAAGTGCCTAACTCTTAATTATTGTCATTATTCATTAAGTGTAATTCACCACCTTTCTGGCCAATGTCAGTAGTTTTAGGAGGGATTCAGAGGGACAGAGCTAAAATTTGTGTCAAAATCGGGGACATCTCTGAAAATTAGGGACAGTTGGGAGGTATGGCCTCTGCCCTAAACATATATGCCAGGGTTTGTCCTGCTGTGATACTGTGTGGGGTTGTAAAGTGATGGTGTAACATTATTTCCTGCTAGAATGGCTGCTTCTCTTATCACAGTCATGTAATGTAATCCCACAACAACTGTTGGTAAAGATCCACAGAACAAGTTGTGCGGTATGGCATTCCTATTTTTCCTTTACATTCACTCATTCTGATGCATGATATATTTATTGTTGTATACTTATATATATATATATATATATATATACTTGTTGTATATCTACTGTGGCTTAGTGGTACTTCATGTTGTGTAGTGTGTTTAAGGTCCGGGGTTCGAGACTGACAGCGGTGTTTTATTTTGCTCCTGGGCAGAACAAGGGCCCTCACATACAGAGTGACTAAGGCACTTTCAAGCAGTTGTAAGCGGGTTTGTGCGATGCTTAGCAATGCTTAGCTAACCACAAAACAAGCACACACTCACACAAACCCGCTAACTACTGCTTAATAGTGCTTACTCCCGCTAACCCTCACACTCATTTCTTTGAAAGAAAAGAAAAATGGGGAGATAGGAAAGTAGTGAAAAAGGGGCACAAAGAAGGAAAGACAGTATGGAAAGTAGTTCGAGATGTGTAGGACGGGTGTAGGGAAGGTCCATAGCTGCCCATTTCTTTAACAGCAATAGTTGTGCATATGGAATAAATTTGGAGGTAGATTTGAAACCTTCAACCCCTGAGAGAGGGGTGAGGACAACAAAGTATGTTGTAATGCCAATTAAATTACATTGTATGTGCCCAGTTGGCATGTGTGCAAAATGGGCAGCTATGTATGGGGCGTAATGTTTTTTTTGGGAGCAGATTGCCCTTTTTTTCAGGTGCGAGTGGAATGTGGAGTAGGGGAAGTATGTATATTTGGGGAGGTAGGTTAGGAGTAAACAGACAAGACAAACAAGATGCATACAGGGATGGTATATGACACATGTGGTGGGTGAACACATTTGATAGGGAGGGATGTTTGGAAATCGCAAGCCCATGAGCCCAGAGATGGAAACAGTGGGACTGAGGTCCCCACCCATGGGCAGTCACTACTGCACCTTCACAGCCCAGAGGGTGGCTGTACTGGGGGCTGTGTAGGAGGGGCAGGCTGACCCGGGAGTTGCACCACTCATGCTGCAAGCTGGCATAGAGGTTCTGCTACAGAACGTTCAATCTCTCTACGCACCACAGCCCAGACCGTTCGAAGGGTGATAGGTGGCCCTCCTTTGCTCACACTTGCATGGGGGGGCCGAGCCCCATCCCCTCCAGCGCTTCCACCCAAAGGTGGCACAGAGCCAACAGAGGAGGAGGTCCCAGGCTGGGGACTGGACCTGCTGGTGCCAGGTGCCATGGCCAGCTGAGGTGGGATAGGTGGGTCTGCTGGGACCGGCCTTCCCATATGAACTATGTTTTGGAGGGTTTAATAAAGATATGGGTTAGTAACAGTCAACAGCATTCCCAATTAGTTATAACAGCATGCAGAAGTATTCCCATTAACCCAACACACCAGATTTTTAACAGTTGAAAAGCAAGCATAACACATGCATATATAGAACAATAGTGGACATTACAACAGCATGCAGGTTGAATTGATGGCAACAGGCCACCAATATTGTGATATTTTAACAGGGCACATGCATAGAAATAAATGCAAATATTTATAAAGCAATAGGACATATGCCACAACAAATGTTTTGAGATTGGACATACCGATTGACATGTGGAGTTGCATTTTTTATGCACATACAGTAGGGTGGAAAAGGATAGCTCAATTAACAACTTATATATCCTAATAGTTTTAACTACATTCCTATTAATTGCAGTTATATGTCCCTTACATGTATTATTACACTACTCAATGTCCTTATATTGTGCAATTGGATTTTGCTAGATGATTATATACATGAGTTGTATCTTACATACAAACTGTTCAAGATGCAGATGTTACTGCTACATATTTTGAGAGTTGATCACACACACTACTGCTAAGATGGTACACTGACAGCTCTACTTTCATATAATTATCTAGATATGTTCAGGTGGAAGTATCAGTTATATGTTAACAGCTCCCTACATTTCTGGCAGCACACTGACATTTCTGGGGAACAAAATACCAAGCTACTCATGTGCCAGATTAACCTGTACATGCTGGGCATGAACCAACAGTTGAGAGTTGTAAATATGCATAAAAGCTACTGGCACTCCCTTCATCCACGTTATATGGGCATACCCAAGTGTGGGTTAACACTGCTTAATACAACAGTACTATTTGTAAAATGCAACAGTACAACAACATATAAAAAAAAATGACACAGACGCACTCCAGGAATTATACATTTATTAAAGGATTATTACACCTGTATTTATTGGGTTAAAACATTTTTTGAAGGCTCTCTCATTTATTTTATATAACAGTAGATGCAGAATAATTACTAACCTGCCTGATGAGGCAGCCTTTGCAACCTATCTTCATGGGTTTCCTGATTCATAGCCCGGACTCCTGCAGCTGTGAAGTAAATGCAGTGATATTGAGACATACCTATCCATAGTATAGACAAGCATAGCAATTCTTAAATACTTAATACAATGGCTACTTACTCAGTACTGGGACATTAGGCATCGTATGGGACTCCTGGATCCACTGGTCCAGTTGATCCTCCTTACATAACTTCAGGTCAAAATAATGGTGCCTGACCTGCTCACCAGTCCGAGGAATGCCAGTGGCACTGGTGAGATCACGAGCTGGACTGTTTCAGGCCTCCGTTTTATATTGGGTGCCCTAGTACTGGCCCCGCAGGAGTCTTTCCTCATGATTTTGGACAAGGAGCCAAACCATTACTTTGGTCTCCTCAGTGCCCCAGCATTGCGCTCAAGATTGAGTGCCTTCTCCAACACTGACCATGCTGACTGCAGAAGGGAGCTACAACCAGGTATGGCAAGTATTCCCACCTCTGGAGCTTAAATATGCCTCATTTCCTGCACTTATTTGTGATTGGCCAGTTTTGAAAAAACTCAGCTGTAGGCAAACCTGCTTAGCTGATGTTAGCAATGTTTAATATTCCTTTGATAGATATGTGTCTGTTGAAAGTGCATGGTTATGAAATGCTGTCATGGCTTAGAGGATATGTACTGTAACTATAGTGCACAGTATCTAGAGTTTGAGCCCTGTCACTGCTTTTTATTTTCCTACAGTAAAGGAGGTGTGGCCGTGTTTAGCCGACTTTGCTCAACTTTGCCCGACTTTTCCCAACATTGCTCGATGTTGCCCGATGTTGCGCTGGTTGGCGCGATGCGCAGCTACACGCAAATACATTGTGCTTGTTAATGCGCTGCTCAGCTACGAGCAATTGGTTTTAAATATGCTAAATACTGCTAAAATGTGCTTAGCAGTGCTTTATATTGCTTAAAATAAGTTACTCATGCCTCAGAATGCATAACCATTTCACCTTTATATATATATATATATATATATATATCTATATATATATATATATATATATATATATATATATATATATATATATATATATATATATATATATATATATATATATATATATATATATATATATATATATATATATATATATATATATAAAATTTGTTCACTACTACATATAACATTTGAATGCTTTTTACAAAACATATACATGATAAATGCCAGGAAATATTTTTTATACAGATTTCCAACACAAAATGGAACATGCAGTAGTGGGACTGGAACCAGGAATGCCTCCTCTTTGTGCGATGGTTCTAACCACTACGCTATTGCTATTTTGCTTAATTTACATATTTTTTTCTTATTATCCTCTTCGGTGTCTAAGATGCTAACTGTAGGTAAGCAATGGGCAATCCCATGCAAACACGCACAAATCCGGGCAGCTATATCAGAAATAAAACAAACAAAAAAAATTTCTTTTAATTTTTAAATTTGTACGAGGTTTAACATATGGGGGAGTGTAGTGTTACAATGTACACATGTGAGAGGACTTGCTCATGTAACTCGACATTTCTTGGGTTTTGTCAGTGCAGGGGCATGGATTTTTGGACTGCTTGGCAGTCCCACACCCCCTACACACGTCCACGCTCCATGTAAGCTTTAGAGTTGAGGCAGCTTGCCCTCATTAATATGCATGGCGTGCTGCCATCATACTCTTAGACTGGCGTTTCCGTGTAAGACTAATCTAGTCTTACATGGAAGATTAGTAAATCCTGAGGATTGTGAATTAACAGGAAAATAATTTAACAGTAATTGGATGAGCTGTGCAGATATGGCAAGAGCTGGTCAGGATGGTGCCCAGTTCAGGGCTCAAAGATGGACTGTAGAGGAGTGAAGAATATTTATTGCACTCCTTGTAAAGTGCCATAGCCGAAGCTGTTGCAGGGGGACTATACCAGGTCTCAATATAAATTAGAGGCTTGGAACAGTCTTGCCAAGACTTTCTTCAATGTGACTGCATTTGATGCACCAGAGAGTAATGCAGGCATTTTTACAATTACCAGAAATGGTGGAAGCAGGAACAACTCAACCAGTGGCTGAATGAGTTTAAGACTGCTGACTTCCCACAGTTGTGCAAGTACACAGATGATGCTGTAACTGATACAGAACGCTGTAGACAGCCAAGACTGGTATGCATAATGTTTTCTTTTTTTCTCTTAGTTTATTTTTCAGCTGCTCAGGAGATGTTATTGAATATGGAGGACCATGCTGAATGCTTCAAAAGACTCAGAGAATATATATGCAATACAAAGTAACATTGTTTTATTAAAAATAATGCTCTTCTATGGAGTACTAGCAAATTAAGCATGCATATCTTAACTGTAAAAGCAAATATGCATGTTTTATTCTGTAACTCAAAGTAAGTGTAATGTATTCAGATTTTGTATGTTCAAATCCCACAAGTTACAAATATATATTAATAAAATATATTTAATATTAATTTCAACAAAATTGGCAGAAATGTTATGTTATTAACTTGATCTGTATTATTTTTAAAAGGATATGTGCAATTTTTACATATTGCAAGGATTACTTTGTACAATCCTCAGCCCTATTTTGGATTTTAGAAAGTATTGTTAGTGCAAAAGAAAAAATATATATTTTATTGAACTAATTTATTGTATGTGACATATAATGGTTCTAATTATCTTTTAATTCTTTTTTTTCTCTTACCTCACCCCTTATCTCAATTTTTATTTTTATATATGTGATCACACTGTTCTGATGTCATAATTTTCTGACAGCCCACAAAATGATTTCCAATACAGGGAGGTAGGCCAGCTACTGTGGCTCAGCCTGCCACCCCTCCAATGGCTGCCACATCAGTGCCCATCACATCTGGCATGTAACACCGCAGTACTGCCTATGCAGCCCTTGTACTACCAGGGCCTTCCAACATCAGGTAGAGTTACCCCTGCAGCTGGTGCAGTAGTATCATCCGGAAGAATTGTTGGAGGTGGGATTTTTGTCAGCCACCAGGAGCTGCCAGGCCTGGTAATTGAGGTCTTAGAAAGTAACATTGATGTACACCTCAGCCATCTGGAGAAGTTGCTTGTGAGACTGTAGAGAAAACACACACATCAGGCAATCCAACAGGAAGCCAAGGAAGGGGGCAATAATGACAGTTCTGAGGTTAAGGACTAGATTCTCACTGTCCCCATGCTTGATGGGCATGTGCTTACAATGTTCCCTCCTATTGCCAATCATGGTGTCTCCCAGCCTTTTGTGTCCCTTACCATCCCTGTGTCTGTCTTGTTTGTCCTGTTTGTCTGCATCTGCTTCCTCACCTACTCTACTTATCTGATCCTGACTTTCCTATGTCACTTCCCCAACATTCTTCTCTTTTTGAAAGATTGTGTCTCCTACCAGCAAGTTTTTCAGATGGCTGAGGTGTACACCAATCCCACAAAAAACTTTGTCACATACATAGCTCTTCACTTCACACATGTGTCTTCTCAACACATTTGATTTGGGCCAGTTCCCTGTACAGCATTATTGCATTATTGTCACCCATCTGTGTTGTGGAGCAGCCCAAGAAGAAGAAGTGGATAGCTATGGTTTTTCCCTAATTCTTACCTGCACATTCATATATTCCTTCCTATTTGCCCTCCACCCGCTTTCCCACCAATTTCAAAACTTTCCTATTTACACCATTTTCACACCTTTAATTTGGTCAAAAAACAGAATCACACACCACACACATGGTAGAAATGTCCCCTAATAAAGCCCTTCACTTTTTGTCCTCTACATTTGCATGGAGTTTGGCATTGCACACCAATGCTGAGTGACAGTGAATGGATCTTCATGCCCAATGGTGTCAACCACACTAGTATGGTTACCACTGTGTAACGTTGCTTAAACTTGCTGCACCAAAGGAACACAGAGTTAACGCAGAGTAAAGGTTGTACTTTGAAACATTTTCTTTAACAGTTATTTAGAATACTGAATGCATAAAAATGCAAACCTATATGTGTACTGCTGACATAACTCACTTGACTGATGTTTATTTTTATACAGTACTTCAGTGTAGTCATTGCTTCTCACATTTGCTGGAATTATCACATTTACTTATGTAAGACCATCCTGACACCATGTATAAAAAATTACATTGAGGTGGATTAGAACCCTGTGTCATTTGTCCTCTAAACATGAGCTCACTGCTCTTACACCTGCTGAGACAGGGAATGCTAGGAAGTAGGTGTGTTTCTTACACTCAGTACTGTCCAGACTGCTGACAGACTTGCCTTGCCAATTAGTGTGTTTGTGCAAAGAAAGAAGAGCCAATATAAATGTTGCTGTTTTTCTCATTTAAGAACAGACCCACATTTGCTTGTTGCTTAAATCCCCACAAATGGGGAAGGCAATAGGAACAGTTCTCAATGTCATAAAATTTATGACACAGCATTTCCAATATAAACTGCAGTATGAACAACATAGTAAATGTCAGCTATTTCTCCCAAAGCATACATGTATAATTAGTTCTGAAGTTCAAGTTATATTCATTAAATGTGAAGCTTACATGCTCAAACCTTTTCCATTGTTCATGCAAACAAGTTGTTCAGTGGTGCCCTATGTAATGAGGTGTTTGGCATGTACTAATATAGTTATTCATCCTATCAAAAGCCATTTAAAACACAAGCAAAGGAAAGAGACTTGATAGTGACTGAACACATATTTGCTCAGACGGCGATGTACAATGCACCCATGCACTTCAAAATGGATTTGTTAGTAATAGGCCAAATGTCCACTACAATAACTGCATTGGTACATTATTTATAGCTTTATACTGATGTTAGACATTGAGAGTTTTTCTTTTGGCTTTTCCCGGTTAGGGGTTGCCACAGCAGAACTCTGGTCTGCTAATGATTGGCAGTAGATTTTATGGTGCCGAGGTGCCAGCCCAACACCCAACGCCCAACCTTCAACAAAGGCACGCTCATTCACGCATGTCTTTTGAATGCCACTCAACCATGGGGTGGACATGCAGACTCCACACAGAAGGCGCTCCAGCTGATAATCAAACGGGAGAACCTCTTGCTGTGAAGCGACAACACTAACGCTGCACCACCGCGGTTGATGATAGACATTGAGAGTGTCATATACATATCTTACTGGAGACATCAATTCATCACAATATGAAAGCATGTGCATCAACACTTGCAACCATGCTGATCACAAAATGTGTGTGTGTGTGTGTGTGTGTGAGTGTGTGTGTGTGTGTGTGTGTGTGTGTGTGTGTGTGTGTGTGTGTGTGTGTGTGTGTGTGTGTGTGTGTGTGTGTGCGTGTGTGTGTGTGTGCATAGTCAGAAGAGCATGAGTCTATATCCTAGTCATCAATCAAGTCTCATGGAGAACATAACTTTTTACACTCATACATGACTACACAGCCATTTTATACAGGCCTCCCAACATCTTCTCCCAAACATGCACTGATGATGTTGTGATGATATGATGTATTGCCAGCTATGCCATGAGAAGTAGGGCAGTGGATGTGTAACATATGCCAGCATAGCTGGCTGGAGTTTTGTAAAGAATTATATGTCATTTATATATCAAACTGATTTGTGCAGGTGCTTGTGTTAAAAATGTATTTATAAAGTTGCTTGTGTTAAAAATGTACCAACAGTGGGTCCTGCTGGACTGAAAAGAAATATGCCTGTATGTCAGACCGTATTGTAACTGTTGAAATGAATGTATTGTAACAGAGGATACTGGAAAAGAAGACATTACTCTCAATGCAGCTAACTTTAAAAAATAGACTGAAATTAAATGACCTGGTTTAGGCCATAAAGATTGTATCTTACTCATCCTGATTGCAGCCAGAGATAAAATGTATGTAAAAACCAGGAGTAGGAATCCTACTGTATTCTTCTTAGGGGTGAACTAATTGCTACCTGGGACAGTGGAAGTTTTGAAATGGTTTTATAGCTTCCAGATGCTATAACACATCTCAGCAAAGCTCTGTCTGTGTGTACGGTAACACATATGTGCTAGATTCTGGTTCATTTTCTAGTAAAGTGGGTAGTGTAGGAACCAGAGTCAAATGACCAGATGTATGTGATGTCATTCTGTAATCCAGCACTGAAATGATGGTTTAATACTGGATGAGACAGAAGTCTCAGAGCAGTCTGTTTCTGAAACCTGACAAAGAAGAACACCTTACCCACTTCATCTTGCCTTGCTGTAGTAAATAACCAAGGAGTAATAATTCTTTATATCAGTCAGGAAAATATAGTGGAATTAGTTAAGTTCTGTTTTTCTGTTTCTGTGTGAATCTATCCACCTGTTATTTTTAATATTTCCTGTGATTGCAGCTCTGGTGTTTATTGTAAACAGATATTTAGTATTTTCATTCATACTCTTTTAAAATTTATTACTAAAGATATTTAATCTTTTCACTGTGGCTGGTCATGTAGAGAATATTTTAACCTTTGGACTACTTATATTTATTTGGTGACACTGTGACCACTCCTGAAAGCCTTGATGCATTGGTCAAGCACTATGATTTGTATTAGTATTAATTTTACTCAGTATAATTGGGTACCCTTGTAAGAGCCTTAGAGTAGTTGGCTGGTGGCAGTGTAACTACCTTATAGTCTGGGTAAAGGCAACAGAACTTGTGTGTGTGTGTGTGTGTGTGTGTGTGTGTGTGTGTGTGTGTGTGTGTGTGTGTGTGTGTGTGTGTGTGTGTGTGTGTGTGTGTGTCGTCTATAGCCTACAGTCAAACAAAGTAAAGTCTCAAAGAAAAACATTTTACAGTGTGGTACACATTCAACTCTTTCATCCAAGCCATCAAACATCTCATCTCTCTTCAAACATACACAGAGATGATATCATCAATATTAGTTCTGCAAAAAAGAGTGAAAAAATCGAGAGGTAAAATCAGATTTGTGCCGTGGTGCCTGTGTTAAGTAATGTGTTCTATAGATAGGTAGGTAGGGATTCTAATCTTATTGCAGTCAACTTATAAGTTTATGTGTACATAGTCAGAAGAACATGACTCTGTGTCCTATTGACATTACTCAGGTCTCATTGATAAAAAAATTTACATTCATACATGACTGCACAGCAAGTTCATACAGCCCTCCCACCATCTTATTCTCACCAGACACTGATAATGTATGCTATAAAGTGTTGTCTGACACTATGAAATTCAGAGTTGTGCTGCAGCATTTGCATTAAGTACTATGATTTGTAGATAGCTAGATAGGGACTGTGGTCAAGTGGTGTGTGTGTGTGTGTGTGTGTGTGTGTGTGTGTGTGTGTGTGTGTGTGTGTGTGTGTGTGTGTGTGTGTGTGTGTGTGTGTGTGTCCAGTTAGTTCACATTCTGTAGACCATTTTAGAACAGCACAAGGCACTCCTACTACCATTTTCTTCTCATCAGACATTGATGATGTTATTGGCTATAAAGTGTTGTCTGACATTATCAAATCAGAATTGTTCATTGGAACTTGTCTTAAGTACTGTTTTAGAGATCTAGGTAGAGGTTCTAGTTTCATTTGGTCAATGGATGTGTGTTTGTGTTCAGTTAGTTCACATTCTGGAGACCATTGTTTGGAATGACTTTAGAGGCACTCCTACTACCATCTTCTCACTGGACTGATGATGTAATCTACTAAAAAGTGTTGCCTGACACTATAAAAGCAGATTTGTGTTGTGACACTTGCCTTAAGTATTGTGCTCTGTAGATAGCTAGGTAGGGGGTTCTGTTCTCACTGTGGTCAAGTTATGTGCATGTGTCTGCTTGCGTTTAGTTAGTTTGCATTCCGGAAACCAATTTAGAATGGTACATGAGACACTCTTCCTACCATCATCTTTTCACCAGACACTGATGATTTCATCTGCTATAAAGTGTTGTATGACAATATTAAAATCAGACTTGTGCTGTGGTGCTTGCCTTAAATACTGTGTTCTGTAGTTAGCTTGCTAGGGGTCTAATCTTACTATAGTCAACTTGACTGTGTGTTCATCTTTGGAGATAATTTTACACCAAGATGTGGCTCCACATCTATATTAGACACTCTTCCAAACAACTTCTTCTCAGCATACAATGATGCTATCAGCTTCTTTAAGTGCATCTTGACGCTGTTAATGTCAGCCATATGAGTGGTGCTAGTCAGCTGCTGTGTATGTGTGGCTGGTTGTTATTACAGCAATTGTATGATCTTTGGAATCTCTTTTCATTTGACTCACAACCCAGGGACTCTTTAACATGGCCCCAAGAATCCAACATCCCCTGTTTCACTCTGTCCATCTTTTCTGCAAAAGACCAGAGGGTGTCATCATTTCAAAGATGCATACACACATAGTATAGCAGAGTCTTTCCATGACCTTCTGCAAGCCAGCTCCAGACCACTGAATGTGTGATTGCTAATTCTGTCATGGGTTGGTGCACAAGTCACATATGGAAAGAGTCAGTATTTTATACAATCAAACTCATACACACATACCCTTACTATCTTACATCATATAAATTTAGCAATTATTCTCTAAATGCCATAATAATAGCTAGAATGTTATGTGATGTTGGCCATTCGCCTAGTAATGTCATATGACCATATGAAGATTGCACATGTCAATGTTGCTGTCATCCACATCTGCTATGTTTATGGTATGAATTTACTGTATCCCTACAACAGTTTATCCCAATTTGTGATTTGAGGTAATGTATTTATGGCTGCTGCTACCATTTGATTACATGTTCCTAACATAACAGCTCTAGTGTTATGCCTCCTCAAAACTGTTGTTTATGTTGTTTACTTACTAAAGCATGTGTTTTTGCAGTGGAGAATACCAACATTTTACCCAGATCTCATTCAACCATCACACTGAAACTTGAATCATGGCATAGGTTTGCATACATATACCTACCATCATTAAATGATATGTGAGATACATCAATAATTGTCATACTGACTGCATAGGCACAAATATCTTGTTTCATCCTCATGTTATAATGCTATATACACAAACATATAAGTAGTCCGGATTAAATTTCAACCTTTGGGAATGTATTGTATGCACAATTGCGTTACTGTTCACAAGGATTATAAAGGTTGTCCCTAGCAACATTGTGTGTCTGACAGCATTTGTGTCAGTAACTGTTCTGCATGAACCACATCCACCTCATTTTTAATGTGCACATATATGGTATCAAGCCACTCACACACAACTTTCCAGCAAAAAGCATATATGCATATGATATGCAATCGATGTAATTACATGGCATAAATAGAGTTGTATGACTGTGTGGCATGTGATGCATACCCAAAATTGTATTTGGAGGTATCATCACAAATCAGTTTTTAAATATGTATAAAGTAATATGGGGAATACACAAATAAGCACAGAGCTGTTTGTGGATGGTACCATGGTATTTTAACTGTAGGAAACAGACAATCTGCTAGAAGACAGATTTGGATCAAACTTCAGCCCCTGTCTACAATGGACATCACCCAAAGTATACATGCAAACATTATGGTATTGAAGTGGTTGAAAATCACTGGAAGGATGAGCCACAAAGCATCATATAAAATGATGAATTATACATCACATGGGATCACCCATTACCAACAGTTAAAAAGATAGATGCCAGAAAACTGGATACAGTGGTCCATGAAAAGAAGACAAAAGTAACACTGATCATTGAAATCACCACACCCAGTGACTACGGTGTCTTGCATACAGAGAGACATAAAGTCACAAAATATCAGGATCTGCAGGCAGAAACAAGAGCAATGTGGAAGAAAGATACCCAGACAGTCTCAAAAGTAGTAGAAGCAACAGGTCTAATAAAAATGAGTCTACAATTGTATTTAGATATGTTACCAATACATGTAACTCCATACAAATTGCATAAGAATTCATTACTGGGTACATTGTGGGTGCTGTGAAGAGCACTTGACATCAAAGATTGAAACAATACTAATTTCATGAAAAGCACTTCTGTTTGACATCAAAGATTGAAACAATACTAATTTCATGAAATTTAATTGAACTTTGACACCATAGTTTTTGCACAATGAGGGTCCATTCCCATCATGGTATTAGAAACCCAAAAGACTTGGAGAAATTAAAACAAAAAAAACAAACATTACTCAGCTTATTTCTGAAGACAGTAGCTCATCTGTACCTTCTTTAGGCTAGAAACAAGGCATCAATGGGCCCTGACAACATCCCCAGTTGCCTTTTCAATAACTTGCAAACTGACTTAGCAGATATAATTGGATCCCTACGTAACCACAGCATCTATAAAGGCAATATTCTGGCAGAAGGGTGTACAGAAATGGTCATCCATCTGAACAAGGGGGGACCATCACCTCAACCAGAGAATTATAGGCCCATAACCCTGACTCACCTCATCTGTAAGGCAAACAAATGCATTATCATGGACCTTACCAAAAAGGACATAGGTAATTTTCTAGCTGTGTACACAACCCATATCTGACTTGTTAAGGATACATCATGTCTGTTAAATCTTTGACTTCTTCAAGAAGGTCACCAAGGGCATGGATGAGGGAAAGAGTGTATTCTGCATAAGTAGAACTAGCGAAGGCATCTTACACAAATCTACTCTCAGCTATTACATATGAACTATCTCATCTGGCCATCAACACATAAGTCACCAGCTGGATAGCCAAATGGATCACCAACAGGACACATACTGTTGGAGTGTATGAATTCACTCCCAGCAAGAAGCCAGTGACCAGGCCACACCACAGGATTCTGTACTATGCCCTTTCCTGTTTGGTATTTACTTCACAGAAGTCAAGACAAACATAAACAGCCTTTGTGTTACCGACTTTTTGGATGACTGTAAAATCTGGACAATCACTGAATCCATGAACACTACTGATATACTGCACAGACTATTTATGCACAAAAATGATCTGTGCCAGTACGAGGGAAACACACTAAATGAACACAAAAGCATAATTATTCTCTTTTGAAAAGCAAATACCAAAGCTAATAACAATATAGACAACACACCCAATGAGTACACCCAGTGGTACATGAACAGGTACTCAGCTAGACAGTAATCAGAACTTCGACCACCATGGGAACACAGTGGTGATAACACCCTTGTATGTGGCACAACTCATAAGTATGTGCAGGCCATTTACAGCAAAGGACATTAAATGCCATTGTACTCAGCCGTCATCACACCAATAACTGAGTACAGTGCATCCTTTTGCATGTACCTTAACATACATCTACAGCAGCTGGAGCAACACCAGAGTTTTTGCACAATGAACATACATGGTGTAAACAAGAAGTCATATGCAGAAAGCTTTAAAGTCCTATCACTGTATTATACTGCAACAGACTGCACTTCCTCCATAGGGTTGATCTGTGTCTAGCCTAAAGGGCACTCTACAATCCGTCTTTTATGGCAATGCTTCACATTAATGCAAACTGTTCAAATATCCTCTGTTTCAAGGATGTTAACCTAGTCTCTGACATAAAATATCATGTTGGAGAGATAGATACATCTCTCAGACACTATCCCTTCTGTGGAACATGCTTGACATTCAAGTAAAACAAAAGCCTTTCCTGACCCTTTTCAAGTGCAACATAGATCAATGAATAGTTAATTGTGATTGTACTCCTGGGGTTGTGCCCATGTCCCACATGGACAGTGGCAGTTCGCATTAGATAACATAGTATTGGCTCATCCCTGTTTTAACATTATTAGCATAACTTTTGAAAACTTTGTAAGTCATGTTAAATATTGGTAGACATTTATGGGATATTGGGACCTTAGCCTAGTACTCTCCTATGCACCTATAAACCTATGAAGTTCAACTGTATCATAGGTACAGCTATAGTGTGACTGTACAGCATTACAGACACACCAGTATATCACATCAGTACTACCCCTTTATAGTTTGAGTGAACACATGTTTATGCATGTCAAGATTTCATGGTAGTATGAAATTTTCCATGGTAATGTCAGGATGACTCTGATCATGTGGCACATGTCTTGGGTTTGTCATGGGCTGATAGAAAGTGTGATTCATATATTATTTGGTATGTGAGCAATATCACAGTGACAGCTTCCTCGCTCATTGAAGCTAGACTTTGCAGTGCTGTAGTTTCTGTGCACAGGTGCATAACTGATGCATTGCCATGAGTCTCACATATTGCTGTACCATTCATTATGATGGATCAATTCTGAATTCCCACATCACTTGCAGATGCTGCAGCTGGATTTGGGTGGCTACTTTTTTAGTGTGGGTTCTGTGTTAGTAAGCCATTTTAGCAGCCATTGGGTGACATAGGGATTAATGCCCAGTAGTTTATCTTTATCTATAGAGTGGGGATGGTGTCAAGGCCTTGGCAAGGTCTAGATACTTGGGCGGACCACCTTACCCTTGTCCATGGCATGGCTCTGGGAGCTGATTCAAAGAAAGTCAGTCAGGTTCAGGAGAAAAATCAGCCCTTGCACAAACCCAACCTGGGTGGGGTCCAGTGTTTGAAGGTTGCCAATGTCTTTGTTTATAAGTTCCATGATAATACGCTCCATGGCCTTGCAGATGATACAGCTCAGAACTGATGGGATGGTAGTTTCTGGATGGATGGATCCCCTTGTATTGGGATAACTGTAGCTCTGTGCCACTCAGTGGGCACGAAACCTGAGGTGAGGCTATGATTAAACATGACACTTAGGTGAGGTGCCAGTTCATATTGTAGTTCATGTAGTACACAGCCCGGGATGTCATCTGATCCCATGGATGCTGTATTCTTGGCTTTAGAGAGTGCGTTTTGTACCTGTGTGGCCGTTATTACTGGAATTTGGCAATCTTCCGGTATTGAGATGGGCCATTTAGGGGGTGATAGGGGGGTGAAGTTGGCACTGAATCGATCTGCCAGGATATTGGCAATATCCTTTGGATCAGTATATTTAATGCCATTCTGTTTTAGCTCAGAGCAGATCTGAGCATTGCCATTTAAATTCTTGACATAGTTATAGAATGCTTTGTGGTTATCTTTGGAATCTTTGGCAATTTTATTTTCGTAACTAGCTTTGGAGGATTTTATGAGGCATCTCAGTTTCTTACTGAGGCTAGTAAGGGAGTTTTTTTGCATCCTGGGATTTTCCTCTTTTCTGCAAAAGTTTCTTCCTTTTGTTGTAAAGTTTGTTTATGGCAGTGGACCACAGATTGGCTTCCTTTTTTTGGATGAGAGCATTTTGGTTCTATTTGGGATGGCACGATTCATGCATGAGTGGATGTGCTCGTACAGTGCCTTAGTGTAGGATTCAGCAGTTGAACTTTCAGTTCAGTGACAGCTTCCTCGCTCATTGAAGCTAGACTTTGCAGTGCTGTAGTTTCTGTGCACAGGTGCTTAACTGATGCATTGCCATGAATCTCACATATTGCTGTACCATTCATTATGATGGATCAATTCTGAATTCACACATCACTTGCAGATGCTGCAGACAATATGCACTGCTATTACATGTGTCAGATACATGCAATATACAGCTGTGTGTAGGGAATCTACTCATAACAGGATGTTGCTTTTAAGTGTTGTTATCCATATGGCTGATACCTATGGCATCCAGGGATGATTTACTCGGGTATCACTTTTGGCAAAGTGAGCTCCCACACATCTTGTCAGCCATACATAAGTATTTTTTGTGATGCATACCCATTAGGAGTTGACAGTGCAGAGTTCCCTTTAAGGTGTTCTACAAGATGCATGTGATACACTGCATGTTCTGTGATGCACCCAGTAAATATACAGCTCACTGACAACTTTGATGGCATGGGCTACATTCTTGAAAGTGTGACTTTGTGGCTTATGTGTCATGTAAACCTCTTAGCTGGCCAGGATTTCCCCAATTTAAACTGCAGACATAGGGCATATATTATATGCTCGAAGATTTAAAACTTTGACGCTCATATAATCGACACTATATGAACAAAGTTTTAAAACTTTGAACATATAAAAAAACTACATAAAAACAACCTACCTGAACACTCTGAGAAGGGAGGTAAGCTCCCCTGCTCCCCCACACCCCCAGTACTTAAACATACCAACTCCGAGATCAAACTACAGTGAAATAATGGAAAATATTCCCTACGGTGATCTCACTTCACTGTAGTGCGATCTCAGAGTTGATATATTTAAGTAGCAGGGTGTGTGTGGGGGTGCAGAGGGGCTTGCCCCCTGCTCAGAGCATTCAGGTAGGTTGATTTTGTTTTTATTTATTATTTTTTATATGTTTGAAGTTTTAAAATTTCTCTCATATAATTTCAATTATATGACTGTCGAAGTTTTAAAACTTCAAGTATATAATATTGACCTGCAGACGTAACACTGTCCTTAACACCTCCAAAATAGTGGTCATTTTGAGGAAGGTGTGTTGATAAATCATTACAGTTGTACATGTGAGTTCCTGGTGAACATGTATAGTAACTTACAATCACATATTTTATGTCAGTATCACAGACTAATGTTGGTATTATTTTTAAATTGTCCGTGATTGTGCCTGCTTTTGTCCAATGTTGTCCATGATCCTGATGCTATGTGCCCCTGATAGGGTTGAGAGCTATGCTGCCATTTCAGTCATATTCAAGCAACTCAGTTTAGTATGCTGTCCTTGCTAAATGTCCTCTTCATTGATCATGTCAGGATGTTTTATATCACATCCAATCATCTCCATTGATATGTAATGTTGTGTGACAGTCACCTAATTACTATAATCTGTGACAAAATATACTCATACAGGAGATAGAAACAGCAGTACATATTGTGCTATGTACATATGTGATCAATGTTATGCTATTCATGTCTTTGCAGTGTAGTACAATGACATGCCCTTATCTAGTATACACTACCATATTTCACATGTATTCTTCCTCTTTTTTCATTCCTAACATTCATGTCTGTGACCCATTTCAATACACACTTCCTGAGACTGGCATATTTATACTACATCCTATGCACCCCCGATGATCAACACAAATCCTTTATTTTTCAGTATGCCAAACACATGTTGAAGTGTACATTGTAGTGAGTACACTTTTATAAGCGGCAACGAAAAGCGCTTAATAATCTGAAGAAGTTGCCGTATAAGCAGCAATGAAAAGCGCTTAATAAAACAGTTTTATTTAGAGTTTGTGACTTCTCAGTTCTGTTGGGACTTTTGACTTTTCTATAATGTGCTACTGTTGCATTCATTTTAGCCCTGGTGATCATTGTGGATGTTTGTGTAATTCTGTAGAGCAAGTTTGCCTGTAGGTAAATTTGTCTGCATGTTCTATATGCCTTTGTGCTGCTTTACATGGTTTCCTCACTTGTATTCATGTAAGGGGGATGTGTGCATCCATATGTGAGCAGCACTGCAGCTCATTTCTCAAGCACATAAAACACATAAAGTCCATGTAGACTTCCCGCTAAGCCTATACAGAGTTTATTGAATCCCTGAGAATATATTGAAACAGCCACTTCTTCAGGAAATTCATTTGTGTTTTCTTTCTACAGTAGCCAACTAAATCCATTTCAAGACTGAAAGGCAGCCAGCACCTTGTGTAGCATTCATTTGGTACAAGACAGAGAAACTAATCTTGAGAAGCCACCAAACCATCACAGGACAAACATACACACACACACACACACACACACACACACACACACACACACATCTGCAGGCAGGCAGTATGAAATACCATCAACTCAGTTGTCATATCCTTGGGCTGTAGGAAAAATATATTATAGTATCCAGTGCAAACATACAGAGGGATGATATACAGACCTGCCACAGAAGACATATCTGATGAGTAATTAACTAGAGAATCAAACATTGTGAGGCAACAATACAAACTATTGCACTGGATACTTCCATGATGGCTTCACATTGAGTAACATTTATTTCTAACTCTACCTTTGTGAAAGTAGAAACTCAGCAGAAGGCCAGTAGACTTGTGTTTATGGGTAAATTTCAGTAAATGGCTAGTAAGTGCACTGCCTGATTGCCAAGAATAAAGAAATGCAGAAGACATGGGAAAAAAAATAGCTACAAAAAGTGAAGAAGAGACACTGACTGTGGAAGGTTATGCAGCTGTTGATCAAAAAGCAATGCAACATTCAGACATGACTTCCAGTAACCTACAGGAAGATATAAGACAACCGCATGCAGACCTGGCTAAAATAAAAAAAAAAATCACTGAAGGAGTATATCAATACAAACAACAAAAGGCTGGAAAAAATGGAAGAAGCTTTAAATGATATACAGATGAGTTGATAAAGCTGCAAAAATCAGACGTTGAAATGAAAGAAAGGCTGGCTAAATATGAGACTGCTCAGAAAAAGTTGTTTCAAAAAATAATAGAGTTAGAGGGCAGATTATGTAGGGAAAACCTGAGATTTTCAGCTATACCAGAGAAGCTGGAAGGAACAGACTGCATTAATTTTATGAAAGCACAAATAAGCAACTCAACTGGTATTCCACAGCAGGAGTTGTTAGTTGAAAGGTCACATCGCATGTATGCCCCAGACCTGGCTATAAAAAAGCAACCTAGACATTTAACAGTAAAGATGCAATTCTACCAGCAGAAGGAGTTGATTCTGACAAAACTGTGGCAGAAGGACAAAGTACTAAAAGTGCGAGACAGCAGAGTGTTTGTGGAGAATGATTACTCATTGTACACCACACAGAAGAGGAGCAAATTTATTCCACTATTCAGGGGGTGTCAAGATGCAGGTGTGAGATTCAAATTGCTGTACCCAGCTGTCTTCAAGTTATTCTTCCCTGGAGGGACAAAATCATTTTTTGATGAAGTACATGCTAAGGAGGAAATAGAAAAGTTTGTCCAACAAAAAGTAAGCTGTGAAACAGAAGGAAATTTTCACTCTTGTTCTTCTGGTAATAAGGACCACATAGGGACTGTGTCTGTGAAACCTTTTCAAAATTTTCAATCGAAAATGTTGCTGAGAAGGAAGGGAACATGAGAGTTGACTAGAAGAATCGCGAGTACATTGGAAATGAAGCAGAGATAAGATTTCAGAGATTAACAGTAATAAAACCAGTAACTTAATATGGGATTACAATGCAATGATTATATTTGTGAAATATGACAGAAGAAAAAAATCTGGAAATATTGTACTTTTTCAGAAACTGTTGGACTCATAGAGGACTATAAAGCATATGCTCTACTTCATGTCCTTAATGTAGTGCTTTGGGGAGGGGAAGAGGAGGGAAAAAGTCAATTATAAGCAAAGTTTTTTTTTTCTTAAATAGTACTCTTTTTGTGGCATGTATTTTCCTTTACATGCTATAAAGTTTTTTTCAGTTATTTTTAAGTGTAATGGGAATTGTAATCAGCTGCTGCTGTTCCTTTTTTTCTCTCTTCTCTCTTTCTTCTTGTTCAGTTTTAAGGAATGTAGGCACTGTCTAGCTAAAAAGCATGATAAAAGAAAAATTAATGTGCTTTTTCTCATTTGTGCATGGGGAATTACTCTATTAAAATCAGATCGATTTAGTAACAAGTTTCAATAGAGAGCAAGTAAACGAAAAAGAACATTGTATATTATGAGGCTTTTTTCTAGCAAATACATATACGCTTTGTGGCTGGTCTTCATGTTTCCATTGAAACAATTTGATAAAGAGAAACTGGCTACAGTCTGGTGCAGAGTGATTGGGTGAGTGAAAAAAAAAAAATAAATTGGCTTGGCTATAATGCTGTCTGAAAACTTTCAGGGATTTTCCCAAGCTAGATAATGTTCTCTGAAAGCATTCAGGGGTTTCTCAAGGTAGTTAATGTTCTCCAAAAGCATTCAAGGGTTTTCCCAGCTGGGAAAGCTATAAGGATAAGACAAAATCAATCAACAATTAGGAGAGGCATAGGCAGCACCATGCATCTTAGCATGGATCACCTTTATTTTAGGTTAACTCATGTTTGTGATTGTGACTATCAGTTTGGGAATTTTGTTCCAATTAGGAGAGTAACACTTATATATTTGAAGGTGTCCATAGTTTTGTGTGTTAGTATTAAGTTAATTTGTTTTAGAGGGGTAATAGGGGTGTGTTTTTGATGGCTTTCAATAAAAAAAGATGTATAAGATGTGACACAGGCTCAAATAAATATGTCAAGAAACAAATTTATAAAAGTTCAACCTGCCAAACAGTTTATGCATGTAACACAAAAGCTGAAATTAAACATTTAACAAAAAAGGTGTTATACATAAATTGTGGGAATAATAAGGTTTTAATACAATGA
Source organism: Protopterus annectens (assembly GCF_019279795.1). NCBI lineage: Eukaryota > Metazoa > Chordata > Ceratodontiformes > Protopteridae > Protopterus > Protopterus annectens. Next base: position 257,469,455 of record NC_056744.1, on the reverse strand, counting down.
TGCGTTCTGTAATGTCTTTAACTATGAATGGCCTTACAGATAAATACAAAGAGAAAGAATAGTAAACTATATTAAAAATGTAGAGTGCAAATAGCTATGTTACAGGAGACACACTTAGAAAGAACTCACATGTGAATTTGATAAAAAAAGCTTTTCAGAATGGTTATTTCCTGGAATACCTGGGACAAAGGAAAAGAGGAGTACTTACATTAATTGCAAGAGGAGTCCAGTAGTTAGAAGAAGATAAAAAAGATAATACTGGCCGATTTGTAGTGCTCAGGGGCTACTGGCAATGGAGGAGGATTGCAATGGTATGTATTTACATTCCACCGAAAACTGCTATAATGGAGCTTAAGAAAGTTCTGGGGGAAATAATCACTTTTCAGCAAGGAATGTTAAATATAAGTGGATACTTGAATTTGATTTGCAGCAGTGAAGATGTGACTGGGGGTCCAGAAAGAAGAATATAACAATGAAGGGTAGATTTTTTATGAAATGTATGAAAATATTTGGCATGGAAGATGTGAATTCTGTAATAGGAGTTCTGAGTGAATTTATATATTATTCCCCAAGATGTAAAACTGGGCTAGGCTAGACAGAATTTACATTTCACAGGGACATGTACATTTAATTGAAAGTCTTGATACTCACCCAATAACTATTTCATATAATGTCCTACTAATAGGTTAAATAAAAGCACAGGGTAATTGAATAAAAATGAGACATTGGTGCTTTCCCACATATCTGTTGAAAAGAGAGGAATTTAAGGAATGGGTAGTGGAAATTATTCAGGAGCTGTTAGAGAGGATAGAAATGTATTCTTCTTAAAATATAGCTAGGGAGTGGGATAAAATTAAGGTGGAGTTTAAAAATAAGATGGAAATAAAAGAAAGGCAGCTATGGTTAAGAAATAACAATAATTATTTAGAGGGTCTGACAAATGTTAAAGTATTGCAGAATAGGGGGAATCTCACAGAACAAGAAGAGGATCAACTGCAGAATGCTAGACAGAAAATAAGGGATTACTTTGATAATATGCACACGTTTAGAAATGTTGCTATTAAGCAACTGTTTTTTGATAATAACACTAGAGCACAAAAACTTTTAGTACAATGACTCGGGCAACAGAAAGTAGAAAGGGCTGTTGCCAACTTAGGGAGCAAGAAACAAGAAAGATAAGAAGAGATCCTGTAGAGGTATTAGAAATATTTTGGAAATTCTATAAAAGTCTGTATAAAGCAGAGACATATGAAAATCAAGAAAAGATACAGATGGAAATCTTTATGGAAGAATTAAATATGCTAAGATTAGAGGTAGATGAGGCTCAATTATTAACAGTTAGGATAGGAGGAGATGAGATAAAAATTGTGATGTATAGCAACTCTACTTGAAAGTCCCAGGAATAGATGATATTCATGTGGAAGTTTGGAAGCTAAGAGGAAAAAACTGATAAGGATCTGGATGGGTTTTTTTAACAGTATTTTAAGATGAAGAGAAATATCAATGTCCTGGAAGCAAGCAGTGGTAGCTGTAATAACTAAAGAGGGTAAAGCTTCATCAGATCCAGCTTCATACAGGACAATTTTAATACTAAACCATGATTACAAATTATTCATGTCTATAATGGCTAAAAGAATAGCAAACGCAGTATCAAACTGATAGATATGAGTCAATGTGGTTTTGTGGAGGAGAGGCAAACATTTGACATTAACAGAACATTGATGATCCAAAGAGAAGCAGAATGTAAGAACATACCATTGCTGTTGGTGGGTCTTGATACAGAGAAATCATTTGACAAAGTAACCTGTAACTTTATGAGCTGGGCAATGGAAACATTTACATTTCCTGAAAAATATTATAATGTTGATTATGTGGCTATATGAGGGATCTGAGGCAAAAATTAAAGTGGGTGGGGTCCTCTTTGATAATTTCTGCTTGAGTAGAGGAACCAGGAGGGGTGTCCTCTTTTCCCTTTATTAATTGCATTATATTTAGAACCATTGGCAATGAAAATAAGAGATTCAGAAATTTAAGGATATAATTGGTATGACAGTCAAGAAAAGCTGACTTTATTTGCAGATGATATTATTTTATACCTGCCAAAACCAGAAAGAAACATTACAGTGTTGTGGAACATTTTGAGATAGTTTCAGATCTTTTCAGGATAAAAAAAATGAATAAAGCTAAAACAAAGGTAATAGTGGTAAATTATGTACCCACACACAAATTAGTTCAGGAATATTCATATTTATGGGTACATGATAAAATGAAGTATTTAGGAATATGGAATAAAAATGATTCTAGGGTTGCAACCAAAGATTTGTGGAAGAGACTAAACAAAAGCTAATACAAACAAAACTGGGAAAATGGAAGTTTGTTATATAGATATGGATAATAAGATAGAAGCACTTAAAATGTTTTTAGTTCGTTTAGTGTTATACACAGGTCATACATATTATCAACCAGAGGAGAGGTAGTGGATAGCAATTAATAAAGAGCTGAAGAGCTTTATCTGGGAGGGGAAGATGGCAAGAGTCAAGTGGGATAAGTTGATTCTTCCAGTAGAACAGGGCAAATTAGGTTTACCCAATTTGAAGAGGTATTCCAGAGTGACACAGTTAGGATTCCTATACATAACACAAGCAGAAAACTATATTTCAAACTGGAAAGGGATGATGATGAAACGGGGGGGGGTAGCTCAAGAAATAAGGAGAGACTGGGATTTTGGATGCAAGCTTTTAAGTAGAATAACAATAATCATACAGAATATTATAGCCATAAAGTAGCAGAACGTATTCTAAGAACTAAGCTAACATGGGATTGGAGAAAGGAGATTCTTTCAATAGGGATGACTGCAGTTAGGGATATAGACAACAGACAAGAGGGGGCTGAAATTTATTGGAGAAAACTGGCAAAGAAACCAAGGTATTGGGAGCAAATAGCTAGACAGGTAAATATGATAGAATGGGAAGATGCCAAGAATTTATTTGGCATGCCGGTTAGAGATTGCCTTCCCTATCAGGGATTCGTATCAAATTATAGGCAAAGAGAAAGAAATAAGTGAGCGTTAAATGAAATACCAACACTGGTTAGTAGAATCTAAAACAGAAGCTAATATTAAAAAAAGGAATAATTGGTAGAGCATATAAAATATTGCATGATAGCAATAAGAATTAATCAGAGGAGGTTAGAAAGGATTGGGATGAAAGATTGGCTAAGCAAGTCACAAAGGAACAATGTGAGGATATATGTATGTCTCCAAAATATGCAACAAAATCTGGAAGATTTAGGATTTTTACCTGGAAATGTTTGCATAGATATTTCTATAGCCCAAGTAGACTCCTGAGAATTTTTCCTCAGGCAGACAGCAAATGTTGGAGGTGTGATGATGAGGAATGAAGTACTTGGGAACATATTTTCTGGGAGCGCAGTAAGTTGGTGGACTTTAAGGATTCCCTGTGGGATACACTGTCAGAGATGCTGGGTGGGCATGTTGATCTGACAAGGGAGATGATTTTTCTGAGCTACGACATAGAACTGGAATTGCCTAGGCATGGTAAGGCCTTGCTTTGTCTAATAATGGTGGCTGCCAAAAAAGCAATTACTAGAAAATGGAAATCAAAATCTAAACCAACTATACTAGAAGTAGTGAATGTAGTAATGGAGATAAAACAACTGGTGCTGAAATCTTTAGAAAAGGGTAGGGGCAAACTATTTTATTTATTTATTTATTTTACATTTGTTTACCAGGAAATTCCAACTTGGATAAGACCCATTTTCAGAAGAGGCCTACGGAGAAAACCTCCACATATAGAGATTATACAAAATTTATACAAGAAATTAAATAAAACGTATACAAGAAATTATACAAAAATAAACAACATACAGGACACCAGAAATTACATTCTATGCTATTATAGCTGACATTTGTATTATACAATCATCTGATATAATGCCTTACTGTAGTGTAGATATTGTAATAGAAAAAGATGAGGTTAGAGATTATCTGTACATGACAGAGATTGCATAGTTTATGAGATGATCAGAGAAGAAGAAAAATGATGACCAGAAATTATTAAAACTAGTCAGCCTGAAATCGTACAGGAGGAAAGCCAGGTATTATTAAGTTATTTTTTTAGAATCTTTTTGAATTGATTGGTATTTGTGCTGGTTCTGATGTTGTGAGGTAGTTAATTCCACCTTGTTGCTATATGGTGAGAAAATAGGGAGACTTCTGCCATATTAGTGGGTTTAGATACTTGTAGTAGAGATTTATTTGTTGACTGAAGACTTCAATTTGTACTATGGGGCTGGAGAATATTTAGAAGGGCATTTTTTTCAGGTTGCTATACTAGTTTGTGTGCTAAGATTAATCTTAACTACAGAGGGAAAAAATGGGAAATGTGGGAACAATAGAGGCTTAAAAGATGGCAGGACTCAAATAAGCTATGTAATGTTTGACTGAAAAAGATTTGGTAGATTATAAGTGATGCATAGCGATTGCAACTTGGAGTGTGTCAGCATTGTTTGTGATGTAAAATGCATGCAACTATGTGTAGCTTGTTTTCATTTGTATAAATGTATGTTTGTTTATGTAGTAAGTGATTTTGAATAAAGATGTTTAGTGTTTAAAAAAGGCAGGAATTGAACAAGGTATGTAATGTCGCTTAGGTTATATATGTAGCAATATATGTGAAGTTAAATTTTATGTTAATTATCGTGTGATTACTTTTATATGAATGTAAATTTGCTTATATTACAAGTTATAATTCAATAAAGTTGTTTGGAAAAAAACGCTAACTATTGCACCAAAATACCACCCTTATTAGATGTAGTGCTTGATGAAAATATGTAAATTGCCTAGTTTGCTTTATTATCTTTTTTTGATATGTCACACCTAACAGCTCTTTCTCCAATTTCTTTGAAAATTAAAATAAAATTAGGTTCTGTTTTCTCAATAAATGTAAATAAAATAAGATTTTCTATTATATATGAGAGTGAAATAATGATGACGTCTATAATTGTGGGTCTGCAATAGCAAATTATCATTAACATGAATAATTATAAATAAGAGTTATTAAACATTAACTAGTAGTATTATGCAAAAATGTACATTTTAATGAATGTCATTTTACAGGTTCAGTTGATTAAATAGTGTAATACAAAACAATGTTTCGGAAGGCGGTTGTAGTTCCACACCAGTGCTAACATACTGAGGTCATATATGCGGAATAAATAAAATACATGATTTTTCACCAAGCTAAGTGTCCTCCATGAACTAAAGTACAGTGCCTTGAATTAGAATAGTTAAATAATTGAGGTACAGAGACAAAAGTTCACATTATGAAAATGTGGACATTCAAAATGAAAGGTTCTAATACTTGACGTTTTAAAATGTAACATTTATTAATTGTCATGCTGTTTAATTCAGTGCTGTATCTATTCCTGCTTTATATGCATGTATATGATGTGTTGTGTAATCATCATCACACTATATGAAATTTCATCCTTGCCTTTTAGGTTCTAAAAATGTTTTCATTTTTTATTTCTATTTTTTTTTTTCATTTTTAGGTTTGGCATTTAGCATACACAATTAATCCCCAAAGCTGTTAATGAGCTCATTCCTAGAGTATAGGATTTACTACCCTCCTCATCAAGTTGTCAAATATGTGACTTAGAGCAAGTCGCTTAACTGGACAGTGCTTCTTGGTTTCCCATGAAAAGGGACCTTGTGTCCAACGAGTTTACCTGATTAACAGATTTATAGGAAATAATAATAATGAGGAGTAAAAATAAAAAAATGCAAGGTTATTTCAGGCAGATTAAATGATAATTAATTCAAGTATGCTCCTGATTATCTGGACTTAGATTCAGCTAAGTGGTGAATGACCTTTTGCTGCACTAACTCAACTAAATACACAGCTCTCAACCTTCCATCTCCAAAATGAGGAACACTAGCCCTCATAATGTGGAACACATACTAATGGCTTACTAACAACTTCAACTAGGAAGGCTATAGGATGGTTAAACTATGCTGGTTTTACTTATAAAGAAGATTGTTTAATAAATTAATACAATTCATTTCTATTCACCATTGATTTTACTTAAAAATATTCCTAACACTGAATGTATGACAGAGTTTTTCAATGGGGAACACTGAGGAACTTTGAGGAACATTAACTTTTTAAGACCCCAAATGAGGTGCGTTCCTCGTAATGAGGTACACTTGACAGGTATGACTAAATACTAACTTATAACACACATAATGAAGCATACAAAAGTACTCAAGAAGAAGTAAATTTTACATGGAGGTTTGGGCAATCTTTTCTGCACCCCTATGAGGGGACTTTGTCTCCATTACATTACTATTCTCATTCTAAGGTTACTGTACCTGAGAGAAAGAGGATAACTTTAAGGCTTAAGGTTTAAAGCATGTCTTGCTATTTCTTGAGGAACCTTTGAGATTTGTGCACATTAAGACATACATAAGCAATAGTATTTCATTTATACGCGTCTCCAAGAAAAGTGCTAGTAGCACTTAACAAGAGTTGTTATGCTTGAGCAAAAGGGATTTGAGGTGCAATGATCTGAGCAATGAACTTCAAGCTAAGCTGCATCCTTGCACAGCATCCCTAAGGACTGATTGGCTCTTGCTGCTTCACTCCATATTCCTACCACTGGCTAATGTGTGATATTTTAAGAAAGCCCAACCCCTTCCACTATAAGACAGTTACTTTAACATTTGCAGAATTTTGGGTAGTGTAGTAATTTTCAGTATGAAATCCTACTATATCATTTAGTACAAAATCAGTTGCACTCTTTTACAACTGTTTATAAGTGGATATTTGATCTATACTGCAGCTCATTTTTGATCATTTTTGCTGACGGCTTAAATCGTAAGTTTTCAACTCTTTATTTTCTCTGGGATGCCCAGCAGTTTTCTCTAAGACCAGAAGCAGGTGGATTTTAATAGAATTGCTAAGGACTTGTATCAATTTACCTTAAGGATATCTGTTCCAAACTGAATATCAGTCTTGCTTAGCACATTCATGTTATCTACACTGCATTTAATGAGGTGTAAGACACCTTGGTGCTGTTCCTTACTCAGTGGCACAGAGAAATTCTAATAAAATGTTGTTTTGATGCATTAAAAATACATTTAATTCATTAACTGAAATTAACTGAAATAATAAGTTGCTTTGTGTACTGAAATTAATCTTTTATTTTTCTAATTTGGTCACTTATCCACAATGAGTATGTAGAATCCTTACATAATTTGGCAGATGGTTTTGATAGAGCAATAGTTACAACGTTTCAACCTGAAAACAAGTCATGTTTCATTTCTGCTCTATTGAGTTTGGTAAGCTGCCAGTTTACTATGCTTTTCTGAATGTGACCAGCATATATTTTAATAATTTCCATCAGTTCTCTTAACTGTTATAGATTCCAGGGCATTTGCTGTCAATTCACATATTTCAGTTTATTAAGGACTGTTTTTTTTTTTTGATTTTACTACTACTCCATGGAGATTTTCATATAAAGGTCTGCTTGATCTCAGCTTGAGCAAAACTCTGCATAACTAAATAGTGGTAAATGTTAAAAATAAAATATTTTGTTAAAATTATGGTGTTATGCTTTCATGGTTCATAGGAGGTTACTTGGCTAATGGCCCTAGGGACCTTACAAGCCTAGCCAAGTTCAACCCTTGTTCTCTTAAGGGTTAAGAGATATGGTCTATGTTATAAGCAGATCTAAATCAGCATTGACTGTCTCTATCCAAGAGGGACACAGGTGAAACTCCTGGGGTGAATTTGCAACCTCTGGGAGACATATCTGTCTCTCCAGCAAGTCCTGTTGATGTCACATGCTAGGTTGTGGTCTCCAGAGCAAGTGAAGTGTGCACCATTTGACTTATAAAAGTACGGCATTTCCATTAAGGCAGGATCAGAGGTTACTCTGTATGCAAGGCACTGGTCACCTCTGAGTAGTTTATATGATACAGTGTATAGTGCCAAAGATTTTGGTCTGTCCAATTAAGACGTGCTGAAGACTCTGAGTTTTCTTTGTGAGGAACCTTTGAGATCTCTCCAGTTGCTGCAGGTGCCTGTTTAAATACATCGAAAGGGAACATTGTGCTCTATTACTGGCCTGATAAGGGAAGAATACAGGGGGGTTATAATCTCTTTTTTTCTGGAAGCTATGCATTTACTTATGAAGTGAGCTTAATATGTGCTTACTAATACTGTGTAGAAGCCTTTGTTTCTTTACAACACTTACATTTCAGCCCTTGCCTCTGGCAAGGGATTCCCTCAAGAATATGTCAGGTATGTATTATGTTGTTATTCCTCACATCTGTCATGTATGTTGCATATGTAACATAATTGTCAACTCCCTGTTATATAGGTTCCATGGCCACACTCAGACATGAACTCCCAATAAGTCCTTAGAATCTGTAACAGTGTACTGATATAGTTGTGCCATGTCTCCCGGAGGCTGCCTCTCCTCTGAAATAAACTTCCAATACAGGTACTGACCTTGAGTATATAGGTTCATAGGTTCATAAATGTTTACTAGGCTAACAACCACAAAGGTCTTTTAAAGACTGGCCAGGTATACCAAATCTCTGACAAGTTATGATACACTTGATAAGTGTAAGCAGGGGCCCCTGCTCCCTAGTGATACCAGGTTCTGGAGCTATTAGCATGCTTGTACAGGGTTTCTGTGAACAGTTCTCCATAGGCAGCAGTGTTGTCGGGGTTTATGGGGGCTAAAAATTTTGTCAGGTTAATACTTAATAGCAGGGAGTTAGCCTTAGTGTAGTTCCTGATTGAATGTTCCAGGTTTAGCTGGTGGTCCAGGTTTTATGTTTTACTTCAAAGGAGATCATTCTGTGGTCTGAACTTATTAGGGAAGACATTACATTAGGGGGTGTGCAGCAATCTCCCATATTAGTGAGGACCAGATCCAGTATGGCTGCTCCCCTGATTGGTGTATTGGTAATCTGGTCCAGGGAGTTTGTGTTTACAAAATACATGGATCTGTGTGCCTGTATGGTCAGTGTCTTATAGGGTTACCAGTTAATAGGGGGGTAAATAAAGCCACCCATGAATATGGTATTTGGTTGGATGGTGAATGTTTCCAATAAGTTTAAATACATGGAATAGGTTTCCTGGGTCATAGAGGTGGATCTATAGATTGCAAGGAAGTGATATTGGATTTTGCCTATGGTGATTTGAACATAGTAGCTCAAGTGCATTGTCCTGTTTGACCAGCCTTTAGGTATATTTAGTTTTGATGTAAATTGAGACACTTCCACCTTTAGTCCCTATCTGTGTAGTAGTTGGTCTAAATGTGTGGAAGGTATTATAGCCTTGCACTGTTGCTGTGCTCTCTGTGGCTTTAAACCATGTCTTAGTGACTGCACAGTTGTCAGAATTCTCTAAGGTGAAGATAGATTCTAGGGAGTGGAGGTTTTTGTTTAAACTCCTATCATTGAGCAGCAATACCTTTAGATTTTCTTGGTTTTGTATTATTATGACAGAAGTACTTTCAGTTTGGCATTGCCTAAAAAAGGCACTATGTAAATGAAGAATCCCAAAATGAAGAGACGTGCTTACAAAAAAACCTAAACGCAATTTATTTTGTATTAACATTTAAGCCACTCTCACTAGGTGGCTTCTTCAGGTAAAAAAAAAGAAACAAAATGCTCTTTAAATACATCAACTAATTATACCCAATTACATTTAATTTTCCATGCAACAGTAAGAACAGCATATTACAAATGGGTATACAAACACCATTTAAAACATAAATTTTAGATTTTCTTGGTTTTGTATTACTATGACATAAGTTCTTTCAGTTTGGCATTGCCTAAAAAAGGCACTATGGGAGAAGACAATATTTTAGCTAATATTTGTAAGAAAAGAGGGGAGAGGTGCAGACCATCCCTGGCAAAGCAGCATGGTCTGTTGACCATATTCTTCCATACTGAGAAATATTACAGCCCTTAGAATGACACCAGAAACTAAGGTAATTATTAAAGTCAGTCACCTATTGGTCATATTGTGGCATCATCTCTAGAGAAGGTAATATGCTGCTCAGTGCTAGGCTCCTACCAGCCTGAGACACATATTTCAACAACTTCATGATGTCACTCTTCATATAGTATAGGGAGGTACATCTCAGGTCATATATTCCCACATGGACAATGACTGAGTTATACTGGTCCTTGTGGTCCAATAACCTGAGTGTGTGCATAATGTGGCTGATCCTAGCCCTGATAAGCAATTGACCGTGACTTTCTCATTACTCTGCCTGGTGAGATGGACATCAGTGTGTCTTACAATGGAGTCTCCAATGACCAGAATTTTGGACTGTGTGGCGACTTGCCTTATGGGCTTAGAAGTAGAGGCTCCATGAGATGTGGCACTATGTGTTCATAGGTTCAAAGGTTCATAGGTGTTTCCAGGCTAGCAACCACAAGGGCCATTTTAAGCCTAGCCATGCATCTCAAATCACGGACAAGTTCAGATTCCCTTGATAAGTGTAAGCAGGGGCTTGGGAGAGGAAAATTTTACAAGTAGGGGCCTGGGAGATGAACCACTTATAGGTCACCTGTGTCAATTAGAGGCATAGGTGCTAAACCAGGGATGTATTTCCTATCCCCCATCCAATTGCCCAAGTTGCAAAAACTCTGCTCCACATGGATGTGGAACTTGTTCCATATATGGGGTAGTCTCTGGTCTACATATCTGTCTCTCCAGCATGTCCTACTTATGTCACAGGCAAGGTTTATGTCTTTAGAATGGGTAATTCTAGTGTTGCTTTTGGGTGGATATGCAGGAAATCCATCAGAGTAGGGTCTGCTAATGCCTTGTATGCCAGGCATAGATCTCCCTTGAAAAGCCTGTAGGAGACAGAATACAGGGATAGAGCCTTCGGGCAGTCTGCATAGGACCTTTTACTTACACACTGTATTCTTATACTGAGGATCCTCTGTGGACATTCTAATTGTTGGATCTTCCTGGTTAGCTACATACCAAAGGGGGAACTGTACTCTATGAGAGGTCTGATGAATGCTGACTACAGTGGAACAATGACTTCCTTGGACTTAGATGACATACCTTTGTTTATAAGTTGTGCAACATAGAATGATTTCCCCACTACTACAGACACATGATGGTCAAAGGCTAAATTACTATGTGTGTCCCTAAGTCCCTGACTATTGGGTTAACTTTAAGGGGTGTGTTGTCAATATAATAGTCACCAGTGTTGAATGACTTTCTGAAGGATACTATTATGCATTTCTTGGCATTTAGTTTTAGTCCATGGCTCTGACACCAGTCTTTTGTCTATGTCAGCCCCTCCTGGAGAACATTTGTGTCAGTGTGGTATTCAGTGATAGATCCTAATTTGCAATCATCTGCAAATTTAGTCAGCCAGAGACCATTGACATTGGCCTTGACTTCAGAGAAGTAAATGCCAAAAAGGAGCAGTCCAAGAACTGATCCCTGAGGGACTCCACGTATGACTAGCCTCTTTTTAGAGGCTGACTCCCCAATTCTAACTTTCATGGTCCTGTCTGTGATCCAACTGGCTATCCACTGGGTAACATTTTTGTACCTAACCTCTTGAGTTTTTCAACTATGCTTGAGTGGGGTATTGTGTCAAATGCCTTGGCCAGGTCCATGTAGGCAGTGTGAACCAATTTGCCCTCATCCATTGCTTTGGTGACCTTCTCAAAAAAGTCTACCAGGCTGAGTAAGCATGATCTGCCCTTGACGAAACCAAACTGGGTTGGGTCCAGTGTCTGAAGGTTTACTATATCACTGTTGATCATTTCGATCATAATTCTTTCTCTGGCTTAACATATAAGACTAGTAAGATTTATGGGTCTGTAGTTTCCAGGGTCTGTAGATGGCCCACCTTTGTGCAGAGGAATTACTGTTACTGTTCTCCATTCATGAGGCGTAAAGCCTGTTTGGAGGCTACAGTTAAATAGTAATTCCAGAGATCCTGATGGGTCATGTTGATGTGGGTGTTGTTTTGAAAGAGTGCATCTGTGGCTTCTGAGGGTTTTTGTTATGCGTACTTAATCTAGGAGGTCTTTGGGGTTTAGGAAGGTTACATTTAAGTGCCTCAGCATATCTGGGTCTATATGGCAGCTTTGATTTGTGTGTAATCAGTGCAGCATGTGTACCACTAACAACCTTATTGACATTAGGAGTACATTTATGTGAGAGCTTTGCCTCTAGTGACATTGTGTAAATACATCTGTTACATACCATATCAGTTTATCTGAGAATTAACTGGTTATCAGTAAACATGAGGCAATTTCTACATTGCCTCAGGATGCCCATATCCACCAAGCTGGTAATGTAGATAGTGAGAAAGTCCATATCCATGGCTACAAACCCTTTTTTTATTTATTAGACATTTGGAGTGAGGATATAAAGCAATATCAGGAGTATATAGTTTGCAACTCTGGAGACGGTGCTTGTCACTGCAAACAAGTTTGCTTGTCACTACAAACAAGTTGTCCTGTGTGTAACTAGGCATTGATGTCATTTCAATCATGCTTTTACAGCAAAAATATCACTCAGGGTGTTTGCGTGTGCCAAACACTTGAGGGGAAACTAATACGTAGACCCTGAAAATTTAAGGATGAAGCGTGTAGGCAGATATTCTGAAGTTAAAAACAAATCAAGCAGTACTTACTGAAAACAAAGAACTAGCTTGTCAAGAATGATGAAAAGAGGGGAGTCGTATGAATGGCTACTGCCTGAGTACTACTAGTGTTGGTCTCACCACAGCATCATTTTGCTGGGATACAATGCTCCTTTAGTTCCTCTCACCAAAAGCAAAACATTAGCACCAATCCCAAGATGGGAAGTAGGCCACAGCCTGTTTGGTGATCCACAGTCTTGTCACAGATGATGCAAGGATCTGTAGGCTTGGTTGCCTAAGCCTGTTCCTGGTAGAGGTCTTGAATAGCAACCAGACCAATCAGAAATTTCACAGCCCAACCAGAAACAGTCAGGAATCAGGGCACTCTACCCCTTCTATCACTAGGAGTAGAATAATAAGCACAAATTCTATGATGTCACCTATGAAGCAGTTATTAGGCTTTCTGGTGATCAGCAATCTCCAGGAAAAATATCCCTGTGGTCCTTTATTCACCAGGAGAAAACAGAACCACTAAACACAAGATGACTACTGAGAGGCAGAATGTGGGCTCTGCAAATAACTGGTGGTCTTGTAATAGATGTCTAAAGCTAAGATGAAAAAATGGGTTAATATCTTAAGGACTGCAGTGTGCACTAAGCAATTAGATATGAAAAAGGGGTTAGCTATCTAAGTGGAAAGCCACTAATTTTAAAAGAGCAAAATAGATTGAAACAGGATGGGCACTTTTGTATTCTGGTTCTACGGAATACAGTGGGATGACCAATACATTTAAATATTTCAAAAAATGATAATTTTGTACTTATTTAAAACAGCCAGTGAAAGAGGTGTGCGAAGGAGATATGTGGGCAAATTAACATAAGGGACTGGAAACTAGAAAGACAGTTGTGTTTAAGAACACAACAGCAACAGGGTAGGAGAGTGGGAAAATTAAAACATTTCTCTGCAACACACAGCTGTGGTCTCTTTCCAAGTTTTAATATGCAATTAAAACAGAATACAAGTAAAACACAATGTAAATAAAACAAATTGCAGTATACAAAAATAGAAGATGGCAATAAAGTAATGCAAAATACAAGAAAGCGAAAGCAAACTAACCTTTTCCTCACAGCAAGTTGAAGCAGAGTCTGACCTGTAGCATCAGTCTCTTATTTTAGTACATCTACTGCTTGCATTCTCCATTAGCTCATCCTCTGATCCCAAACTGGTATGTGCTGTGTCTCACTTTGCTGGCATGACACCTGGCACAAAGGACACAGAGCTGGTGATACAGTCTAGCCCAGATGTTGACAGTCTTGTGAATAAATCTGTAGCCTCAGATGTGCAGGAAAACTTGTCTGGCTATTTAGATAACTTGGGGACATCAGATGTTGGACAAGTTAATGCCTGTGGACTATAGTCCCATGTTGAGTCTGCTGGTACTGTTGACACTTCCACACAATAAAGCAACACTGCCTGGCACATGACAGGTAGGCATGTAGCTGGTGTGCATGGGTGCATGTCAGATAGTATCTGCCTACTCTTACTGGCAAATGAACATTCCCAGCAATGGCATGGATCTGGCATTCATGCACTTGCCTGTGCCAAAGATCATGCTCCACCTCAACTGTGTGTGTTGCATGAAGGACAGATTCCCTTAAATGGTGAGGTCATGATGGCATTTGCTGCACACAATGACAGTAAGTTATCTGGGCATGGTTCATTGAAACCCTTGCTATGGCAGTGTTACTGTAGTGCTGTAGTACAAGCCAGGTTTTGCTTGCCTTGACTGTGCTTAGCTGAGTACCACATGTGAGAGGTAAGCCTCTTCTCAGTGAACCAACCTTTTCCCATTGGGTATCAATATCTATACTGCAACGTGCATGTACAACTGCTGCTGGGCAATCCAGTGTGGGCCCAGCATTCATGACCAATCACTTTGCACTCATGTTCCTTCCCACGGTGTGTCTCCACATGATGGTGTCACCCCATCAGTCTCCTCCATGGAGCAACATGGGCTGTTTCCATACATGAAAGCATCAGCCAGGAATGCGATGTGAGCCATTTGCATGGGTGCCCTTGACTGAGTTAGAGTAACACTGACAGTTGATCCACTATGTCTTATAATGTCAGTCTGACTCCATGGTGATGATGAACGCTGTGTAGACTACTGATGATTTCATCTGTCTTTGGTTCTTGTGAAGTCTGATGCCATGAGAGTCTGTCACTTTTACTGTCTCAGGTGCTTCACTTCAGTTCTTGACATTTTTACCTACTTTAGATTGCTATATATTATGCTTGTCAGCAGTTGTGCAGTATGTCCAGATATGGATGGGGTTCAGGGAGGTATGCCCCTTGTTGTCAGCCATGCACACATAAACTGCTATGAGTCTGTGTGCATATCTGGGTCACTTGTGGCCTGAGTTGCTGGTCCCTCTCATGATTGCTTTGTTTATGTTCAGTTTACATATTATGCTTATGTGTCTGATGCTCAGTGTGTACCTCTACTACATAATTTCCATTAGATGCAAAGAGTGCTGCTCTTGTGGGACATCAAAGTATAATCTCTGTACTTCTGTATATGTAGCGTGTCATGACTCAAAGATGTGCATCAAATGCTGCCATGTTGCTGTAGCCAAGACTTGTGGTCACATCTTCTGTTTCTTTCACCCCTGTGTTCTCCTGCTTCTCCTCTGAGAGCTGTGGAATGTCATCGTCAAATATTTGGGGTTCTTTGAGTAGGTCACACACACCTGCTCCTGCATAGGGCAGACTGCCAGGTGTGGTTGTTAGCATACTGTGTAGCATGACGCACACAGTAATCATCTGTGCTGTCTTTTCAGGTGTGTGTATTGCAGTGCATCTCAGATGCTTCCAGATATCTGAATCTGGACCAAACACATATTCTATGATGTTTCTTGTCAAGGTGTGTGCTCTGTTGTTTCATCATCTACAGGGTTGGAAGGTTATCTGTACATGGTCTTTAGCCATGTCTCAAGTGGATATTTCAGTCACCTGTTGTGGGGGTGCACATCTGTTGTCATCATAATAATATTGACAGTGATGTATTCAGCTTACATCCTTGCTGTGTTCCTGCACTTAATCAGTGGTAGTAGTCCCTCAACTATTTTCACCATGTTGGAATACAACCCTCAGACCACTTTTCCTCAATATGGCAGCATCATGACAAAGTATCTATAATATTTGCTATGCTGCCCTCTGCTGTGCATACCACATGGGAGTTCAGTGATGGATACCACTTTCTATTTATGTATCTTTCTGATTCTGGTTATACAGTTACCTTTATAGGGATGCGGGAGGAATCTGTTACACCATTAACAAGGGGGAGTTGTTGATGGTAATAGAATTACTGCATGATGTTTCACTTCTCCATTGGTATAGATGAGAAGTGTATGAGATCATCTACCTTAGTGCACATTGCTACCAGGAAATGGGGGAGGATGTGTCTGGCAGATGCCTGTAACAAAAGGAAAAACGAACGTTGAGAAAAACTTTTAATATAACAACAGCAAAGTTTTTGGGAATATACCCTTCTTCAATACTAGTAGAAAGACAACAGGCACCCAAAGAGGCAGAAGGTAATAATAAAACCTGAGCCTGTAGGTGTAAGCAGCAGCAGGTTTAATCACATAAACGCCACACAATACAAAGCATTTTCATCCACCAGACTTCTTTAGATGTAAAATGTATGAATGAAGGCTGTGCCTGCTTATATACCCCTCACAATTTAATTAATAGTTAAAACAATTGTTTAATTGACACCAATTATATCCTGCAACGAAAATATTTGTGACAACCTACCAACTTGCCACAAATACAGATGAAAGTAAATAAAAACATGCATATTTTTTAAAAGAACTTTAAAATAAATATATAAATACTAAAGACATCACAATGTGTTGGACAGATAAATAAACTTGAATCAAAAACCAACAAAAGGAACTTGCAAAACAAAATATGTACTTATTTTATAGTTTTGCAGCTCTCATTTTTAAAATAGGGACAATGGATATGTATTCATTCAGTCCTGGGAATCTATTGGCTTCCAATAATAACTGCCAAAATATTTCTCTCACCTCTATCCTATTTTCCCACACCCCCCCTCACATTTCATTGCACCTTATCTACAACATAAAAACCCCATTTTGCTTGGGGACATGTCAGTGTATGTTTAAACAAGGCATTTTAATATCTTCAACTCTAATAGCATAGAAATGCTCATAAATCCTCCTTCTGAGTTTACGAGTAGTTTTTCCAATGTACAATGCACCACAGGTTTTACATAGGGCTAAATAAATCAAGCCTTCACTATTACAATTGGAAAAACTACTACTCTGAATCTGATAGTCTCTTGACAGGATGTGTACAGAATCCTGTCTAAGTATATATGGGCATTGGGCACATGCCCCACATTTGTAGGTTCCCAATTTCTTACATGAAACAATAGAACCATTATGCTCCAGCAAATCCTTGAGGTTCCTGCCTTTTTTATATGTGAATCCTAGGGTGTTGGTAAACAAAACATCCAACTCTGAATAACACCTAAACCTGCTCCAGTGTTGAGTAATAATGTTTTTAACCCTAGAGGTATTCTGATTATAAAACATCACATAATTACCCCCAAGATTTCTTGATTTTATCCCTGGTAATGTCACCCCTGATTGTTGTGTGGTTCCTTGCACATTTATTGGTACTATCACACTTGTATCTTTTGTTCCCAAAATAGGGGCAAACCTATCCTTTCTCCCATTCTTTATTTCCTCCAAAACCTCATCAATTAAGTAGTTAGGATACTTCCTAGATATAAACATTTCTCTGACTCTCTGACTTTCGTCTTCGAAGTCCGAGTCAAAAGAGGTCATCCAACAACTGCGGACAAATTGTCCCTTGATAATACTTCTCTTCTGTTTAAACGGATGGGAACTAGTGAAATATAAGTATGAGTTAGAAAAGGTTTCCTTTCTGTATACATTAGATGTAAAGTGCTGCCCTAGAACATATTTTTTAATAGTGGCATCCAGAAAGTTCATATAGTCATGTGTAATATGGAAAGTAAATTTCAAAAAATTAGTGCTATGGTTTAGATAGTCTAGGAATTCTGTTAACTTTTCCATACTACCTTTCCAAAAAATGCAAATATCATCCTGGTAACATTTGTAATATACCCAATATTGTGCATATTTTGACTGGAACACAAACTTCTCTTCCCAAACCATGAGCACAATGTTGGCATAAGTAGTGGCACAACTTGCCCCCATGGCCACTCCCTGGATCTGTTTAAACAACTCACCCTCAAAAAATATAAAGTTCTGTTTCAATACCAAATCCATCAACTCTGTATAAACCAGAAAAGTATTATGGTCAAGTTTTCTATGTTGGTGAATGGTATCCTGGAACCATTCTGACCCTGTAGAATGTGGAATCACATTAAATAAATCCTGAATATCAAGGGTTACAAATATTAAGGAATTTGAATACATGTTGCTATTAATGCTTCTCAAAAATTCCCAGGAGTCCTTAAGTATACCATTGTCCCTAACCCAAATATCTTTTAATTTTATATCCACAAATGTGGCCAACTGATGGGTTATAGAACCATTGGCTGCCACAGTGGATCTCAGGGGTGGATCCTCCACACTTTTATGTACCTTGGGTATCCCGAAAATAGCAGGGATATGCGGTCTGTCTACACTGAGATACTTAAAAGTGTCCTGGTTTATAAAATTGTCATTCAGCATGTCCTGTAAAACCAAATCAATATTACGGTATGCTAAGTTAATCTCATTCTTGGATACCCTAACATACCTGTTGGTATCATTAAGCATATCCATCATCTTACTGGAATACAAAATACTGTCCATGAAGACCACCTCTCCACCTTTATCGGGTTCCATCACCCTGAGGTATCTATTTTCTGGAATGGATTTGAGAAGTACCTTTTCTTCTCTAGTCATGTTAAATGTACCAAGCCATCAACTCCTGTAAACATTCTTGATTTCTTCTTCTACCTCCCTTTCAAAATTTTTTAGCTGTGGGTGTATAGGGGGATTATAGGTACTAGGTCTTCTAATACCACTATTAGTACCACCATCCTGTTGCCCCTGAAGCATAATATCTAAATTATTTTTCCATAGAAAAGTCCTCAAGTCTATTAAGCTGTCCACTAAATTATCCCCTGTAGAGGGGATGAATTTAAAACCTTTTGAAAATAAAAGAAAATGTTTCCTGTCAATCTCCTCACTGCTGTATTTGTAAATTTTAAAGTCATGTAGGGTGTGACAAGGTCCATCCACAGTAATATTCCCTGTACTCCATTGGTCCAACATGTTGGCTTGTCCCCCTTCCTGGCTACCACTCTTATTTACCTCGTGCCGTTTGGGGGAACTCTGTAAAAATACCGCACAGGGGATTTGTGCCTTAACCTATCTGATCTCCTAAATTCAAGGAATTCAGTATTGTTTGAATCCTGATGTTCCCCCATCCCTGAATCACTGTAGATCACTCTATGGTCCATAGAGTCCCAGGCAGTGTCCCCCTGGTGGAAAAGAAGTGGAATAAGTACTGTGTTGTGGTCCAGATTTATCAATAAAATTGTTATTTTTTTAGACCAAATTTGTCATTCTTAGGGTACGGGTATGCTTTTTTCTGTCTTTAATCCCTCAAATCCCTATCTATTTTGCCACACTTCCTTTTAAAAATAACATGACATTTTTCTTCCACCTGTTGCTTAATAATAAAATATTTTCTTTTCTCATTTTCAACAGAGAACATAAGATCATTGGTCACTACTTCATTAATGATAAGATCATTGGTAGATCATTGGTCACTACTTCATTAATGATAAGATCATTGGTCACTACTTCATTAATGATAAGATCATTGGTCACCACATCATTAATGATAAGATCACTGGTCACTACTTCATTAATGATAAGATCATTGGTCACTACTTCAGTAATGATAAGATCATTGGTAGATCATTGGTCACTACTTCATTAATGATAAGATCATTGGTCACTACTTCAGTAATGATAAGATCATTGGTCACTACTTCATTAATGATAAGATCATTGGTAGATCATTGGTCACTACTTCATTAATGATAAGATCATTGGTCACTACTTCATTAATGTATTCTATCTCCTGATATACTCACCCCATAATCCTTTCATTTTCTTTAATCAGGGCTTTCATGACTTCAAAACCACTACGGTCAAAAATACTCAACAATTATTCGTGAAAGGGGGAGCGTTCCAATATATTGTTCGGAAACTTATAAAAACGCAATCCTTTGGGTAGTATACCCCTTTTAATACAGTCATGCAAGTAACAAATGTCAATACCCAGAGTTTTATGTTTGTAAATTAAATCAGTGAGTTTTTTAATATTGGCTCTATAAGACACTTCACTGTCTTTCTCAGCATCCCAGTCATTAAATATAAAGTTATTATCAGTACCTTGGTGACTGGAAAAAGACTTGTAACCAACAAGGCATGAAGCCAAAGAAGAAGTATCCATCCACTCGTGCACTCCATTGTCGCCATTAGCCATACTATCCATCATTCCCACAGGAGCATGTCCCTGAACACCACGTTCACCTAGAAGGGAGGACTGTCCTTTCGGACCTTGGTCCTAGGAATTCAATGCCAAATGACTGTAATAAAATTTAGTTGCAGCTCCCTTCTGTAATGCAGCCTCCCCTATAGTGCCATTCGACGGCAAACCGGAAGAAGTTGCAGTTACTTAATCTACAGACACATAAACCTGTCTGCAATCCAAATCGGCTTCCTGATTGCATGCAGGAGTGGAAATGCAATCCTTCCTGTGGGTAGACCTCATAGGGTTGATATCAAAAGAATTGTCTTTCCCTCACTGAGAGTTACCAGTCATAAGCGAAATCAATTGGGTAAGCTGCCCCTCCACACGAGACAGGCACAAATCCAGGTCAGTACCTTGAACTTTTTCCCCATCCTGGAAGCTAGCCTCTGCCTCAGACACCTCCATTTAACAGGTAATCCAAAAACTGCAAGGAAAGGGTGCCACAGAACCAAGAACCAGCAAAACCACAACAGGCATCCAAAGAGGCAGAAGGTAATAATAAAACACGAGCCTGTAGGTGTAAGCAGCGGCAGGTTTAATCATATAAACGCCACACAATACAAATTTTTTCATCCACCAGACTTCTTCAGATGTAAAATGTATGAATGAAGGCTGTGCCTGCTTATATACCCCTCCTAATTTAATTAATAGTTAAAACAATTGTTTGACACCAATTAAATCCTGTAACTAAAATATTTGTGACAACCTACCAACTTGCCACAAATACAGATGAAAGTAGATAAAAACATGCACATTTTTAAAAGAACTTTAAAATAAATATATAAATACTAAAGCCATCACAATGTGTTGGACAGATAAATAAACTTGAATTAAAAACCAACAAAAGGAACTTGCAAAACAATATATGTACTTATTTTATAGTTTTGCAACTCTCATTTTTAAAATAGGGGCAATGGATATGTATTCATTCAGCCCTGGGAATCTATTGGCTTCCAATAATAACTGCCAAAATATTTCTCTCACCTCTATCCTATTTTACCACGCCCCCCCCACATCACATTGCACCTTCTCTACAACAAAAAAGCCCCATTTTGCTTAGGGACATGTCAGTGTATGTTTAAATAAGGCATTTTTAATATCTTCATCTCTAATAGCACAGAAATGCTCATAATTCCTCCTTCTGAGTTTACGAGTAGTTTTTCCAATGTAAAATGAACCACAGGTTTTACATAGGGCTAAATAAATCAAGCCTTCACTGTTACAATTGGAAAAACTACTACTCTGAATCTGATAGTCTCTTGACAGGATGTGTACAGAATCCTGTCTAAGTATATATGGGCATTGGGCACATGCCCCACATTTGTAGGTTCCCAATTTCTTACATGAAACAATAGAACCATTATGCTCCAGCAAATCCTTGAGGTTCCTGCCTTTTTTATATGTGAATCCTAGGGTGTTGGTAAACAAAACATCCAACTCTGAATAACACCTAAACCTGCTCCAGTGTTGAGTAATAATGTTTTTAACCCCAGAGGTATTCGGATTATAAAACATCACGGGCCAGATTCATGAAGGCTTGCACGGAGTCTAAGAGTAGTGTAAGACTCCATGCAGCCTTCGCGATCCAGGAACAGCCCAAAGTCCGTGTAAGAGACAAGCTAAAAAGGCACTTACATGGAGTGGGCATGGATAAGCTAATCACCTCACTTGCAGCTGAATAGCATGCAAATGAGGATGATTAGCAATCCAGGAAGCCCAGAACAGCCCGTGTAAGAGCCGTTTTAGCTGCAGAAATGTACTCAGTTGACAACTGAGTACGTTTCTGCAAAAACCGCAATGGAGCCATGTCAGCTCCAAATAAAGGGTGCATATGTGTCAGGCAGCATGCCAATGGCCAAATATGTGGCCATTGGCAAGGTAACCTGATGCAAATATCTTAAAAATATATATATTTTTTTTCGGCGATCGCCGATGTTTAAACCCAGCGCAGCCCCGCGCAAACGGGCTGTGCTGTATAAAACATAAAAACGAAGGTTATAAACCCACAAATGTGGGTTTTATGCAATACATGGAATGTCAATGCAGGGACCAGCAGACCAAAACCAACATGGCCACCGTGTAGTGGTTGCTAAGGGGGGAAGCTGAGTCTAAGAGATGTAACTAAGCATTAGTAGGCAATCTGATGCAAATGAGTGTTAGGATACTGAATTCCACTGTCAAATAGCAAATGAGCACAGTCTGAGTAGTGTAAGAGTTACAGAAGGGGGAGGAACAGAGTAGGAGATAGGTGACATCACAGGGGGGAATGGTAGAAAGAAATGCAGTTCATTGGAGGTCAGAGTTACATGACAGATGTCAGACAGATATCATGGAAAGAGGTGTGCCACTAAATAAGCATGAGAAAGTCAAGAAATGGAAGGTGTATACTGTTGCCTACACCAAAGTTTCTTGCTGGGTGTGTATGCGCACATGTGCTTGCCATGAAGCTCGAGTAAGGCAGTGTGCACGCGTGTAAGGCAGACTGAGCATGTGGGACCGTGTTGGGAGATGTTTAACACTGTTTGCACGGGTGTGCATGCGTTTTAATCCGAATAAGCAGATTCTGAACCGTGTAAGCATGTGTGCATGCGTGTAAGCCACTGTGAGCGTGTTTCTGCTGGTTTGCACACGGCTCCTCCCTGAGGAATCAGAGAGGAAAAAGGAAGCAACAGATTTAGTAGGAAGCTAGCAGGGAATACTGCTGGAGCTAGCAGGTGAAAACAATTAGAAGCAGGCAATTACACAGGCAGAATAGTAGCCCAGCCCAGCACTTAAAACTCTGCAAACAGCAGTGCAGGATGTTTCTCTCAAGAGACACTGCAAGAGAGGAGTTAAGTTATTAGAAGTGAAAACTGAAAAAGCTGAACTCAGAGCAGAAATGTTAGGGGCTGCCATAGCTGTCATAATGAGACATAGTCGACTTGCTGAGGGTGGTGACAATGCAGATGGTGCCAGACAACCCACAGTGAGGAGATGGAGAAGAGTGTACAGGCCCAGGGTCACCTACCACGGGTTACATGAGCTGGAGATAGTAGCACTATAGAGTGGACAGAGACCTCCTGCAGCAAATAGTGGAGCTGTGCAGGCCACGCCTCACACACAGAACCAACAGAGGGGAACCCATCCCAGTGGAAACCAAGGTATGTGTTGGCCTAAGAATACTAGCAACAGGTACCTTCCAGAGACCAACTGGTGATATGATGGGGATATCACAGGCATCAGCCTCCAGGGTACTGCACCAGTTCCTGGATGCCATGTCAGCACATGTCAGTGATCATGTATATTTCCCCAATGCCCGTGAGGTATTGGCCAGCAATATGTGTCTCTTCCAGCAAATAGCGGAATACCCTGAGGTAGTGGGTGCAATAGACTGCACGCACATATGCATCAAAGCACCAGCCGGTGAGCAGGGTAGGGCATACATCAACCGCAAGGGCTTCCCCTCCATCAACTGCCAGGTCGTGTGTGATGCCCAGGGCATAATAATGAATGTGTGTGCTGGCTGTCCTGGGAGATACCATGATTCCCACATCTGGAATTTGACGCAGCTGTACCAGACATTTGCCAATGGGGACATCCCGCACAGACATCTAGTGGGGGATGCAGGTTATGCACTGGAGCCGTGGCTGATGACACCCATCAGAAACGCACACACACCTGAACAGGAACGCCATAATGAGGCACACACACAAACACGTAATGTAATAGAGCGTGTGTTTGGGCTGCTCAAGTCACGGTTCCGGTGTCTGGACACATCTGGTGGAGCCTTTCAGTACACGGAAGACAGAACCGGAACAGCACACCAGACTTGGTTCAAAAGCAACACAGAGTTGAAATAAAAAGCAGCAACTTTGCAAGTCAGTTCTATGCGATGCAGGTACTAGACCTGTTCCCAGAGCAACACAAGTTTGAATGAAAATCTTGAGTAGCAAGGCAGTCAATCTGCAAATCAGTTATAAATGGTATAGGCACAAATACCATAAAAAGGTGTAGTCCCAACTTAGAAATGCAAGCTCCTTCCTCAAATAAACGAAGGTAGATGCGAAGAATTCACCACAAAAAGCTTTAATCCACAGATGTAAAACGCCAACAAATACAAAACACCAAATAGAAAATAATATTATATTCATAAATATAAAAATATAACTATAATCACTTTATTGTAAAAAATTTTATATCTGTAATGCATTAAAAAATGAATTCATAATTTATTTCTTCTCATTTTTAATATGCTGTTTATACTAATAGTCTCATTCATACCTGGTTTTCTTGAGGCATCTAATTTGATTTGCCAGGTTAACTCTCTAGTCTCTAAATAAGTTTCCCAGTCACCTCCCCTGGGGTCACTGGTAACTTGTTCTAAGACAAAGAATTTTAAATTCATATTATTACAAATGAGAGAATGTTTGAAAAAAGCGTTTGTGTTCTTCTTTTTCAATTTCATATGTGCTCATATATTCGTTTTCTGAGTGACCTTATGGTTTTTCCAATATAAAACCGTGACAAAAGTGCATGTGCCTAAATAAATTATACCCATTGTATTGCAGTTATAGTGCCCTTGTGCTCTCATGGTACAATTCCTGGCCGGAATAAAGATTTGTTCAGCATTTAATAAGTACTTGCATTGTTTGCAAGCACCACATTTAAAGGTCCCTTTCTTCCTGTAGGGGGCCACAGTTCCAAGAACATTCTTAGTACTAAAGTGTTGTTCAAGCATACCTTTTAAATTAATATCACGTTTTCTAATGAAGGTTAATGTACTAGGTATATAATCTTTAATGTCCTCCTGTATTGTAAGCGTAGGCCAGAATGCCTGTAAAGTTTTTTCAATAAATGCAGCATCCTGGGTATAAGTATAACTAAAACTTTTGTGTGCATCATACTTGGCTATACTATTCTTGTTGAAGGGTAGCAAACCCTGACTAAGTAAAGGTGGAAACTTGGAGTCTCTTTTTTCTGTAACTTCTTCTCTAATGGTATTAATTAGCTGTATAGGGTAGCCTCTTTCTATAAACATGGTAGTCGAAGTAGTTACTTCTTTTAAAAAAGTTTCCACAGTTCCCTGTTCTTATCCGCTTCGTTAGCCTTTCAGTACACACCAACTACATGTACCCAAATTGTCATGGTATGTGCTATGCTACATAATATGATCTTGCAAAAACAGCTGCAGCAGGACCAGCATAGGGCTGGGCCAAACAGCCCCCCACAATTGCCAAGGCCATCACAGGCAGAGCGTGACTCGGAGGAGGAACAACCTGAGCCTGCCCCAGTAGGCAGAAGGAGGCGTGCCCAGTATGCCCTGACCTTGGCAAAGAGGCAACGCATAGCACATACACTGGCTCAGTAGGAACCCTGTGAATGATACCCCTCTCTGACTCACTCATATAGTAACAGGGATGCCTAACATGGCACAACCTGCTCTCAAACATGTACAGGGAAGTGTAATATGCACATCCGACAGAGGCAGCCCTGCAGCACCACCTGAGGCATGAATGCTATGTGTTAAGTAATGTAACACCATGTACTATATGCACACCTGAGGACCCTGACTAACATCCTACCCTCACCAAGCATCATGCCACAATATGACAATGAGATGATCAAGTGCAATAATTGACTGAAGTATCGCAGTTAGTCAAAGGAGATCCAATGTGTGCCAATCTGGGATGACATGCTGAGCATGACATGATGCTCCACCTGGTAGGACTGGCGTGCACCTATCAGTGCAGGCTGTATGGATACTGGCAAAGGCTGTTGTTACCCACAGTGTGCCCTGAATAGGTAAGGCTCAAAACGCAAACCTATCTCCATAGGTATCAGAAGGGATAAGAATAAGATAAGGGATAAGTCGAAACAGCAAGATGCATGCAGTCTAAACTCACCCAGTATGGAGAATGTTGATATCTGCACTGTAACAGAAAACTGAGTCAAGGCTCACAACAGCACCCTAACACTACCAGGTTACACCTCATACTGTGCTGTACAGCCTCAAAACATGAAACAAGCTACAAAAGGAGAGTGACTAGCAAGAATTGTCAAGGATAACCACACCCCCATGTTGGTACCACAACAAAAAGCAGCATGGACTAGCCATGGTCAAGTAACAGTGGCTAAAACTGCCCCCCAGTTTATAGCCTGCTACAGACTACTGTCCCAACACCAGGAACTGCACCTGGCCTATGCTGGAATACATGAATATATCAAGTCCTCCAAACCACATTATATTGGGTGACTGAAAATACCCAGACATAGACTGGGAGCATTATACTAGCTCCAACAGTGTAGGACAAAGTTCATAGAATCCATAAACCAAAAGGCCCAGGAACAACGTACCACTCCCACAAGAGGGGTAAGCATACTGGATGTGATAATCAGCAACATGGGTACTGGATGGCAAGATGAGAAGTGTATTGCTCACTGGTAAAACCAGACCATAGAGTAATCACACTGGATATACAAATCCTGACCACAGTCCCAGGCCAGAAAACCACAGTGGAAAACATGTGTAAAGCAATATTTGCACTCCTCCAAACTGATGTGGAATCCATTAAAGGTCCTGTGCAGGTGCAAAATATGGGCCACACCTCAGAACCTGTAATACAGCCATTCCATGAACACTGCCAGGAATGCATGGATTATGCAATCCTAAATTAAAACAAGACACAATGCCATACACGCAGGCATCTGGCATGGTGGACACCAGCCATAACCAAACCATGCAAGAGAATGAGGAAGCTACTACATGATAGAGCAAACATAAACAATGAAGTAATCACTGATCAGAAGTATGGCAATAGAATCTGTCCACACATACACTCCACTAAGGCCAGCCACAACAAGTTGAATCTGTGAATCCTGAGGCAATGTTACACCTGCCCCAAGTACACAGACAACCCCCAACTCCACCCAAGAAATACAAATATATGTGAGAGATGCAACCATCTATCCAAACTGGAGGCTGAGCTCCCTCAACTTAGTACTTCCAAAACTAGTCAGGAGGAGAAGGTAACCACACACACCACAAACACAGTCCCACATAGACCTATCACAGCTGCAAACCAAAGACATAAACACAGAAAAGCATTCCCGGAGGCACAAATTACAAACACAGCACACCAACAGAGGCCTCTAAAGCAGGCACCCAATCAAACAACCTCCAAACATAGCACATGCAACACATAGTACACAAAGCTGGTGTGCCAAACAGTCACAGGCCAGAAGGAGAAACAACATGCCTGATACAGTTGTAATAGGTGACTCCATAGTCAGACACACTGCTGTCCCACACACCAGACTGAAAAAGGGAAAGGGTACAGTAAGCTGCCTGTAGGCTGCCACAATACGCCACATAACAGAAGTATGCAGGTCACTCCAAAGCAAGTAGAAATATGATGCAGTCATAGTCCATGCTGGTGTGAATGACCCGAGATGTACCTCCCCAGACTACATGAAAAGAGACATAGATGAGCTCTCTGAGTATGTAGTCCAGGCCGGTATGACACTCACCGTTTGCAGCATCCTACCCTTACCAAGAATAATGCCACAGTACAAACACGGAATGATCAGTCATAGCAAGTGGCACACTTACTGGTGTCATTCCAAGGGGATCCAATGTCTGTCTGCTTGGGATGTCATGCTTGACAAGCCACACAGCTGTTCTTGGGATGGCTTGCACCTGTTACCCCTGGGCATCTGGATATTGGATAAGACCTTTGCCACCTCCATAGAGCCTTTTGTAGGCAAGGCTGAAAAGACTGACCCACCACCCTAGAAAACATAAGTGGAAAGAAACATAAGTGTAATGCTGACCAATGCCAGATGTGTAAACCCCAATATGCATGCTCCCAAGGCCATCCCCAGTATGGAGAACATTGATGTCTGTGCAGTGACTGAAACCTGCTGCAAGCCTCCTGACAGCACACCAGCACTACCAGGTTATACCACATATCATGTGTCATGGCCCCAAAACCTGGAACAAAACATAAAAGGAGGGTGAGTATCCATATTCAGCACAGACACCCATACGTCCAGGTAACTGACAATGCACAAGGCATTGGAGTCCACCCATGTGCAACTAACTGTAGGCAAGACTGCTGTACAGTCTGTAGCATGCTACAGACCACACTCTCACACACAGGAACCCCACCCAGCCGTCCTGAAGACACTGGACAGTATGAATGTCCCACCAAATACCAAACAAGGTACCACAAATTACCACATAGGTGGTAAACCATTATGTATGGAAGGAGTAACCAGGGACCTAGGGACACAAGTGGACAGTAACCTGTTATGTGACACCCACATTGCCAATGTGGCTAGGAAGACTGTCTACATTTGACAACGTATCAGGAAAGGATTCACATCTACGTCAACAGAGGTCATTGTGCCCCTATACTGTTCTCTTATCACACCCATAATCTAGTACAATGCCTCATATGGGATGTACCTTACCTGACACCTGCAGCAGTTAGAAAGACCTCAAAGGTACCTCACCAAGAGGATAAAGGGTCTCAAATATATGTCATATGCTGCCTGGCTGTAGACACCCCAGCTGAATGTAGTCACATACTGCCTACACAGAGGCATTGCATGCCTGTTGTAGAAGGCCATGCCCAACACAGGAGTAATGGACATGCTCCACCCCAGAAAACTCAAAGCCATCGGAGCTGTGAGAGATGTCAACCTCAACAAATAATGAAATAGGATGTGCTGGTGGGACAGATACATAATCCAGAGGCTCCCCACACCCTGTACCAGAATCCCACTCCATGTTAGGCAGAGCCCCTGACTGACACTCTTCAACAGGAATCTTGTCAAGTGGATGGATGATTGTAGAGTTACACTGGGGGTCTTCACTGTGTCATTTCCAGACAGAGGCACAGCAAAGCAAATCATAAATGGCCATAATATTCACATAGCAAGGGGTGGCAAAAGCCACACACACTCTGGCTAGGCTAACAAATGCCCTAGGGTGGATAGCCTAGTATGAGCCTATGAACCTATGAAGATACAAATTGTACAGGACACTAAGGATAATCCCAAGGCTTTCACAACTGATGGTAGGAACCATGTTGGGAATTCACAGATATGCTCTGAATCACACAAATATCACAAACACACACACATATTGCCAACATACATCCTGACAGGTGCAGTGCAACCCCCGCATGCAGAATATCTATCCCAGCAGACTGCTGGCCCCCTGACATTGCAGATGCTGAGGTAACAGCCAGCATCTACAAAGCAAAACACACAGCAGCAATGGTATGAGATGGTGTCCTGGGCTTAGTGCAACATGGACTCCAAGATGAATGGAATGCCAAATCACACTACTGCTCAATGTCAGGCTTACCACAGAATATGTACCCAAAGAGCAGTGTACAACAACAGTGGTCCTTCTCAACAAAGGTGTTGCCTGAATGGATACTGAAAACTACTATCGCAGAATCCTGAGAAGCTCGGTCTGCACAGCTATGGAAAGGATCAGCATGTACCACAGACATAAAGATATTGGGGACCTACTGACACCGGACCCTACCCAGTGTGGCTTTCTTAAGTGCAGATCCTGCCCCTAAACATGTTTGACTCAATTGAAACAGTCATTAAGGTCATTGATGAGGGCAATGTGGTCCACACAGCGTAGCTGGACCTTTCAAAGGCTTCTATACAATACCCTACGTGTTCATTATAGATAAGCTCACCAGCTTAAATATAAACCCCTATGTCAGTAGAGGGGTTGCAAAACAGACTAAGGATAGAACAGACATGGTCAGACATGCTGCAGCCATGTCAGACTACAAACCAGATATAACTGGCATCCCACAAGGCTTGGTCCTGGGATCTCCCTCGTCTGGTATATATGTCCCATAGGTACAGGCAAACATGGAAGGACTGTGACCGAACATGTTTGCAGAGGACTACAAACTGCTCACCACATATGATCCACCAGCTGACACAAGTATCCCACAAAAGGGCCACATAGAAACAGACAACTGGTGCCATAGCCATGTCAGCAAGCTAATTGCAGAAAAGTGCATAGTCAACCCCCGTGGGTATACAGTAAGTGCCCACCAATTACCACATAGGTGTTAACCCATTATGTAGTTAACATGTAATGAGAGACCTGGGGACACAAGGTGATAGATATCCTGCATTGGACAAACATGTGCTGTAGTGTTTACAGAAACATACCATATACCCACCTAATCATGAAGGTTGTCAGATCTAGATAAGGGGAGGTCATTGTGGCTCTGCAGTCATCCTTCATCAGCGGTACAATTGACTATAATAGCCCCTGTGGGATGAACCTCAGCAGACACCTCCATCAACCGTAAAGTCCCCAACAGTACCTCACCAGGAGTATCAAAGAGCTTGCACAGATGCCATGTGTTGCCTGTGTTGCTGGTATCAATAAACATGCTGCACCTTGTACAATCTGAATGGTAGTGAGCTATGCACATGAGAGACCTGAACCCCAGCACTGATTTACATAGGACAAGCTGTACTGCATGATCCATAACACAGAAGCCACCCCCACCCATGAGTGAACTCCCAGTACAGGCTACCGGACTATCCATTCATATTCTCTTAGCTTGTTCAGAGCAAGAAATAGTCTTTTTAGATGTTAATATTTATAAGGATAAGGGTAGGTTACAAACAATGGTTTATAGGAAGGAAGTGTTCGCTGCACGATATTTAAAAATGAATAGCATGCATCCATCATATGTTTATAAAGGGATTCTGAAATCACAGCTAATTAGTGTTAGTAGGCTTACTACAGACAATGACAGATTCCTAGAGCAAATAAGTAAGATGAGGGATGAGTTTGTCAAGAATGGTTATCTGTTATCGAATATAGATGCAGTTTATGATGAAGTCCAGAGAGGGCGTAATGGTGTTTACAAACCCGTCTTTGGTTCCTTGACTAATGGGCGCTTAGATCCTGTGTTAGTAGGTCAGGGAGAAAGATTACTAAAGAAAGATAATATTGTAAGGTTCATTACTACTTATAATAATAACACCAAGGAAGTTTGTAAAATTATAGAGAAGTATTGGGTTATATTAATGGCCCAGTCTGAATTCAAAGAGATTATAGATTTTAAACCTAACTTCTGTTTTAGGAATGGTCAGACAATGAAACAGATGCTGTGTTTTAAGGACTTCAATAATGAGACAGCAATGGTATGGGCCAAAGCAGGTACATATAAATGCCTGAACTGCACTTGTTGTGCTGATATTTTTGAAACAACAGGAGATTATCAGCAACCTGTATCTAAAGAATGTTTCACTTTTCATTGTAGAGCTGATTGTAATACAACTAATTTAGTTTATTTAGCAACTTGCTCACAATGTAATGTATTTTATGTAGGAAAAACTACAAGGAAGTTAAAAAGTAGAATAATAGAACACAAGTCTGAAATAAGAAGAAAGGTTGAAACTAATGGGCTGTTTAGGCATATACTGGACTTTCCTGTGCATAGTTTTAAGTTTAGGGCTGTCTCTGTATTAACATTAGGAATTAGGGGTGGTGATATTGATAATTATTTTCAGCTAAGAGAATATGAATGGATAGTCCGGTTGCAAGCTGATAAACCACCCGGCTTGAAAAGCACTGTTAGCTTGAAACATGTTTTAATTAAGCGACAAAAAGAAAGCTTATGATGTATTTTTGCAAAATATATCTTTGTATTATATATCATCTTGTAAGGAGATTTTGTGACCTTATGTTATATATATATTTTTTAGGGATTTTGTTGAATGTATTCTTTTTATAGATGCTGTTTCTTATATATTCTATATACATATGTTTTTATATGTTTTTTTATGTAAATAAGGTGTTAGTATTGTGTTTTTGTATGGCTGGCTTATCATGTGACTGAATTTGTTCTTCTATTTAAATGCGGAGAATGTTAGCCTGATTATGTGCTGATGAAGGGTGTAGACCTGAAAGCTTCCTAATAAATTTTAACTTGTGGTGACATCGGAGTTTTGTTTGGATTCTGTTTCTACAAGATTTCGTGTTTTTTTGCTGTGGAACTTTGAGTTTTGTGTGCCACTGTAGTGTTGCAAGAGGACTATAAACCAGCTGCCTAAGAAAGAACTTTCTTCAACTTTTTTGCTGATAAGTATGAGTTTAACAATTAAGAGACTGCTAACTAAGTCTTCCAATCTGTTGATGCAAGTAAATGCTGTTGAACCAGTGAAGAGTAATGATACCAGCAGAGACTTGAATGAATTTAACAAGTTAATGTTTGATTTAGAAAAGAAGGTTCAAAGTTATAAGCATTTGCAATGGCAGAGGCTTAGTTTTGTTGCCTATCTAGATTTAGGTATTGTGCCATGGGGGTTACGTATTCTCAAGATGCCCTCGTATGGCAATACTTATCAGGAGCTTTTGGTGCAGTGGCAACAGCTAAATCTAGAACTAAGCATGAATTATATGAAGCTGATGAACAACTACTTTGAAGGAGTTGAAAATACTTTAATGGAACAAATAGAAATGATGGAGAGAGATGTGATGAAATTGCTTGACACTGATTTTTTAAATGAACAGTATCAAGCTTTTATCAGCAGAGTGCAAGTTCTAGATAGCAAGCTGGAATTTCAGAAAAAACGTAAGCTCCAGCGAGATATAAATGACTTTGAAAATGGCCGTATATTCCCGTGGCCTAAACCTGATTTTAAGAAACTGCCTTTCCAGAATACAACTAAAAAGGCCAACTTTAAGGATGGAAAATCTCGTGTAGGTACGTTGGACCAGCTTGATGACTTTGAATTCCCGCCGGTACCAGCAGAGGGCGTAACCAACCAGGAGGAACACACGTTGTGCACGCAGGATTCTGCTTCCGCTTTGGTTAGACAGAATGAACAGCCTGAGCCGAATACCAGCAGAGCGGAAAAGGACATGAATATTATTGAGCCCACTACAGCTGATGTTACAGCTGATGGAGCTGGTAAGTTGCTACAAGTAACCACCGATAGGGTCGGCGATGAAGGAGAAGCGGAAACAAGTTGTGATTTCATCATTTTTTACCCTTCAGACTACAAAAACCGGAGTAGGTGCCGTTACAGCAGAAGAAACAGTCAGAGACTGTATTGAAAACGATGCAGCAATCAACTTTAGCTACGAAGAGGAAGAGCGACAGCCCCAAGATGTCCAGCAAAGTAGCTCGTCGCTAAGAGCTCAGGATTATTTGATAAAAGGTACTGTTAATATTTCAAATGTGAGGTTAACTGACAGTCATTATAAATTCTTGGCTAATGGAATGAAATTCATTCCTTCATTTAGTAATACTATAGTAGATGTGTTAACAGATTTAAAAATGTTTGCAAGAAGTTTGATGTTAAAATTAATGTTTAAGACAACCAATGTTTCGATTTCAATTTCAAAGAAGCTAAGTACTTTTATTCCTCAGTTGTCTCCAGTTATTGTAGCCTTCTCGGATATTGTAGAGTTAGAGCTTAGAAAATTATATTTGGATAAGAAGAAGAAGAAGAAAGTTAGGAAGGTTAATTATAACTTACCATATAATGAATATCAGCTTCGGCAGTTAAAGGTAGATAAAAATATAATAATAAAACAAGCTGATAAGGGAGGGGCAACAGTAGTGATGGACAAAATTTGGTATATGTCTAGGTTTAATGATTTTTTGTCTGATGATAAAATTTTTAAGAAGTTAACTTTTTTGGAAGTTAAAGATCATGTTTCGCAAGTCAATATGGCTATTTATGAAATGCAGCTAACACAAGATATCTCCTTGGATTTATTTTCGTACTTCACTGTTTCATGCCCCAAGATACCTCAAATCTATGACTTACCAAAAATCAATAAATCTGTGGTTGACCCACCTCTGAGACCTATTGTCTCAGGTAAGGGGTGGGTCACAGAGCCAATTTCTAAGTATCTACAAAAAGTCTTAGCGAAATATTTGTTTAAATGTGAGACAATATTGAAAGATACCTTGCATTTTTTGGAGAAACTTGATATATGGCATAAGGAAAGAGCAGAGGATAATGGAGATTTTTTATTAGTTACACTAGATATTGTCTCCTTGTTTACCGTTATTCCGATAAATTATGGCATTGAAGCCATTAGGATGCTATTAATGATAGAATCAACGCTGTTACCGAGAGAGATAGAAAATATCTGTTTCTTATTGGAATTGGTGTTAACTAAAAATGTTTTTATATTTGATGGAATTCCATACCAACAGCTAACGGGAGTGGCCATGGGGACATCTGTGGCCAATACATTTACAAATCTTGTACTTTATGTCTGGGAAAAAGAGTTTGTGCTAAATGAAAGTAATGAATAAAGACACTTTATAAGTTGTTACTGTAGATTTGTTGATGACTGTTTTTTCGCATGGACAGGGACACTGTGTGAATGACAAAGCTTTATGTGTTATTTGAATGTAACTACAGACTTCCTTGAATTTAAGATGAATTGTTCAGAGCAAGAAATAGTCTTTGTAGATGTTAATATTTATAAGGATAAGGGTAGGTTACAAACAATGGTTTATAGGAAGGAAGTGTTTGCTGCACGATATTTGAAAATGAATAGTATGCATCCATCATATGTTTATAAAGGGATTCTGAAATCACAGCTAATTAGTGTTAGTAGGCTTACTACAGACGATGACAGATTCCTAGAGCAGATAAGTAAGATGAGGGGTGAGTTTGTCAAGAATGGTTATCTGTTATCGAATATAGATGCAGTTTATGATGAAGTCCAGAGAGGGCGTAATGGTGTTTACAAACCCGTCTTTGGTTCCTTGACTAATGAGCGCTTAGGTCCTGTGTTAGTAGGTCAGGGAGAAAGATTATTAAAGAAAGATAATATTGTAAGGTTCATTACTACTTATAATAATAACACCAAGGAAGTTTGTAAAATTATAGAGAAGTATTGGGTTATATTAATGGCCCAGTCTGAATTCAAAGAGATTATAGGTTTTAAACCTAACTTCTGTTTTAGGAATGGTCAGACAATGAAACAGATGCTGTGTTTTAAGGATTTTAATAATGAGACAGCAATGGTATGGGCCAAAGCAGGTACATATAAATGCCTGAACTGCACTTGTTGTGCTGATATTTTTGAAACAACAGGAGATTATCAGAAACCTGTATCTAAAGAATATTTCACTTTTCATTGTAGAGCTGATTGTAATACAACTAATTTAGTTTATTTAGCAACTTGCTCACAATGTAATGTATTTTATGTAGGAAAAACTACAAGGAAGTTAAAAAGTAGAATAATAGAACACAAGTCCGAAATAAGAAGAAAGGTTGAAACTAATGGGCTGTTTAGGCATATACTGGACTTTCCTGCGCATAGTTTTAAGTTTAGGGCTGTCTCTGTATTAACATTAGGAATTAGGGATGGTGATATTGATAATTATTTACAGCTAAGAGAATATGAATGGATAGTCCGGTTGCAAGCTGATAAACCTCCCGGCTTGAACAGCACTGTTAGCTTGAAACCTGTTTTAATTAAGCGACAAAAAGAAAGCTTATGATGTATTTTTGCAAAATATATCTTTGTTGAATGTATTCTTTTTATAGATGCTGTTTCTTATATATTCTATATACATATGTTTTTATATGTTTTTTATGTAAATAAGGTGTTAGTATTGTGTTTTTGTATGGCTGGCTTATCATGTGACTGAATTTGTCCTTCTATTTAAATGCGGAGCATGTTAGTCTGATTATGTGCTGATGAAGGGTGTAGACCTGAAAGCTTCCTAATAAATTTTAACCTGTGGTGACATCGAAGTTTTGTTTGGATTCTGTTTCTACAAGATTTCGTGTTTTTTTGCTATCACTGTCATGTCACAGGTAGACAGAGGCACAGTATACTAACCATGACATATGTCATGACAAACTCCACTTACAATGTGTGTTGAAGGACAAACACACTCTCCAACTAGCATTAGACATGGACTAGGGCACATCGCTAGTGTTTGCAAATGTACACCTATGTTGTGGAATGCACTACCAATGTTGGACAAGCCTGGTTTAAGTAGTTCATATCTGAACAGAATGCAACATGGTCAGATGTACACAACTGGCCCCTAACCAGGCTGTTGTGCTCACTATCGAAATGTAAAGCAGTGATAGCACTAAAGCCCAGGATACTGTCTACCACAGTCAAAGTACTACCAGTACACTATACAGTACTACAGTGTTAGTTCAGTGTGAAAGGATGTTGACAACTGTATGCAAAGTATCCCATGCAAACACTGCAGGCACAGTATAATCCTGTTGTGTTCACACACAAAGCAGTTGGAGAGTAACTACTCAACATGACACACAACACACAACCATAAATGGGTGATATTTGTTGAAGTTCACACGCATCCACAAATGTGGTGGGCTGCAGAGTCCAACATATGGAATGCTCACACTGGGCATGCTCACACACTTTGATAAATGAGACATATGTCAGACAACATGCCATGGGAAGGCTGAACTGGGCATGCTCACACACTTAGGCCAAATCTCAGTTTAGCAGTTGGACACACATATCTGGTATTTTTACGTGTTATTCCAGGAACCAACCACATTACAGCAGTCTGCCCAGTGCACACAGTTAAATGACTACAGAGACATACTTGATATAGTGGATCCCTCCCATATGCAAACATCTTCCACAGATGCACAAGTTGTTCATACAAACAGGGAATGCTATGGCAATAAAGATGTGCAAACAGTCTATCAGCAACAAATAATGTGCATTTGATAATTAAACATATGGGTGTAGAGGTCAACACTAGGCTGTTTGCCCAAGGAAATGACAGCTTAGCCAGAGTGTGCTTGGTGTCTGCCTCCCCACAGGATGCACATTCCCCTTTCTAAACACCGATGATGTCAGCACCCTATAAGAAACCTCCCAGTAATGCGAATAGCGTGCTCCGCTAATGAGTCCGTCACAAGTGTCATAACATAGTTAGGTAGGGGTTTGAATCCTGCCAATGCTCAGTGTGTGTGTGAGTCAGTGGGGTTGGTGTGTGTGTAAGTATGTGGGAGAGAAATGTCCATTTTGGCAACTAGGAAAACACACTACAGGATGTACATTCCCCTTTCCAAACACCGATGATGTCAGCACTCTATAAGTATAGCAGGAGAAGGGAAACCTCCCAGTAATGCGAATAGCGCGCTCTGCTAATGTGTCCGTCACAAGTGTCATAACATAGTTAGGTAGGGGTTTGAATCCTGCAAATGCTCAGTGTGTGAGTGGGGTTGGTGTGTGTGTAAGTCTATGGAAAAAAATGTCTCTTTTGGCAACTGGGAAAACACACTACAGGATGCACATTCCCCTTTCTAAACACCGATGATGTCAGCACTCTATAAGTATAGCAGGAGAAGGAAAACTTCACAGTAATGCGAATAGCGCACTCTGCTAATGCATTTCTCTCAAGTGTCATAACGTAGTTAGGTAGGGGTTTGAATCCTGCAAGTGTGTGTGTTTGGCTGAGGGGGGTAATTGTGTGTGAGGGAAATGTCCCTTTTGGCAACTAGGTGAACATACTACAGGATGCACATTTCCCTTTCTAAACACTGATGATGTCAGCACCATATAAGTACAGCAAGAGAAGAAAAACTTCACAGTAATGTAAATAGCACACTCTGCTAATGTGTCTGTGTCGAATGTCATAACATAGTTAGATAGGGGTTTGAATCCTGCAAAAGGCAAGTGTGTGTTTTTGGCTGAGGGGGGTTAGTGTGTGTGAGGACAATGTCCCTTTTGGCAACTAGGTGAACAGACTACAGGATGCACATTTCCCTTTCTAAACACTGTTCAGCTGAAGGCCATGGCTCTGGCACAAGTTGTCTGTTCCTATGATGCCCCTTTGGAAGATGCTTGTGTCGGCTGGAGAGTCGATTATGGTGGCCAGTTCACAGTCATCTGCATATTTGGTCAGCCACAGTCCGTCCATGTTGGCCTGTACCTCCAATAAATATATACCAAACAAGAGAGGTCCCAGGACTGAGCCTTGTGGGACACAACTCGTAACTGGTTTGGAGTCTGGCATGGCTCCAGCAATTCTAACCATGTGGGTTCTGTCCTTGAGCCACTGTGCAATCCATCTAGTGACATAGGGGCTTATATTTAAGCTGGTGAGCTTCTCTAGAATTCCCAAGTGGGGTATTGTTGTGAAGGCTTTTGCGAGGTCCAGGTAGGCTGTGTGAACCACCTTCCCCTCGTCAATGGCCTTGGTGACTGTTTCAAAGAAATCAACCAGGTTAAACCTGGTAGTGCTAGTGTGCTCTCAGTAGTCCTGAACCAGGTATCTGTTACTGCACAGATATCGATGTTCTCCATGCCAAGGAGTGTTTTGGGTGCATGCATCTGGAGGTTTAGACTTCTGGTGCTGGGTAGCATTACTCTTAGTTTCCTATCCCTTGTGATACCTATGAAGGTGGGTTTGTCATTTGAGCCTTGCCTAACATAGGCACTATGGGGGTAGCAAGAGCCTTTGCCAATATCTGAAAGCCCAGGGGTCACAGGTGCAGGCCGTCCCTAGCGAAGCAGGTAGTTCAACAGAAGATGAATATGTGAAGGTGTAGTGCCTGTGATTAGTTAGCAGTAGCATACATGACTGCTCACGTGGACACATGCCAGGTAAGTCATATGCACTGTGTCACAGGCAATGTACATGTGAACAGGACAAACAGTGACATGCTGTCAAGTGGGACATGGACATACATATAGTAAGCTATGCAGATGGCACTAGTAGTCCACAGAAGCTCTATAACTATGCATTGCAGGTGGGATCAGTATTCTAGGGTAATTGCAAGCAAACATGCATGCAAACAAAACTACAGTAAACAGGGCTGCATGTAGTCCATTGTACAACAAACAAGCTGTACCAGTTCCAGTAGGTAACACTGCAAATATGCAGGCACTATGCACATGTACATGGAAATACACGGGTCAGTCGGCTAGGGTCCAGTCTCAGTGCACACAAGTGTACAGACCATGTACTCTCAGGATGTACAATAACTGGATGGAAACCCATGTGCTCATGCCTGCAGTAATACACATGTCAAATAACAGACACTGAGCCTTCACTCAGTGGTTCCATACTTAGTAGGATGTATGCTACCTGGCCTGCCACCACAGTATCCCTGACATATATGGGGACTCTCCCTCCTGTGACAGTTAGTTTTGTGTGTTGGGGCTGTCTAGCATGGTATGAGATGTGAGCATGCAGTGCTAGGGTGCTCCTGTGTGTCCTGTACCAGTCGTGTAGTACTGCACACATATCAACATCCTCAAGCATCTGCATTGCAGAGTCCAGTGTGGGCAACATACCACTTGCAATTTACATGTCGATCATTGCGTATTACTACATTCATTACCTTATCCCCAGTGCTACCTATGTATGTAGCCTTCTGTTGACATCATTACCACCAGTATGCCAACATGTGCAGATGATACACTATGGTACTTACCATGGGTGTAGACAACAGGACATGACAATCACACACTTACTGCATCAGGCATGCTGTGATATACCCACAATTAATTCAGCACACAGTACTGTTAACAACATGATACTATTACTACACATCTATGTGGTCACCCTGTGCATCAGCAACATGTTAACCTGTACCTGCACAGTTGTTACAGATTGCAGGAGGTGGCACAGTTTCATCATATGCACAGGGTGTGAACTTGGTATGCCTGAGTCAGCCACCGATACCACCAATTGACATGTATGTGTATGTGTGTTGGTGAGGGACAGCAGTAGAAGGTGGGGCAATGTTGATGCAGTGTGTGCATGTATGCGGTAGCCCTAGGTGTTGTCAATTCGCATGTGTGTATGGATGCACACAGTTCCACCTCATGGCTGCCATATATTGGTGTTTGTGGACAGCCACAGACTATACCTGCCAGGTCATACAGATCAGTGTCTCTGGCCACGGACACAGTACCTGTGCCTTGCAGGTGTGCTACAGACCATATCCAGTACCAACCCAGACTGGGTACTGTCATCAGAAGCAGGTGTTCATTGATTGGACACAGATCCCTGTTGGGCCCGGCCAGAGCCACGTGCACATGGTCTCCTGGGGCGGTCTGATGACAGCTCAGACCCAGCATTGCTGGGGCTGCTGCAGGCACTACGGGGGCGGCCGCGGCCCTGTTGTCGTCTGCGACGACTGCCAGCTGCTGCTGTTGTTGGCATATGGCCATGTCGACGCCTCAACCGCCCACCATCACCCTGGCTCATGGACATGTTGCTGTGGAACCGGTCTAATATGTACCCACAACGTCTGTCTATGACATCGCTGAAATCACGGATGGCAGCCGCAATGTCATGCATACTGTCAATCATGGCTGTGAGACATGCTGTCAGCTCCCTTAGACCCTGTCTGGTGTACCATTCCATACGTGACTGTGCCTGCATGACAGCCCCAAACATTGCTGAGGTTGTAAGACCTCTGTGGGCACATCTGACAGGGGCAGTATGCCCACGGATGCTCCCATGAGAACCCCTGGACATCTGTCTGTGTGGTACCATCTCTAGCCATGCCCATGGCTGCTGTGTGGGGAGGCATGTGCCACAGATACCACATTACCCTGGTCAATGCCCACTGTATGCTGTCCATCACCTAGGGACATTGGTGACAAAGGGTGTATTGGCAGGACAACTGTGTGCATTGATGGGGTCGACAGCTGTGTACTGTCAATCGGCTGACCAATGGCGGACCCTGGCATACTTTCCTGTGCCATTACACAGATGTCATAATTATCAGTACCTACGGCACGTGATTCAGGTTCCCTACTACATGACACCAGAGCAGCACCAGAACCTGTGGGAGGGAAACAGGAAACACAGTTTACAATGTCTAAACATTACCAGTGATGCACACATGCACACATGCACACATGCACAGGTGCACAGGTGCACACATGCACAGGTGCACACATGCACACATGCACAGGTGCACAGATGCACACATGCACACATGCACAGGTGCACACATGTACACCTGCACATATGCACACATGCACAGGTGCACATGTACACATGCACACATGCACAGGTGCACACATGCACAGGTGCACAC
This sequence comes from Protopterus annectens, assembly GCF_019279795.1. Classification (NCBI taxonomy): domain Eukaryota; kingdom Metazoa; phylum Chordata; order Ceratodontiformes; family Protopteridae; genus Protopterus; species Protopterus annectens. The sequence continues at coordinate 257,428,097 of NC_056744.1, read as the reverse complement.
ATGCACACATGCTCAGGTGCACAGGTGCACACATGCACAGGTGCACACATGCACACATGCACAGGTGCACACATGCACACATGCACACATGCACAGGTGCACACATGCACACATGCACAGGTGCACACATGCACACATGAACATATGCACACATGCACAGGTGCGCAGGTGCACACATGCACAGGTGCACACATGCACACATGCACACAGTTTCACTCACTTGTACAGTACTCAGTATGCGTGATATCAACACACAGACACAGACACACCTACATGCATACAAACAGCACTACTAAGTGAACCAAATAGCACTATTACTATCAACACTATTACAGGAATTGTTAATACACACTCACCAGCATGGATAGGCTGCATTGCTGTTATACCAGAGGGACCTGCAGACGTGAAGAAACTAATGTCAGTGGGCACAACTGTGCCATTGTTACTAAGTATGATACAGGTCAGTAGTACAACAGTCGCCTTTCACAGGTCAGCTGCTAATATTGAAGATATCACACTTGCACATTAAATACTATGGTGACAGCTACAAACCAAGGACACACCTCACACATGCATTAACTACCAGTGTACACAACAGTCAACTATACATATGGCATATTACCTGCACGTTCACTGTCTTGCTGCTGCGTGGCTCCAGCCTCCATCATAATGCATGTCTGCTGCTGTTGTTGTTGCTGGCGGACTGGAGCCACTACACTCATGAGTAGTCCCTCCAGTCTGGTGAGTGGGGGATGTGTAGCCACTCCACCACCTGTGCCGACCTGCTGCCTGTGGATATCCGACACACGCTGACGGACATGTCTGATTAAATCACTGCAGTGATGTCGTACCTGCTCATATGTCCTATTATGCATGCCTATGTCATTTACCTGATGGACAAAGTCTTGCCACAGTGCAGCCCTCTCCTGCTGATTCTGGCTGGTGCAGGAAAAGAGTATTGCATAATCCCGCACCAGGCTCTGGTGTATCTCCTCATCCTCAGCTGTGGAGTAAGTGGGATTCTGCGGGTGGGCCATGTACCTGAGAAAGAAAATAACCTGATATCAGCAATATATGTCAGCAGAATTTGGCACACATACTACACATGCTACCCGACTGTTATGATACAACATATCTCACATATGTAGCATCTGTCTGTCTATTGGTGGATACACATGTAAATGGCCAGGTATCAGTGCTCAGCCAGCAACTGTGCAACAGTACACTGGCACACTCCATACGACATACTACCAAATCCCAGCAGTCAGAACACTGATTCAGGTCAAGAGCACCTCCTCACTCTGGGGGTTTGTATCTAGGTACTGTATGGCCTACATCATCAACTACTGTGAGCTGACCACACACACTGATTGCCCCGGATATACATATCCCACCTCCACCACCAGCACAAACGACTATAGTGAATAACATTACAGATGCAAACTTTACACTTTGTAACAGTGACATGGTATCCTTTCAGCCCACTGGGCCAGTGGCAGATACAACCCACAATGCTGACCCCTACACAATTGCTTTCTACAGACATCTCCGAGAATGCATGGATCATGCAATCCCATATATGACCAAGACACTATCCACAAAGGGACAGCATCCTGTCTGGTTGACCCCAGCCATAGACAGATTGTATTACAGAAGATGGAAGCTACTGCAAGACAGAGCATAATTCCATAAAGGGAGGGCATGTCTGAGCAGCACTAGTAAGGATCTATTTTCCATCATACAAACATCCATGGGCAACTTTGAGAGGGAAATCAAGAGGGACACTACAGATAACCAGAAGGCCTTCTTCAGTTATGTTAGCAACCTGGTCAGGATCCATCCTCTATGCCCATAGTTAGTACACAACAACACATATTTCACTGACACCACAGATATTGACAACATTGTGGCAGACAGGTTCAGTGCAGGTGTCACCCCACCCTCTCCCCCAAAATAAGACATAGTTATCCCAGCTGAGTGTAACCTCCCTGTCATCACAGATGTCCAGGTGAGATCCTCCCTCAGGACAGCAGAATACACAACATGAATGGGACCTGATAGTATCCCCAGTTGCATGCTACATAAACTCTGACATGAGCTAAACACACATATAGAAGTGCTATGTAACACTAGCCTGACTACAGGATATGTACGTGTACACTGGCGCACAGCAGCAGTGGTTCCACTCCATGAAGGGGGCACCTCAACATACCAATACAATACAACACAATACATTACATTACAATACAATACTATACAATATGCTATTGCCCCTGGGACTACAGCAGCATAATGTTCTGCTACCCTGACCATTGTGACACATGTGGTGTGATGGTACCTGCTGCTGTCACACAGTTACACAGGGTGACTCATATGGCATATTACCTATCTGACTAACATTCAGCAGGGGTATGTGTGACATGTACTTATGGGGAGTCTTGCTTCTTAACACTGTGTGGTTTATTGCAGGGTATGTCTTATCTGTGGGTAGGAACTTTTACCTCCACATGTGCACTCTATTGCAGTGGCACGGACGACACACAGCAGACATTTAGGTTGTGGATGGTGTGAGGTGTTACTATGGTTGTTGGACATCTGTCATGGGTGTGACTTACATATGTAAATCCGGGAGTGGTAACCTCTATGTGGGTAGTATATGTGTACTCTGTGGTGTTGTCAGTCACTGTGCATTGGTAATGTGTTTGAGTGCATTGTCACAGTGTTGTACATGTCACTGTGTCTTTCTCCATATCTGTAGCTGTCATGTGAGGTCCATACCATGGCATCCATTATGTGGTGTGGTGTGGAGGGGTACACCAGCCTACATGTCCATAGCTGACACACCATGTCCATGGACACATACCATGTGCAGGTATTCCAGGGATAGTGTGCCACTGTGAATATTATTGGGGCCACTATTGTACACATTTATGACCCTGTTCACCCCTGACACATGCAGTGGTGGGCAGCCAATCACATATCTGGTGGTTACTGGTGTAGGTGATTTGGAATGTGGTATGGTACTCCGGTTTTGACACCGGTGTTCACTCCATGCCTTTTTCACCAGGCACCTGTTGCAATACATCTGTACACATGTGCCTCACTCAGAATTTATATACATCTCTCTCACTCTCTCTCTATATATATATATATATATATATATATATATATATATATATATATATATATATATATATATATATATATATATATATATATATATATATATATATATATATATACATATATATATATATATATATATATGTCTGTATACATATACACATATATATATATTGATGTACATATATTGCTATAGATGTGGAGGGGGGGCACAGAGGGGGTGATAGTGACAGAGGGGGTGGGACAGGCTGTGTTGAAGGTCGTCATTTACAGTCATACCTGTAGATAGTCAGATCAGTCTGTCTATGTATATGTATTTACATATATCTATATCTGTATGTGTGCATTACATATATATGTTTGTACAATATTCTATCTACATCTGTCTATGTATTCCTACATCTCTCTCTCTATGTATGTATACATATATGCATATCATATATATATATATATATATATATATATATATATATATATATATATATATATATATCTACACATACATATGTTGACATACATATGTATCCATATGTTAGACAGGTATATCAACATGATTGTCTACCATACTGTATACACACACTAACATTCTGCTAAACATACATAACTGTGAAACCTACTTTGTACATGGCACTACAACCTACAATCAACCAACATTGATATGTGCACATAGATGCTCTCACATACAAATGTATGTACAGCCTTCACTGATAGTTGCTGTATGTCCCCTGCCCTTTACACATCTTCATATACATATGGATACAGACCAATGACACATATGGAGGGTTCACAGTATGTAGACCTTTATAGTATTACTTTACATTACCTGTGTTTGTCACAGCTGCTTGTGTTGCCATCTGGTTCTCTGTCCTGCTGCTCCACTTCCCAGTTGTCAGCTTTCAGGTGGCTGTTGCTGAACAATTTGTTTGTGTCTGCTTAATTGCAATTTTTTCTGTCTCTGTCTCTCTCTCTCTCTGTCTGTCTGTCTCTCACATCCTTCTCAGGGTGCAATGAAAGTATTGCATGTGTGGACTGGGAGTACAGCATACTTTTGTAGGTATCTGCATATGCCCATGTGATGGCCTCTGCACCAATTGTTAGCCAGCATTTGCTAATTGCATGCAGCCATTTGTGTACTGATTGCAGTTCTCACTGTGATTTCAGAAAAGTGCTATAAAAAGGTATGTGAGATAGGCATAGCCCTTTCAGATTTTAAGGGCAGGGACTATGCTGTTATGCCGTGGACAATGTTCTGTGAGTGTAAAGGTTGGTATCTCTCTCATATTTCCAGGTGTGTTGTAGATTAACATTCCTCCATTCATTTCTCCAGTTTTCTGTACTAACTGTGTATGTACACTGACACCTACAACTACCACTACTGTTAATGTGTGTGTGTGTGCTTTCCTTTTGCTTTTGTTTGCACTTTGTTGCTAAGGCTTTAATAGTTGCCCTTTACAGTCACTACTTGTATGCCTGCTAGGTGTCCTGACTGTAATGTGCTGCTGTAGCTTTCCTATTTTCCATGTACATTCACACCTTGGAATGCTTGCTATATCTGCTAGGGTGTTACAGCATGCAGTGTGGTCTGGCCATGGTGTGGGCCTTGACATCTATTAGGGTATTTGAATATGCTGCTGAGCAGGCCCCAGAGACTTTCAGGTTCATCTGTTATGTGCCTCATGGAATGGTACATATCAGTGGGGTACACCCAATAAAATGTCTGGTATGCTGCAGTTGTGACTGTGGGTTAGCATTAGCATATGTATTACTACACTTTTTCTGCCATGCAAGTGATGAATACTTTCAGGACTCCATAGTTACCATTGCATGTGTCACACCTTTCTGCCTACTGTTTGTACATTTCACATGGAGTCTGTGGGGCATCCCTGTAAGTCATTCACTGTTGCTATGTCTTGGCTCTTAACTATTCAAATATGGTGGTGTCAGACCCATCATGTGTACAGATATTTGCAGGTTGTCCACATTTCTGCCTCATATTTTGGTCAATATCTCATGCACACCTTTTTCTGGCAAATCACTCTGGGCTCAAGTCAGAATATGGTGACAAACATTCAAGTTTCAGACTGCATACCCTTCCAAACATCCCACAAAGTGCAGACCCTGTTACTCTCTGAACGGTCTGCGTTTGTTGTAACATTATTTATAATGTGTGCCTGGTTTTGGGCCTTTGCTCCACATATTTTATTACTTGGTCCAGATGTGTTCCTGTAAGAGGTTGTGGGGTATGGGCAGTGATTATCCTGCTGTGAGTATGTGTGTGGCTTGCAAGGTGCTATAGTGACATTATTACCTACTAGCTTCCAACTAGCATGGCTGTTTCTGTTCACACACTACTTTTATGGAAATCCACTAGTTTTGATAGTAATTCTAAATGGCATGCTTTGTGTACTACACATCTATATTCCCTTTACATTCATTCCTACTATTACATGATATATTTACTTTAGCACAATATTCTTGTATAAGAGTCATGGCTTAGTGGTAAGTCATGCAGACTACTGTTTTCAAGGTCCTGGGTTCAGGACTGACAGTGGGATTTTATTTTGCTTTTGAACTGAGTACAGGACCTGTCAATCAAAGTGACTAAGGCACTTTTAAGCAGTTGTAACCGGGTTAGAGCTGGTTTGTGCGGAGCTCACGCATGCGCACTGGCGGTTAGCTCCGTGCACACCCCCTTATAACCGCTTAAACGTGCTTACTCTTGCGCACACCCGCGCTATTTTCTTTGAAAGAAAAGAAAATGGGGAGACAGGAAAGTGGTGAAAAAGGGGTCACAAAGAGGGTAAGACAGTAGGGAAACAGCTTGGGATGTGCAGGAGGGATGTAAGTAAGGCCCATAGCTGCCCATTTCTTCAATAGCAACAGCTGTGCATATGTATGTAATTTGGTGTGACATTTGAAACCTTCCACCCCTGAGAGAGGTGTCAGGACAACAATATTACTTGTTGTACAGCCAATTGTAATTGATAGGTTCCATGTCCAGCAGACATGTGTGCAGAATGGGCAGCTATGTATGGAGCGTAATTTTTTTGTGGGTACAGAGTGACGGAAGTCGGTACAGCTGGGGAGGTAGGTTGGGTAGGTAAACAGACAAGACAAACAAGACGCATGCAGGGGCGGTGTATGACACGTGTGGGGGGGTTACGCAATTGACGGGGATGGAGGTTTGGATATCCAGAGCCCATGAGCCCACAGGTGGCAACAGTGGAACTGATATCCCCACCCATAGGCAGTTGCCACTGTTCCTTCACTGCCCAGGACGGGGCTGTGCTGGGGGCTGTATAGGCGGGGCAACAGGCATGCCCGTTAGTTGCCCCACCCGTGCCTCGAGCTGGTGTAGGGGCTCGAGAACAGAGTCCCGAATCTCCCTACACACCACAGTCCAGACGCTATGGAGGGTGAGTGGTGGTTCTCCTCCGGCCACACTTGCAGAGGGGGGGATGCACCCCATCCCCTGCAGCGCTTCCACCCGCAGGTGGCACAGGGCCACCAGAGGAGGGTCCGGACTCAGCACTAGTGCCAGGTGCACTCGCCAGCTGAGGTGGGAGAGGTGGGTCTGCTGGAACCCGCCTTCCCTGTCGTCCTCTGTTTTGCATTATGTCATGACAGTTTGGGTTAGTGACATATAATACCATTCACAATTAGTTGTAACAGCATGCATTAGTATTCCCATTAACCAAACACCCGGATATTCACACCATTGAACAGCGTGCATAACACATGCATAATTTGAACAGAAATACACAGTCCAACAACATGCAGGGTTAATTGATGGCAACAGGCCATCAGGTGTGGATGTATGAACAGGGCAGATGCATCAACGGACATGCAAATATATATGACCCAACAGGACAAACGTTCAGGGGTGTTAATTGTGATTGCACTTACCATTTTCACGTGGAATGGGTTATATGTGGTTATAGGGTGGGGTAAAGAAAGTAATATTAACACCTTTGAATAACAATACATATGCTGTACATTTCTAATAGCTACGGTTATAAACACACTACTGTTCTAACTACAGTTTCCTATATGATACTATTTCAACTTGGTGATAGGACTGTTACTGCAACAACAATATACATTTTATGGTTCTTCATACACATTCATATCTAGCTTTGTTCAGCTACATCATCCTGCTACATTTGCTTTATATAGCTGTAGACAAGTGTGGATGTTTGGTATATCAGACAATCATCCTATCTGCATATTGCAGACTGAGAGCAACATATCCAGATTTTGGGATACACATTCCAGATGCAGCAACACTTTGAACAGATTTTGCTGTTTGGTTTTGAATCTCACATGCATTTCATTCTGTCTTGACTGCAGTATACTTTACACAGGGGTTATTACTACTGTATTGCTGGATTCATGACACTTTCTCACACTCTCTCACTTGCTTTCATTTTACTATTCAGGATGGTACTTCTAGGCTTTATTGACATGTTTTACCAGTAGTTATTACAATCCTTTCCAGCAGTCTCACTTCTGTCATGTTTCAGTATTTCCACAGGGATATAGTTCACACATGTGATTTCATCATCTTCTGCAGCTATACTTTTCAGCCTGCTGCAGGTTGTGTACTATTTTCTTACAGGTAGGGCATTTTTATTTCAGAATATATGTCAGACAGTTTCATTTTTTGGTTAAACTTACAGGCTGAAACACACTTTTCTAATCAAGCAATACTTGCATACACTTTCACACTGTTACTTGCAGATTTTATTCCTTACTGACTACACTGCACTCTTTTGCTGACTGTCATACTTTTATATTTCTTTACAATTACTGGAGTGGATTACTGACCTGCCTGGTGGTGCACCCGCACCCGCACCAGCCTGTCGCCATAGGCTCTGCGGTTCGAAGAACGGACACCTGCAGCTGTAATATAAATGAAGTAATGTTGGAATACACATCTCCATAATATCAGCTAGTTTAATTTCTTACATACATAATTAAATGTTACTTACTCAGTAGTGGGGCATTGGGTGTTTGCCGGGCCTCCTGGATCCAAAGGTTCAGTTGGTCCTGCTTGTGCCTCTTCAGGTCCGCATGGTGGTGACGGACCTGCTCACCAGTCCTTGGAATCCCTGTGGCACTGGTGAGATCATGAGCCAACCGGACCCACGCCTCAGCCCTGTATGCTCCCCAGAGGACCTGGCCCTGCATGAGTTGGGCCTCATGATTATGGACTAGGAGCCAGACCATGCAACTGGACTCCTCAACACCCCACCTCTGTGCTCGGAAGCAACTACCCTCTCCTACTCCTGCCATTCTGCCTGCAGGTCAGTTCTACAATAGTTTATGCTGTGTATTCCCACCTATGGGGCTTATATAGTCCATTTTTCCCGCACATATCTGTGATTGGCCATTTTGGAATTGTATCAACTTCAGTAAACCTGCATTGTCATGCTACAGTTTGTATTCATTCCTATATATTAGCTATTATTGCATTTCTAGGTACTGCTGTCATGGCTTAGTGGTCTGGTACCTTGACTATGGTGTATAGTATCCTGGGTTGGAATCTGGCCACTGCTTTTTATTTTTCATGACTGTCTAGACATGCTGAGGGGTGTGTCTGTGTAAAGGCAGTTTTGATATGGCTTGCTCAACGTTGCATGTTGGTTAGCTTGTTTGCGTGGTGCACAGCTCCGCGCAAATGGGATACGCTGGTTTAAGCCTCATTTGGCTATCGGCACGCATATTACACTCAGCTCAGTTAGGGGAACATAGATTTAGCATGTTAGACCACTGCTCAGCTACGGGCATTCATTTTGCACCAGTTAAACCACTGCTCATCTACGGGCACATGCACTCACTCTGTTAAACTGTAGCTCAGCTATGAGCACATCTGGCATTTTTTCTTCTTTTGTTACCTCACATGTCTTCAATATAAATGGGCTATTTCATTACATTTTACATAAATTGTGGTTTTATGTGTACATATTTGTCAGGGACTTGTTTCCTGCTTATTTTGAAAAAAAAAATGGTGTTGTGGGGCTCAAACCATGAATGCCTGCTCTTCAGCCAACATCTCTAAAACTACGCTATTGCTTCCTGGCTTATTTTGCATATTTAGTTCTTATATGCACTGACTACTAACTGTAGCTGCGCTACGGGCATGCCCGCACAAATGAGCGCACTGACGGTTAAACATCTTTACAATTTAAAAAAAATATATAACATGTTCATTTATATATATTTTATGTTCATAGTCTGTGGGGGCATGTGTTGTGTTGTGTTTATTCACACTTCCGTGGACTCTGTTTTGGGTGTTTGCTTTGGGCACTTTTACACTTCTGGGGTCGTGTCCGCTTCCAGGGCTCAGCTTATGGACACGCCCCCTACTGTCTTACATGGACCGTGTTAGACTTAGGTGTGATTCAGCATGCTCTCATGGATATGCAAAGCATGATGACATCACTCCGTTTAACTGCAGCCTCCGTGTAAGAGTTATAACTCTTACAATGAGGCTTCGTGAATCCTGGGGTACATAATTACCCCCAAGGTTTCTTGATTTTATCCCTGGTAATGTCACCCCTGGTTGTTGTGTTTTTCCCTGCACATTTATTGGTACTATCACACTTGTATCTCCTGTTCCCAAAATAGGGGCAAACCTATCCTTTCTCCCATTCTTTATTTCCTTCAAAACCTCATCAATTAAGTAGTTAGGATAATTCCTAGATATAAACATTTCTCTGACTCTCTGACTTTCGTCTTCGAAGTCCGAGTCCAAAGATGTCATCCTACAACCATGGAAAAATTGTCCCTTGATAATACTTCTCTTCTGTTTAAATGGATGGGAAATAGTGAAATATAAGTATGAGTTAGAAAAGGTTTCCATTCTGTACACATTAGAGGTAAACTGCTCCCTTAGGACATAATTTTTATAGTGATGTCCAGAAAGTTCATATAGTCATGTGTAATATGGGAAGTAAATTTAAAAAAATTAGTGGTATGGTTTAGATAGTCTATGAATTCTGTTAATTTCCATACTACCTTTCCAAAAAATGGAAATATCATCCAGGTAACATTTGTAATATACCCAATATTGTGCATATTCAGACTGGAACACAAACTTCTCTTCTCAAACCATGAGCACAATGTTGGTATAAATAGGTGCACAACTTGCCCCCATTGCCACTCCCTGGATCTGTTTAAACAACTCACCCTCAAAAAATATAAAGTTGTGCTTCAATACCAAATCCATCAACTCTGTATAAACCCGAAAAGTATTATGGTCAAGTTTTCCATGTTGGGGAATGGCATCCTGGAACCATTCTGACCCTGTAGAATGTGGAATCACATTAAATAAATCCTGAATATCAAGGTTTACATATATTAAGGAATCTGACTACATGTTGCTATTAATGCTTCTCAGAAATTCCCAGGAGTCCTTAAGTATACCATTGGCCCTAACCCAAATATCTTTTAATTTTATATCCAAAAATGTGGCCAGCGGATGGGTTTTAGAGCCATTGGCTGCCACAATGGGTCTCAGAGGTGGATCCTCCACACTTTTATGTACCTTGGGTATCCCGAAATTAGCAGGGATACAGGGTCTGTCCAAACTGAGATACTTAAAAGTGTCCTGGTTTATCATTCAGCATGTCCTGTAAAACTAAATCAATATTACAGTATGCTAAGTTAATCTCATTCTTGGATACCCTAACATACCTGTTGGTATCATTAACCATATTCATCATCTTACTGGAATACAAAATACTGTCCATGAAGACCACCTCTCCACCTTTATCGGGTTCCATCACCATCAGGTATATATTTTCTTAAATGGATTTGAGAAGTACCTTTTCTTCTCTAGTCATGTTAAATTTACCATGCCATACACCCCTGTAAACATTCTTGATTTCTTCTTCGACCTCCCTTTCAAAATTTTTTAGCTGGGGTGTATAGGGGGATTATGGGTACTAGGTCTTCTAATACCACTATTAGTACCACCATCCTGTTGCCCCTGAAACATAATATCTAAATTATTTTTCCATAGAAAAATCCTCAAGTCTATTAAGCTGTCCACTAAATTATCCCCTGTAGAGGGGATGAATTTAAAACCTTTTGAAAATAAAATAAAATGTTTCCTGTCAATCTCCTCACTGTTGTAATTGTAAATTTTAAAGTCATGTAGGGTGTGACATGGTCCATCCACAGTAATATTCCCTGTACTTCATTGGTCCAACATGTTGGCTAGTCCCCTTTCCTGGCTACCACTCTTATTTATCTCGTGCCGTTTGGGGGAACCCTATAAAAATACCACACTGGGGATTTGTGCCTTAACCTATCTGATCTCCTAAGTTCAGGGAATTCAGTATTGTTTGAATCCTGATGTTCCCCCATCCCTGAATCATTGTAGATCACTCTATGGTCCATAAAGTCCCAGGCAGTGTCCGCCTTGTGGAAAAGAAGTGGAATAAGTACTGTGCTGTGGTCCAGATTTATCAAAAAAATTGTTATTTTTTTCGACTAAATTTGTAATTCTTAGGGTATGGGTATGCTTTTTTCTGTCTGTAATCCCTCAAATCCTATCTATTTTGCCACACTTCCTTTTAAAATAACATGACATTTTTCTTCCACCTGTTGCATAATAATAAAATATTTTCTCTTCTCATTTTCAACAGAAAACATAAGATCATTGGTCACTACTTCATTAATGATAAGATCATTGGTCACTACTTCAGTAATGATAAATCATTGGTCACCACTTCATTAATGATAAGATCATTGGTCACTACTTCATTAATGATAAGATCATTGGTCGCTACTTCATTAATGATAAGATCATTGGTCGCTACTTCATTAATGATAAGATCACTGGTCACTACTTCATTAATGATAAGATCATTGGTCACTACTTCAGTAATGATAAGATCATTGGTCACTACTTCATTAATGATAAGCTCATTGGTCACTACTTCATTAATGTATTCTATCTCCTGATATACCTGCCCCATAATCCTTTCATTTTCTTTAGTCAGGGCTTTCATGACTTCAAAACCACTACGGTCAAAAATACTCAACAATTCTTCATGAAAGGGGGAACCTTCCACTACATTGTTCGAAACTTATAAAACGCAATCCTTTTGGTAGTATACCCCTTTTGATACAGTCATGCAAGTAACAATTGTCAATACCCAGCGTTTTATGTTTGTAAATTAAATCAGTGAGTATTTTAATATTGGCTCTATAAGACACTTCACTGTCTTTCTCAGCATCCCGGTCATTAAATATAAAGTTATTATCAGTACCTTGGTGACTGGAAAAAGACTTGTAACCAACAAGGCATGAAGCCAAAGAAGACGTATCCGTCCACTCGTGCACTCCATTGTCGCCATTAGCCATACTATCCGTCATTCCCACAGGAGCATGTCCCTGAACACCGCGTTCACCTAAAAGGGAGGACTGTCCATTCGGACCATGGTCCTAGGAATTCAATGCCAAATGACTGTAATAAAATTTAGTTGCAGCTCCCTTCTGTAATGAAGCCTCGCCTCTAGTGCCCCTCGATGGCAAACCGGAAGAAGTTGCAGTTACTTAATCTACAGACACATCAGCCTGTCTGCAATCCAAATCAGCTTCCTGATTGCATGCAGGAGTGGAAATGCAATCCTTCCTGTGGGTAGACCTCATAGGGTTGATATCAAAAGAATTGTCTTTCCCTCACTGAGAGTTACCAGTCATAAGCAAAATCAATTGGGTAAGCTTTTCCTCCACACGAGACAAGTGCAAATCCAGGTCAGTACCTTGAACTAATTCCCCATCCTGGAAGCTAGCCTCTGCCTCAGACACCTCCATTTAACAAGTAATCCAAAAACTCCAAGGAAAGGGTGCCACAGAACCAAGAACCATTAAAACCACAACAGGCACCCAAAGAGGCAGAAGGTAATAATAAAACACGAGCCTGTAAGTGTAAGCAGCAGCAGGTTTAATCACATAAACGCCACACAATATAAAGCGTTTTCGTCCACGAGACTTCTTCAGATGTAAAATGTATGAATTAAGGATGTGCCTGCTTATATACCCCTCCTAATTTAATTAATAGTTAAAACAATTGTTTGACACCAATTAAATCCTGTAACTAAAATATTTGTGACAACCTACTAATTGCCACAAATACAGATGAAAGTAGATAAAAACATGCACATTTTTTAAAAGAACTTTAAAATAAATATATAAATACTTAAGCCATCACAATGTGTTGGACAGATAAATAAACTTGAATCAAAAACCAACAAAAGTAACTTGCAGAACAATATATGTACTTATTTTATAGTTTTGCAGCTCTCATTTTTAAAATAGGGGCAATGGATATGTATTCATTCAGCCCTGGGAATCTATTGGCTTACAATAATAACTGCCAAAATAATTCTCTCACCTCTATCCTATTTTCCCACGCCCCCCCCGCCCCCACATCACATTCTACCTTCTCTACAACAAAGAAGCCCCATTTTGCTTGGGGACATGTCAGTGTATGTTTAAACAAGGCATTTTTAATATCTTCAACTCTAATAGCATAGAAGTGCTCATAAATCCTCCTTCTGTGTTTATGAGTAGTTTTTCCAATGTAAAATGCACCGCAGGTTTTACATAGGGCTAAATAAATCAAGCCTTCACTGTTACAATTGGAAAAACTACTACTTTGAATCTGATAGTCTCTTGACAGGATGTGTACAGAATCCTGTCTAAGTATATATGGGCATTGGGCACATGCCCCACATTTGTAGGTTCCCAATTTCTTACATGAAACAATAGAACCATTATGCTCCAGCAAATCCTTGAGGTTCCTGCCTTTTTATATGTGAATCCTAGTGTTGGTAAACAAAACGCCCAACTCTGAATAACACCTAAACCTGCTCCAGTGTTGAGTAATAATTTTTTTAACCCTAGAGGTATTCTGATTATAAAACATCACATAATTACCCCCAAGGTTTCTTGATTTTATCCCTGGTAACGTCACCCTGGTTGTTGTGTGGTTCTCTGCACATTTATTGGTACTATCACACTTGTTTCTCCTGTTCCCCAAATAGGGGCAAACCTATCCTTTCTCCCATTCTTTATTTCCTCCAAAACCTCATCAATTAAGTAGTTAGGATACTTCCTAGATATAAATGTTTGTCTGACTCTCTGACTTTCGTCTTTGAAGTCCGAGTCCAAAGATGTCATCCTACAACCTCAAGGACAAATTGACCCTTGATAATACTTCTCCTCTGTTTAAATGGATGGGAACTAGTCAAATATAAGTATGAGTTAGAAAAGGTTTCCTTTCTGTATACATTAGATGTAAACTGCTCCCCTAGGACATCTTTTTTAATAGTGATGTCCAGAAAGTTCATATAGCCATGTGTAATATGGGAAGTAAATTTCAATAAATTAGTGGTATGGTTTAAATAGTCTATGAATTCTGTTAATTTCCATACTACCTTTCCAAAAAAATGCAAATATCATCCAGGTAACATTTGTAATATACCCAATATTGTGTATATTCAGACTGGAACACAAACTTCTCTTCCCAAACCATGAGCACAATGTTGGCATAAATAGGGGCACAACTTGCCCCCCATTGCCACTCCCTGGATCTGTTTAAACAACTCACCCTCAAAAAATATAAAGTTGTGTTTCAATACCAAATCCATCAACTCTGTATAAACCAGAAATGTATTATGGTCAAGTTTTCCATGTTGGTGAATGGCATCCTGGAACCATTCTGACCCTGTAGAATGTGGAATCACATTAAATAAATCCTGAATATCAAGGGTTACAAATATTAAGGAATCTGAATACATGTTGCTATTAATGCTTCTCAAAAATTCCCAGGAGTCCTTAAGTATACCATTGGCCCTAACCCAAATATCTTTTCATTTTATATTCAAAAATGTGGCCAATGGATGGGTTTTAGAGCCACTGGCTGCCACAATGGGTTTCAAGGGTGGATCCTCCACACTTTTATGTACCTTGGGTATCCCGAAAATAGCAGGGATATGGGGTCTGTCCACACTGAGATACTAAAAAGTGTCCTGGTTTATAAAATTGTCATTCAGCATGTCCTGTAAAACCAAATCAGTCTTAGGGTATGCTAAGTTAATCTCATTCTTGGATACCCTAACATACCTGTTGGTATCATTAAGCATATCCATCATCTTACTGGAATACAAAATACTGTCCATGGAGACCACCTCTCCACCTTTATCGGGTTCCATCACCCTGAGGTATCTATTTTCTTGAATGGATTTGAGAAGTACCTTTTCTTCTCTAGTCATGTTAAATTTACCATGCCATCCACCCCTGTAAACATTCTTGATTCCTTCTTCTACCTCCCTTTCAAAACGTTTTAGCTGTGGGTGTATAGGGGGATTATAGGTACTAGGTCTTCTAATACCACTATTAGTACCACCTTCCTGTTGCCCCTGAAGCATAATATCTAAATACATTTTCGGTAGGAAAATCCTCAAGTCTATTAAGCTGTCCACTAAATTACCCCCTGTAGAGGGGATGAATTTAAAACCTTTTGAAAATAAAAGAATATGTTTCCTGTCAATCTCCTCACTGCTGTAATTGTAAATTTTAAAGTCATGTAGGGTGTGACATGGTCCATCCACAGTAATATTCCCTGTACTCCATTGGTCCAACATGTTGGCTAATCCCCCTTCCTAGCTACCACTCTTATTTATCTCGTGCCGTTTGGGGAACCCTGTAAAAACACCGCACAGGGGATTTGTGCCTTAACCTATCTGATCTCTTAAGTTCAATGAATTTAGTATTGTTTGAATCCTGATGTTCCCCCATCTCTGAATCACTGTAGATCACTCTATGGTCCATAGAGTCCCAGGCAGTGACCCCTGGTGGAAAAGAAGTGGAATAAGTACTGTATTGTCATCCAGATTTATCAAAAAAATTGTTATTATTTATTTCGACCAACTTTGTCATTCTTAGGGTATGGGTATGCTTTTTTCTGTCTGCAATCCCTCAAATCCCTATCTATTTTGCCACACTTCCTTTTAAAAATAACATGACATTTTTCTTCCACCTGTTGCATAATAATAAAATATTTTCTGTTCTCATTTTCAACAGAAAACATAAGATCATTGGTCACTACTTCATTAATGATAAGATCATTGGTCACTACTTCATTAATGATACGATCGTTAGTCACTACTTCATTAATGATAAGATCATTGGTCACTACTTCGTTAATGATAAGATCACTGGTCACTACTTCATTAATGATAAGATCATTGGTCACCACTTCGTTAATGATAAGATCATTGGTTGCTACTTCATTAATGATAAGACCATTGGTCACTACTTCATTAATGATAAGATCATTGGTCACTACTTCATTAATGATAAGATCATTAGTCACTGCTTCAATAATGATAAGATCACTGGTCACTACTTCATTAATGATAAGATCATTGGTCGCTACTTCATTAATGATAAGTCCATTGGTCACTACTTCATTAATGATAAGATCATTGGTCACTACTTCATTAATGATAAGATCATTAGTCACTGCTTCAGTAATGATAAGATCATTGGTCACTACTTCATTAATGATAAGATCACTGGTCACTACTTCATTAATGATAAGATCATTGGTCACCACTTCATTAATGATAAGATCATTGGTCACTACCTCATTAATAATAAGATCATTGGTCACTACTTCATTAATTATAAGATCATTGGTCACTACTTCATTAATGTATTCTATCTCCTGATATACTCGCCCCATAATCCTTTCATTTTCTTTAATCAGGGCTTTCATGACTTCAAAACCACTACGGTCAAAAATACTCAACAATTCTTCGTGAAAGGGGAAGCTTTCCACTGCATTGTTCGAAACTTATAAAAACGCAACTTTGGGTAGTATACCTTTAATACAGTCATGCAAGTAACAATTGTCAGTACCCAGCGTTTTATGCTTGTAAATTAAATCAGTGAGTTTTTTAATACTGGCTTTATAAGACACTTCACTGTCTTTCTCAGCATCCCGGTCATTAAATATAAATTTATTATCAGTACCTTGGTGACTGGAAAAGACTTGTAACCAACAAGCCATGAAGCCAAAGAAGAAGTATCCGTCCACTGCACTCCATTGTCGCCATTAGCCATACTATCTGTCATTCCACAGGAGCATGTCCCTGAACATTCCTGGCTTATTTTGCATATTTAGTTCTTATATGCTTTCCCACTGACTACTAACTGTAACTGCGCTACGGGCATGCCCGCGCAAATGAGCGCACTCACGGTTAAACATCTTTACAATTTAAAAAAAAATATAACATGTTCATTTATATATATTTTATGTTCATAGTCTGTGGGGGCATGTGTTGTGTTGTGTTTATTCACATTTCCGTGGACTCTGTTGTGGGTGTTTGCCTTGGGCACTTTTACACTTCTGGGGTCGTGTCCGCTTCCAGGGCTCAGCCTATTGACACGCCCCCTACTGTCTTACATGGACCGTGTTAGACTTAGGTGTGATTCAGCAGCTCTCATGGATATGCAAAGCATGCTGACATCACTCCGTTTAACTGCAGCCTCCGTGTAAGAGTTATAACTCTTACATGGAGGCTTCGTGAATCCTGGGGCACATAATTACCCCCAAGGTTTCTTGATTTTATCCCTGGTAATGTCACCCCTGGTTGTTGTGTTTTTCCCTGCACATTTATTGGTACTATCACACTTGTATCTCCTGTTCCAAAAATAGGGGCAAACCTATCCTTTCTCCCATTCTTTATTTCCTCCAAAACCTCATCAATTAAGTAGTTAGGATACTTCCTAGATATAAACATTTCTCTGACTCTCTGACTTTCGTCTTCGAAGTCCGAGTCCAAAGATGTCATCCTACAACCATGGAAAAATTGTCCCTTGATAATACTTCTCTTCTGTTTAAATGGATGGGAACTAGTGAAATATAAGTATGAGTTAGAAAAGGTTTCCATTCTGTACACATTAGAGGTAAACTGCTCCCTTAGGACATAATTTTTATAGTGATGTCCAGAAAGTTCATATAGTCATGTGTAATATGGGAAGTAAATTTAAAAAAATTAGTGGTATGGTTTAGATAGTCTATGAATTCTGTTAATTTCCATACTACCTTTCCAAAAAATGGAAATATCATCCAGGTAACATTTGTAATATACCCAATATTGTGCATATTCAGACTGGAACACAAACTTCTCTTCTCAAACCATGAGCACAATGTTGGCATAAACAGGTGCACAACTTGCCCCCATTGCCACTCCCTGGATCTGTTTAAACAACTCACCCTCAAAAAATATAAAGTTGTGCTTCAATACCAAATCCATCAACTCTGTATAAACCCGAAAAGTATTATGGTCAAGTTTTCCATGTTGGGGAATGGCATCCTGGAACCATTCTGACCCTGTAGAATGTGGAATCACATTAAATAAATCCTGAATATCAAGGTTTACAAATATTAAGGAATCTGACTACATGTTGCTATTAATGCTTCTCAGAAATTCCCAGGAGTCCTTAAGTATACCATTGGCCCTAACCCAAATATCTTTTAATTTTATATCCAAAAATGTGGCCAACGGATGGGTTTTAGAGCCATTGGCTGCCACAATGGGTCTCAGAGATGGATCCTCCACACTTGTATGTACCTTGGGTATCCCGAAATTAGCAGGGATACAGGGTCTGTCCAAACTGAGATACTTAAAAGTGTCCTGGTTTATAAAATTGTCATTCAGCATGTCCTGTAAAACCAAATCAATATTACAGTATGCTAAGTTAATCTCATTCTTGGATACCCTAACATACCTGTTGGTATCATTAAGCATATTCATCATCTTATTGGAATACAAAATACTGTCCATGAAGACCACCTCTCCACCTTTATCGGGTTCCATCACCATCAGGTATATATTTTCTTAAATGGATTTGAGAAGTACCTTTTCTTCTCTAGTCATGTTAAATTTACCATGCCATCCACCCCTGTAAACATTCTTGATTTCTTCTTCGACCTCCCTTTCAAAATTTTTTAGCTGGGGTGTATAGGGGGGATTATGGGTACTAGGTCTTCTAATACCACTATTAGTACCACCATCCTGTTGCCCCTGAAACATAATATCTAAATTATTTTTCCATAGAAAAATCCTCAAGTCTATTAAGCTGTCCACTAAATTATCCCCTGTAGAGGGGATGAATTTAAAACCTTTTGAAATTAAAATAAAATGTGCCCTGTCAATCTCCTCACTGTTGTAATTGTAAATTTTAAAGTCATGTAGGGTGTGACATGGTCCATCCACAGTAATATTCCCTGTACTTCATTGGTCCAACATGTTGGCTAGTCCCCCTTCCTGGCTACCACTCTTATTTATCTTGTGCTGTTTGGGGGAACCCTATAAAAATACCACACATGGGATTTGTGCCTTAACCTATCTGATCTCCTAAGTTCAGGGAATTCAGTATTGTTTGAATCCTGATGTTCCCCCATCCCTGAATCACTGTAGATCACTCTATGGTCCATAAAGTCCCAGGCAGTGTCCGCCTTGTGGAAAAGAAGTGGAATAAGTACTGTGCTGTGGTCCAGATTTATCAAAAAAATTGTTATTTTTTCGACTAAATTTGTAATTCTTAGGGTATGGGTATGTTTTTTTTCTGTCTGTAATCCCTCAAATCCCTATCTATTTTGCCACACTTCCTTTTAAAAATAACATGACATTTTTCTTCCACCTGTTGCATAATAATAAAATATTTTCTCTTCTCATTTTCAACAGAAAACATAAGATCATTGGTCACTACTCCATTAATGATAAGATCATTGGTCACTACTTCAGTAATGATAAATCATTGGTCACCACTTCATTAATGATAAGATCATTGGTCACTACTTCATTAATGATAAGATCATTGGTCGCTACTTCATTAATGATAAGATCATTGGTCGCTACTTCATTAATGATAAGATCACTGGTCACTACTTCATTAATGATAAGATCATTGGTCACTACTTCAGTAATGATAAGATCATTGGTCACTACTTCATTAATTATAAGCTCATTGGTCACTACTTCATTAATGTATTCTATCTCCTGATATACCTGCCCCATAATCCTTTCATTTTCTTTAATCAGGGCTTTCATGACTTCAAAACCACTACGGTCAAAAATACTCAACAATTCTTCATGAAAGGGGGAACCTTCCACTACATTGTTCGGAAACTTATAAAAACGCAATCCTTTTGGTAGTATACCCCTTTTGATACAGTCATGCAAGTAACAATTGTCAATACCCAGCGTTTTATGTTTGTAAATTAAATCAGTGAGTATTTTAATATTGGCTCTGTAAGACACTTCACTGTCTTTCTCAGCATCCCGGTCATTAAATATAAAGTTATTATCAGTACCTTGGTGACTGGAAAAAGACTTGTAACCAACAAGGCATGAAGCCAAAGAAGAAGTATCCATCCACTCGTGCACTCCATTGTCGCCATTAGCCATACTATCCGTCATTCCCACAGGAGCATGTCCCTGAACACCGCGTTCACCTAAAAGTGAGGACTGTCCATTCGGACCATGGTCCTAGGAATTCAATGCCAAATGACTGTAATAAAATTTAGTTGCAGCTCCCTTCTGTAATGTAGCCTCGCCTCTAGTGCCCCTCGATGGCAAACCGGAAGAAGTTGCAGTTACTTAATCTACAGACACATCAGCCTGTCTGCGATCCAAATCGGCTTCCTGATTGCATGCAGGAGTGGAAATGCAATCCTTCCTGTGGGTAGACCTCATAGGGTTGATATCAAAAGAATTGTCTTTCCCTCACTGAGAGTTACCAGTCATAAGCGAAATCAATTGGGTAAGCTTTTCCTCCACACGAGACAAGTGCAAATCCAGGTCAGTACCTTGAACTAATTCCCCATCCTGGAAGCTAGCCTCTGCCTCAGACACCTCCATTTAACAAGTAATCCAAAAACTCCAAGGAAAGGGTGCCACAGAACCAAGAACCATTAAAACCACAACAGGCACCCAAAGAGGCAGAAGGTAATAATAAAACACGAGCCTGTAAGTGTAAGCAGCAGCAGGTTTAATCACATAAACGCCACACAATATAAAGCGTTTTCGTCCACGAGACTTCTTCAGATGTAAAATGTATGAATTAAGGATGTGTCTGCTTATATACCCCTCCTAATTTAATTAATAGTTAAAACAATTGTTTGACACCAATTAAATCCTGTAACTAAAATATTTGTGACAACCTACTAACTTGCCACAAATACAGATGAAAGTAGATAAAAACATGCACATTTTTTAAAAGAACTTTAAAATAAATATATAAATACTTAAGCCATCACAATGTGTTGGACAGATAAATAAACTTGAATCAAAAACCAACAAAAGTAACTTGCAAAACAATATATGTACTTATTTTATAGTTTTGCAGCTCTCATTTTTAAAATAGGGGCAATGGATATGTATTCATTCAGCCCTGGGAATCTATTGGCTTCCAATAATAACTGCCAAAATAATTCTCTCACCTCAATCCTATTTTCCCACCCCCCCCCCCTCACATCACATTCTACCTTCTCTACAACAAAGAAGCCCCATTTTGCTTGGGGACATGTCAGTGTATGTTTAAACAAGGCATTTTTAATATCTTCAACTCTAATAGCATAGAAGTGCTCATAAATCCTCCTTCTGTGTTTATGAGTAGTTTTTCCAATGTAAAATGCACCGCAGGTTTTACATAGGGCTAAATAAATCAAGCCTTCACTGTTACAATTAGAAAAACTACTACTCTGAATCTGATAGTCTCTTGACAGGATGTGTACAGAATCCTGTCTAAGTATATATGGGCATTGGGCACATGCCCCACATTTGTAGGTTCCCAATTTCTTACATGAAACAATAGAACCATTATGCTCCAGCAAATCCTTGAGGTTCCTGCCTTTTTTATATGTGAATCCTAGGGTGTTGGTAAACAAAACGTCCAACTCTGAATAACACCTAAACCTGCTCCAGTGTTGAGTAATAATGTTTTTAACCCTAGAGGTATTCTGATTATAAAACATCACATAATTACCCCCAAGGTTTCTTGATTTTATCCCTGGTAACGTCACCCCTGGTTGTTGTGTGGTTCTCTGCACATTTATTGGTACTATCACACTTGTTTCTCCTGTTCCCCAAATAGGGGCAAACCTATCCTTTCTCCCATTCTTTATTTCCTCCAAAACCTCATCAATTAAGTAGTTAGGATACTTCCTAGATATAAATGTTTGTCTGACTCTCTGACTTTCGTCTTTGAAGTCCGAGTCCAAAGATGTCATCCTACAACCGCGGACAAATTGACCCTTGATAATACTTCTCCTCTGTTTAAATGGATGGGAACTAGTCAAATATAAGTATGAGTTAGAAAAGGTTTCCTTTCTGTATACATTAGATGTAAACTGCTCCCCTAGGACATCTTTTTTAATAGTGATGTCCAGAAAGTTCATATAGCCATGTGTAATATGGAAAGTAAATTTCAATAAATTAGTGGTATGGTTTAAATAGTCTATGAATTCTGTTAATTTCCATACTACCTTTCCAAAAAAATGCAAATATCATCCAGGTAACATTTGTAATATACCCAATATTGTGTATATTCAGACTGGAACACAAACTTCTCTTCCCAAACCATGAGCACAATGTTGGCATAAATAGGGGCACAACTTGCCCCCCATTGCCACTCCCTGGATCTGTTTAAACAACTCACCCTCAAAAAATATAAAGTTGTGTTTCAATACCAAATCCATCAACTCTGTATAAACCAGAAAAGTATTATGGTCAAGTTTTCCATGTTGGTGAATGGCATCCTGGAACCATTCTGACCCTGTAGAATGTGGAATCACATTAAATAAATCCTGAATATCAAGGGTTACAAATATTAAGGAATCTGAATACATGTTGCTATTAATGCTTCTCAAAAATTCCCAGGAGTCCTTAAGTATACCATTGGCCCTAACCCAAATATCTTTTCATTTTATATTCAAAAATGTGGCCAACGGATGGGTTTTAGAGCCACTGGCTGCCACAATGGGTTTCAAGGGTGGATCCTCCACACTTTTATGTACCTTGGCTATCCCGAAAATAGCAGGGATATGGGGTCTGTCCACACTGAGATACTTAAAAGTGTCCTGGTTTATAAAATTGTCATTCAGCATGTCCTGTAAAACCAAATCAATCTTACGGTATGCTAAGTTAATCTCATTCTTGGATACCCTAACATACCTGTTGGTATCATTAAGCATATCCATCATCTTACTGGAATACAAAATACTGTCCATGAAGACCACCTCTCCACCTTTATCAGGTTCCAACACCCTGAGGTATCTATTTTCTTGAATGGATTTGAGAAGTACCTTTTCTTCTCTAGTCATGTTAAATTTACCATGCCATCCACCCCTGTAAACATTCTTGATTTCTTCTTCTACCTCCCTTTCAAAACTTTTTAGCTGTGGGTGTATAGGGGGATTATAGGTACTAGGTCTTCTAATACCACTATTAGTACCACCATCCTGTTGCCCCTGAAGCATAATATCTAAATTCATTTTCGGTAGGAAAATCCTCAAGTCTATTAAGCTGTCCACTAAATTACCCCCTGTAGAGGGGATGAATTTAAAACCTTTTGAAAATAAAAGAATATGTTTCCTGTCAATCTCCTCACTGCTGTAATTGTAAATTTTAAAGTCATGTAGGGTGTGACATGGTCCATCCACAGTAATATTCCCTGTACTCCATTGGTCCAACATGTTGGCTAGTCCCCCTTCCTGGCTACCACTCTTATTTATCTTGTGCCATTTGGGGAACCCTGTAAAAACACCGCACAGGGGATTTGTGCCTTAACCTATCTGATCTCTTAAGTTCAATGAATTTAGTATTGTTTGAATCCTGATGTTCCCCCATCTCTGAATCACTGTAGATCACTCTATGGTCCATAGAGTCCCAGGCAGTGACCCCTGGTGGAAAAGAAGTGGAATAAGTACTGTATTGTCATCCAGATTTATCAAAAAAAATGTTATTATTTATTTCGATCAAATTTGTCATTCTTAGGGTATGGGTATGCTTTTTTCTGTCTGCAATCCCTCAAATCCCTATCTATTTTGCCACACTTCCTTTTAAAAATAACATGACATTTTTCTTCCACCTGTTGCATAATAATAAAATATTTTCTGTTCTCATTTTCAACAGAAAACATAAGATCATTGGTCACTACTTCATTAATGATAAGATCATTGGTTACTACTTCATTAATGATAAGATCGTTAGTCACTACTTCATTAATGATAAGATCATTGGTCACTACTTCGTTAATGATAAGATCACTGGTCACTACTTCATTAATGATAAGATCATTGGTCACTACTTCGTTAATGATAAGATCATTGGTTGCTACTTCATTAATGATAAGACCATTGGTCACTACTTCATTAATGATAAGATCATTGGTCACTACTTCATTAATTATGAGATCATTAGTCACTGCTTCATTAATGATAAGATCACTGGTCACTACTTCATTAATGATAAGATCATTGGTCGCTACTTCATTAATGATAAGTCCATTGGTCACTACTTCATTAATGATAAGATCATTGGTCACTACTTCATTAATGATAAGATCATTAGTCATTGCTTCAGTAATGATAAGATCATTGGTCACTACTTCATTAATGATAAGATCACTGGTCACTACTTCATTAATGATAAGATCATTGGTCACCACTTCATTAATGATAAGATCATTGGTCACTACCTCATTAATAATAAGATCATTGGTCACTACTTCATTAATTATAAGATCATTGGTCACTACTTCATTAATGCATTCTATCTCCTGATATACTCGCCCCATAATCCTTTCATTTTCTTTAATCAGGGCTTTCATGACTTCAAAACCACTACGGTCAAAAATACTCAACAATTCTTCGTGAAAGGGGAAGCTTTCCACTACATTGTTCGGAAACTTATAAAAACGCAATCCTTTGGGTAGTATACCCCTTTTAATACAGTCATGCAAGTAACAATTGTCAATACCCAGCGTTTTATGCTTGTAAATTAAATCAGTGAGTTTTTTAATACTGGCTTTATAAGACACTTCACTGTCTTTCTCAGCATCCCGGTCATTAAATATAAATTTATTATCAGTACCTTGGTGACTGGAAAAAGACTTGTAACCAACAAGCCATGAAGCCAAAGAAGAAGTATCCGTCCACTCGTGCACTCCATTGTCGCCATTAGCCATACTATCTGTCATTCCCACAGGAGCATGTCCCTGAACACCGCATTCACCTAAAAGGGAGGACTGTCCATTCAGACCTTGGTCCTGGGAATTCAATGCCAAATGACTGTAATAAAATTTAGTTGCAGCTCCCATCTGTAATGCAGCCTCGCCTTTAGTGCCCCTCAAAGGCAAACCAGAAGAAGTTGCAGTTACTTCCTCTACAGGCACATCAGCCTGTCTGCGATCCAAATTGGCTTCCTGATTGCATGCAGGAGTGGAAATGCAATCCTTCCTGTGTGTAGACCTCATAGGGTTGATATCAAAAGAATTGTCTTTCCTTCGCTGAGACTTACAGTCATAAGCAAAATCAATTGGGTAAGCTGCCCCTCCACAGGAGACAGGCACAAATCCAGGTCAGTACCTTGAACTGTTTCCCCATCCTGGAAGCTAGCCTCTGCCTCAGACACCTCCATTTAACAAGTAATCCAAAAACTCCAAGGAAAGGGTACCACAGAACCAAGAACCAGCAAAACCACAACAGGCACCCAAAGAGGCAGAAGGTAATAATAAAACACGAGCCTGTAGGTGTAAGCAGCAGCAGGTTTAAGCACATAAACGCCACACAATACAAAGCGTTTTCATCCACCAGACTTCTTCAGATGTAAAATGTATGCATGAAGGCTGTGCCTGCTTATATACCCCTCCTAATCTAATTAATAGTTAAAACAATTGTTTGACACCAATTAAATCCTGTAACTAAAATATTCGTGACAACCTACCAACTTGCCACAAATACAGATGAAGGTAGATAAAAACATGCACATTTTTTAAAAGAACTTTAAAATAAATATATAAATACTAAAGCCATCACAATGTGTTGGACAGATAAATAAACTTGAATCAAAAACCAACAAAAGGAACTTGCAAAACAATATGTGTACTTATTTTATAGTTTTGCAGCTCTCATTTTTAAAACAGGGGCAATGGATATGTATTCATTCAGCCCTGGGAATCTATTGGCTTCCAATAATAACTGCCAAAATATTTCTCTCACCTCTATCCTATTTTCCCATGCCCCCCCCCCCCCTCACATCACATTGCACCTTCTCTACAACAAAGAAGCCCCATTTTGCTTGGGGACATGTCAAAGTATGTTTAAACAAGACATTTTTAATATCTTCAACTCTAATAGCATATAAATGCTCATAAATCCTCCTTCTGAGTTTACGAGTAGTTTTTCCAATGTAAAATGCACCACAGGTTTTACATAGGGCTAAATAAATCAAGCCTTCACTATTACAATTGGAAAACTACTACTCTGAATCTGATAGTCTCTTGACAGGATGTGTACAGAATCCTGTCTAAGTATATATGGGCATTGGGCACATGCCCCCACATTTGTAGGTTCCCAATTTCTTACATGAAGCAATAGAACCATTATGCTCCAGCAAATCCTTGATGTTCCTGCCTTTTTTATATGTGAATCCTAAGGTGTTGGTAAACAAAACGTCCAACTCTGAATAACACCTAAGCCTGCTCCAGTGTTGAGTAATAATGTTTTTAACCCTAGAGGTATTCTGATTATAAAACATCACATAATTACCCCCAAGGAGTCTTGATTTCTATCCCTGGTAATGTCATACTGGGCACTAGACCCTACTTCTCATATAGGAATACAAGAACGTTGAAAAATAAGTTATGTTATAAGGATTTTAATGGTAGACAAATTCTTCAAGTTAGTACGAGGTTTGGTACATTTGGCTGTTTGAATTGTACATATTGCACTGACATTTTTGGTAAAGGAAGTGAGGCATTGCTCCATCCAGTTACAAGAAATAAATATACTTTTTATATTACAGACAATTGTGTTAGTATTAATGTTGTTTATTTAGCTACCTGTACCTGATGTTCTTGTTTTTATGTGGGTAAGACCACTAGAAAACTAAAAGAGGCGCATTATTGAACACAAATCCGATACTAGGAGAAAGAATGAAAATAATGCATTATATAAGCACATTAGTACTAATGGGGACGCCCATAGATTTAAATTCAGGGTGTTAGATATGCTGTATGCATCTATGAGAGGTGGTGATAATAATTTCCTAGAAATTAAGGAAAATGAATGGATTCTGTGATTCGCTGCTGACCACTCACCTGACTGTAATACAGCCATAACTCTAAAACCAATTTTAGTGAGGCTACAACATACTACATTTTAAAGTTTAGAGTTTTGTTGATGTTTTGTTCTTAATCACTTATCGTTAAATTATGTAATTTATGTGTTTTATCATCGCATGGTTGACTGGCTGCAATCATGTGATGGGTTTGGCTCTTATTTAAATTCAGCTGCTTTGATATTTGAATTGTTTGTAGTATTGAAGAAGGGTATAGTCCCGAAAACTTTGCTGTTGTTATATTAAAAGTTTTTCTCAACGTTAGTTTTTCTTTTGGTATATTTCTTTTCATTTTACAGCAGGAATTCTATTCTGTTTGATTGAGAGGCCTGTAACACTCATACAGCATCTCCCATATGTCAGTGGAATGTCCAAGATGCCAGTGCACCTAGGGTCAGAAAGACTTTGGTTTCAAGAGGTATAGGTTTGCCTCGCAATGTGCACACATGTTGCACAGAGCCTGCACCAGCTGTCTGTCTAAGCTGTACTTCTCATTAATTTCTTGATCTGAGAGTTGTCTTAGTTGTAGCCTGTCTGTTGGTCGAGCTGGATGTCTGACACAGAGCCATATCATCCTGTATGGCCTGCAGTACCATAGCCTGTTGCAGGACATTCACAGCAGGTTGCAATTTTTGTTTTTTTATTCAGTAATGATATGGATTCCATAGGAATCCGTTGTTGATTGATTCCTTTCCTTAGGTCAGAGTATAACATTCACCTATGATTTTGGAAACAGTCAGTGAAGCACTTTGTCGCATATACATTATGTTGGGTGGACATTTTGTGTTTTGAAATCCAATGGGCATGCATAGAGTCTGTACTTCTCCTATGCCAAATAAATAAGTACTCAGACCGATTCTGGCATGTGTTTTGAAATCGCATCCACAGGTGGTGTGCTGAAATCTTCATTCAGCATGCTGCGCTGTCCACAGTTATCTTTTGGAATCTGGCCCATGGAAATTAGTTTTTCCAGTGCTGTACAAATGTATCTGATTTGATAGGTATTGCAGATGTAAAACAACATTTCTCAGTAATCTTTGTACTGGTCATTCATTTGGCACAGCAACTCTCCTCTCCCTACATCCACTCTAACAAGCATGTGGTGTCTGAGACTTCAATCATAATGCGCATGCAGATACAAATATTATTGAACAAAGAACTGTGTTAAACAAAAGTTTTAGTTATATTTTTTATGGCCTACACAAAACTGGCTTCATTGTACTTTTAAGTCATTTTATGCAATACTAATACATTTTAATGCTCAATTATAATGTTATTTTCATTGCTTATAAACTCATTAAGAAATACTTCTTATTGTAACACAGTACATGAAATACTGAACTACATATACAGATTATTTTAATAAATATGTATCATAGGTGTACAAGTGTGCATCCCTTAGTGTCTGGGACAGGTACTGTGCAATAGAACATTAGGCGACTAGGATGTTAGGCGAACATCCTATAGGATGCATTGTGAGTCGCATAACGTCCTTCTGCTCAATATCTGACTGAGTATACATCCACATAGTACAGTACAGACGTGTATGCAGTTGGATGTTGTGCAGAAGGATCTTAAGTGACCTACACCAACATATATTATGAAAATCTGTTAACACATTGTTCATATTCATCTTTTTTAAAAAGATGCAATTATGATTACAAACATGTTCATGATTTTATAATAGTGTTACAAGTAATATTTTCAGGTACACATATCTTTTTTAGAAAATACCTCTATTTATGCAGACTTGTTGAACTTTTTTATCCTTAAAATGACTCAGTGAAATAGTGAATGTTAAGAAACAAAAGTTTTTTTTTTACTTAGTATAGAATGCTGGCCTCATTGTCACTAATGGGTCTACCTACTTAGCCTGTTGGTCAACCCTACACTTCTGCAAATTATCAAGTGGATGCTGGCACTGCTGGCTGGAGTGGGTTATAGCTATCAATGCTGACAGGAGGTCATCCAACCCCTGATAAATATCTATTTTTTTCCATGTATTATGGGGAGTGACTGTCTTGATGTCTTCTCAATAAGAATCATAGAGAAGGTAGAGTATAATAAGTGTTTCTTTGTCAAACTAGCATGTAGCATGGTCAGAGGTGATGCCATCATTTGAAGTTCCAAAACAAGAATGAAAAAAGTACGGTCAGGGATATATTAATCAGGGTTAGAACCACTCCCTATGGGGTGTGATATAAGTATGGTCAGGGAAGTATTAATTAGGGCTAGAACACTCCCTGTGCGGTGTGATGTAAGTATGGTCAGAGATGTATTAATTAGGGTTAGAACACTCCCTGTGGGGTGTGATGTAAGTGTGGTCAGGGATATATTAATCAGGGTTACAACCACTCCCTGTGAGGTGTGATGTAAGTATGGTCAGGGATTTAGTAATCAGGGCTAGAACCACTCCCTGCGGGGTGTGATGTAAGTATGGTCATGGATGTATTAATCAGGGTTAGAACCCTCCCTGTGGGGTGTGATGTAAGTATGGTCGTGGATGTATTAATTAGGGTTAGAACCCTCCCTGTGGGATGTGATGAAAGTATGGTCAGGGATGTATTAATCAGGGTTGGAACCACTCCCTGTGGGGTGTGATGTAAGTATGGTCAGGGATGTATTAATCAGGGTTAGAACCACTCCCTGTGGGGTGTGATGTAAGTATGGTCAGGGATATATTAATCAGGGTTAGAACCACTCTCTGTGAGGTGTGATGTAAGTATGGTCAGGGATGTAGTAATCAGGGCTAGAACCACTCCCTGTGGGGTGTGATGTAAGTATGGTCAGGGATGTATTAATCAGGGTTAGAACCCTCCCTGTGGGGTGTGATTTAAGTATGGTCAGGGATGTATTAATTAGGGTTAGAACCCTCCCTGTGGGGTGTGATGAAAGTATGGTCAGGGATGTATTAATCAGGGTTAGAACCACTCCCTGTTGGGTGTGATGTAAGTATGGTCAGGGATGTATTAATCAGGGGTAGAACCACTCCCTGTAAGGTGTGATGTAAGTATGGTCAGGGATGTATTAATCAGGGTTAGAACCACTCCCTGTGGGGAGTGACATCACCCTAATTAAAACTCTCTTTACTAGCAGGGGCATTACAAGAGCTATTGATATTATTAGCAAGTATAGTTTAAGCAAACCACTTTGTCACATACATTTTTTAAAGGAATCCAGTTACCTTTCTCTTCTATGCTTTATAAAAACAGAAATATATGATTAGTAACTGCTATTTCTAATGCTCATTGGTACATATTTTTTGTACAGTAAGACTAATATGTCTCATGTAGTACAGCAGAAATTTATTTTTGGGGGGGTAGATGTCATTGTGTGTTTTATTTTTAAGGGTTAGGGACTTAAGATATTTTGAGCTACTCGGGTGTGACACAATGTTGGATGGGCAAGGATTACCCCTCAGATTGCTGCAAACTTCGCATTCAGATAACTCAATTTTTTTAATAACATTCTTATTTTGGTTAGTTTAGGCTCATTCACGTGTTCCTGTAGTAAACTTTGGACAGCTTCGGAGTGCTTCAGACTGCAGAGCTGTCCGCAATGCATCCATGTCAGTCTGAAGTGTGTTTGTATTACTTTGGCTGCACATTCATGATCATCGAGAAAACAAAATTTGCAATATATGTTGGGAAACATTTGTGTTCTACTACATTTTGCAGATGTGAATGTCAACTAGCCTAATTGGTATACAAAAATGTCCTTGAATTTATGCCAAAAAGTTGAGCATCATCATATACAATTCACCAATAGCTGAGATAGGTGGGAAATGCATTAGGATGCCATAAACGTATTAAAGTAAGGAGACAAAAAAAAAAAAAATATATATATATATATATATATATATATATATATATATATATATATATATATATACATATATATGTATGTATGTATACATATGTATGTATGTATGTATATATATATATATATATATATATATATATATATATATATATATATATATATATATTATAATTTAACAAGAATCACTTCAAAATATATTTCATTGAGTTAAGGGTCATATTTAATGAATTTGCATATATATTATGTGGGTCCCTTTCAGAAGGTCGAACATTTAAAAGCTCAACTTTCATATGGCCGAGACCATATGATTGAACTTTTAAAAGTTTGAATGGTCTGAATGGGGATCTCCATAGAGTGCGGAACGGGAAGATTTCCCTTTACCTTAATGTAGTCCAATCTCAGAGTTGGTAGATTTAAACAGTGGGGGGTGTGGGGGGAGCCATGGGGCTTGTCCCCTGCTATCACTGTTTAATTATTTTATTTGTTTTTGTTTATTTTTTTATTTTTCGCATTTTTGAACATTCAAATGGACGATCATATGGTCTCAGCCATATGAAAGTCGAACATTTGGGTGTTCGATTATGTGAAGTAGACCCATATTATGTGCATGTTATGACAGCAATAACTGATTTCTAGATTTGCGTCATTTGGAAGTTGGATTTCATGACAGCAGCAGTGGAAATGATTACTGATGATAGAAAATGATCATTACTATGGTATAATTTACTGATTGTACATATGGATATATGCACTAAGTTATTACTGAATTTTTCCAGTGCTGAGGATACCAACAGGCATGTGCGATAAATTGGTGATTTTTGGAGTGACACTTATAAATATAAAATGGCTGTATTATGAGGACACAACAATGTCATATGATATGGCAAGGATGCTTTTTGTGAAAAAAGTGATTGCATTCATGACTTGAATGAACTGTAAGTAATATATTGCAATTTTTCTTGGTTATATTGAGATTTCTATATGCAGTTATATGGTTTGTGTTCAGTGACATTTTCGTTAACTATTGGTGGTAGAAAGCTTTGGCCAATGTTTTGCACTTTAAAAAGCTGATTATATTGCCACACATTCTGACAGTGGTCTTTTTTGTTTCTTTGTGCACGTGCAGTACTAATGGAAAATGAGGGATCAAAACAGAGAAATATTACTTCAGCTATTGGGAAAATTATGTCTTCATGGTACCACTTAGGACATGTGGGAAACTTCTTTTTGGCAAAGGAGGCCCAGCAAGCCAAGAGGAACAAGGCCTGGAATCAAGTAGTTGTTGACCCTAATGCACTGGGTGGCAGAAATCAAGCACTGGTACAGGGCAAGTAATGGGCAAATGATATTGTAGCACATGTTAAATGCAGGGCCAAGCATAATGACATTTCCAGTACCACTTTGGGAGACCTCCACATATTATTAATTTAAATCTAGATGAGAAATACTTTCTGTTCATCCTTGGGGATGACTATGACACAGAAGATGGGGGAACAGGAATAATTAGAGGTTGTATGGATACTGCTGTTTATTACCAGTGTCTGCAACAGCAACACTTATCTGCACGTGAAGCTTGGTCTAAAATCAGTAGCATTTACTTTTATACAGAGAATTGAACGTTAACAAGGAATGATCTCATTAAACACATTACTATTAATTATTATTAGGTGAGCCTTGTACATCAGCACAGAATGAAAATGAAGGCAGTGTAAGTGTCCCACTCATTCCCTTGTAAGCATACATTGCTGCACAATATTACATTTTATTAATGTTTCCAAATACTTTTTTATCGGGTCAGCATCAGAAACAAACAGTTCAGTTATACCAATAAATATGGATGTTAGCAGCAGCAGAATGAATGTTGCTGCTGCTGTTGCTAATGATAACACATTCATGAGGCAACCTGAGGAATGTGGCAGTCAGTCCCCATGTTTATTGGGAGGATCTTTCACCCTACAGCATTTGAGTAACTCTGCAGAATGTGACAGTGCATGACAAAGTTAAGCACAAGCTGACTTGTCACTCACAGTTGTACAGGAAGACCACCCCCTGTACCTATAAACCAGTATCTCAAAATTTGGAAAACACTTTGAAGATAATGGGAGGCATTCATAGGAAACAGTTTCACAGTGACACCTTTACAAAGGGTAACCAGGTGCAGCAATTTTTTTGCAGCTACCCCAGGCAATGCATTAAACTTTGTCTGCCCAACAGGAAATGTGCCATGGCAATGCTAGGGCTCAGACCAGTGCTACTGAGAGTCAGCTGGAAATGGTCAAAATCCTCCAGGTTATGTGTGACAATTTCCAGCACTATTTGGATATGGCACAGAGTAGGGATAATTCCATGATCACACCGATGTGTACTATGGTGACACACAAAGCCTCTGTGGCCACCTCCATTCATACACTAGGTAGGACATACCAGACTTAAGCTGGAGTCAGTCTTGCAAGGGGCAATTTCAGATATGTGGTAGGAGCTCACATCATAGTACCACTGCTTCTCATGAAAGTAAAACAAGTACTCAAGGTGAACAAGCACATTTTATTTCATGCAGGTAATGTCAGCATTCATCTAGTCCTAGCACAACCTCACTTTTGAGGTCAAAATCACAATTATGCAGCACTATCAGATCAGTGGCAGCAGGGTCACCTGCATCAAGTAGGTCACAGCATTGGGCAAACAAACCATCCAGCTCTTAAGACAGCCACTCTTCAGAATCACTTACACCATCATCTAGCCTATCTGTAGGAGGCCTGTGTAACTCATTTGATCTTGAACTACCATGAACCAGCTTGAAAAACACAGCTATTTGTTTAACTGGAATAGGGGGTAGGTGTGGGGGTGGGGGTGGGGAGGCAAGTTTGCAAATGTATGGATTTCATCCAAGTAATACTAGCATGCACATCATCAGTGACAAGTAGAAAAAAATCAGTACCACATGGATTACCATTCCTACAGGTGGCAGTTACCTACATTTTCAGGAGAAATATATAGTAAGGAAATGAAAGATTAAAATGAGTATCCAACCATGCAAACGTACAGATAAGAAGTATAACACATTCCTGTCCCAGACCCATACTGGGACTACTTCAGCCTCTCCACTGAACAACTGATGATAGTTTTTATGCTTCTGACATCAGAAATGATTGTATGTGACAGCATAAATTTTATCTGTTGTTCTTTATCACAAAATAAAATAATAAGAGATGGCATAATATATAAAAAAGTGGCATAGTATCTTTTCATTGAATTTGCAATACATCAACTTATGAAGTATTTCACTGTTGACAATATTCAGTACTTGTATACTTAAGTAAGCACTACAGCAGATCTTATGCACCAAAGCAGAGAAAAAATGTATTTACTCTTATATGATGCCTTACAACATCACTGAACGGGAGTTAGTGACCATGACTTTAAGTAACAATAATACAAGTAACTTTTCTAAAAAATAGTGCAAAATATTTTAAGGTGAGAGAGAATGTCAGATGAACAGTGACAGCAGACCATGCACCACACAGCACATAGTCGACAGATATCACTGTATGCATCAATTATACTCATGTATTTTTTACAACAAAGGAAGCACAACCTTGAGTGTCATGGTCCCTAGTTGTGAACTAGATACTGCCTCTTAACCTGCATAGCCATATGCCGTAAATGAGCCTGCTACATGGGGTCCTATACTACTGCTGCTGGCTAATCAACATTCATTGGTTCCCTATTAGAAGACCGAAGACTTCATTATTTCGAATGTGTCTTGGTCAAACTCAAAAGCCTGAAATTGTAAAATATCCAAGTGGCTTTTAAGCAAATTCTTTCCCTGGGAAATAATTTGCTTGGCCGCTTCATTACTT
Source organism: Protopterus annectens (assembly GCF_019279795.1). Taxonomy (NCBI): domain Eukaryota; kingdom Metazoa; phylum Chordata; order Ceratodontiformes; family Protopteridae; genus Protopterus; species Protopterus annectens. Next base: position 257,392,861 of record NC_056744.1, on the reverse strand, counting down.
TGCCGTTTTCGGCATTGTGGTGCAGTCTCAGAGTTAGTATATTTAAGTAGGGGGAGTGTGGGGGGCACAGCCCCCCACTTAATGTAATGTTTAAAGTGTATTTATTTATTTATTTTTTGTTGGAACAGCGATTTTTTTCCCCAGGAAAAAAAAATCGCTGTTTTGACAGTTCGAAATTGTAAGCTTTCGCTTACATAGGGTCAATTAATCACCGTTCACTTTTTTAAGCATTCAGTGATCTAATATAAACCCACATTCATCATACTGGGATTGGAGGTGGGAGTTGCGGTAAAAGGATGGGTCATTTCACCACCAGACCGGTGCATGATCATGTTATGCAAAATGCAACATGCAGTAAACATCCTACACGCAGTATCTGGGTCAAACTGAAGGGCACAATCAGACTCATCCAGGCACCTGAAATGGTTCTTCTGGAGGCCAAAGACCCTCTCGAAGACAGCATGGATCTGGGATAAGGCTGTATTATATGTCTCCTCTGCTCTACTTGGATTTCTCACTGGTGTCATGAGCCATGGCTCCAGTGGATATCCAGCATTAGCTGAAAAGAATGAGAGCAAAAGGGAGGGAGAGAGAAGAGTGGAGTGGTGACAAAAAAAGGTTTATTATTCAGCAATATATTTTAACATGAATAACTACTTAACCACAATATATACAACATACTGTATATATTTTAAAAAAGTCTACTTCCCAACAAGGTAACCACTGGGCAGGAAGAGGTGGTAGAATGACCTAGTGTATCAGATATGGGAATCATGGGCACTGCATGGATGCTGGGCAGAGATATCAGTACTGCACCCCCATGCTTCACATACTACCTAGTAATTGATGGAATGGTAGCCCTTCTTACCACAGTATCACTGCCCTCGTGGACCATAAGAGGCCCTAATTGCAACATGGGTACAATCTATTGCACTGAGTTCTTCAGGGAAATGTGCCAGTACAGTCACATAACTGGAACATCCTAAAATGCTTGCTGCAAGATGTTGCTGTTGTGTATTTTAATAAGGTGTTTGTGGAACTACTAAACAGCATGCCCCCACAGGCATAAAAGAGCACAAAACAACCCTGCTGCTTGATTCATTCCTACCACCAGGAAATTAGTGAGGAGGAGAAATAAAGGTCTGGATTCTGTAAAGTTTGTGGAAGCTATTTGTGGATAGTACAACACACCGAAGGAAGGCTTCAGTGTACTAGCTGCAGACATGATTTCAGTAAACACATGGAAAGTACTTTGAGTACATAGCTATTCAGAATAGGATAATTATGAATACCATGAACACTTGTCTGATTTAAAACACATCATGTAAGCCTAATACAACTTAAATGTGACAAACTGCATTGTCAACTCTGTTTCTAAAATCCTCATGCAATATGGCCCACAAGGAATGGAAGCTATTACTTTGGATTCTGCCATATTCCATAACAATACCAAAAAAAAAAAGTAAAAGAAAAATGCAATCTTCAGTCAATGAACAGAAACAGGCTGCAGTGATACAAGCCATAAATAAGGATGGGGCTATGTGTCCTAGAAGACAACCAGCTAGAGCAAGGCTGTAATTAAACCAGTTGTCAGATCAGCAAATAATCAACAGGTAGCGGCTAAACAAACAGCTGGTGCAGGCTGACTGCAACATGTGTGCACCACACATGGCTGTGGGAACCCTGTGAGGAAACCCAATCCCCTTGAAACCAAAGTGCATATCAGCCTGGGTGTACTTACATCTGGGACATTCCGGAGACATATGGGGAATGCTGTTGGTGTGTCACAGACAGCTGTCATTCATATTCTGGCAAAATTCCAGGCATCAATGTGCAGCAGTATGGATGACTGCATACCCTTTCCATCCAACCCATGGAGTACAGAACTGTAGCACACCAGTTTTACAGCATTGCAAACGTCCCTATGTACTCAGTGCAGTAGACTGCATACACATCCCTATTAAGACACCAGTACATCCTGAAGCAGACCAATACATAAACAGAAAGGGCTGGCCATCCCTGAACTGCCAGGTTGTGTGTGCAGCAGATGGCAGCATAACAAACCTCACAGCAACACACTGTGAAAATGTCCATGACGCTGTTACATGGAGAGAAAGTGGACTGAGGGCCACATTCCATCAAGGTAAAATACTTGAGGGATTTCTACTAGGTAAGTACAGGAACACAGCTAGGATGTAAGCTAAGGATACCCTTCCCAACAATATCCATGCTGACAAAATGTGTTTATTCCCCACAACAGTTGACTGTGGTTATCCACTTGAGCTGTGGTTAATGACCCTGTATCATGAACCATCCAACCCTGCAGAGGAGGCCTACAATAGATTGCACACAACAACCAGAAGCATCATACATTGCTGCATTAAATCTAGGTACAGATGTCTAGACACATCCAGGGTTCACTGCAATACACACCTGAAAAGGCAGCACAGATGATAATAGTGTGGGCTATTCTGTACAGCATGCTAACTAGAGCACATGGGAATCTTTCAGCTGCAGGTGTGAGTGAGCTATCCCAAGAACCCTAGATGTCTGAAGATGACATCCCACAAGTATCAGAGAAGGAACAGGAGAACACAGGAGGCAGAAGACGCAGGCATAGGCTACGTAAGATATGACCAGAATTGCTGGCCCAGGCAATAACTCATGACAAGTCACATGTAATGGTTATAGAGATTAAACACTGGTGTTTGTGTGTTGCCCCACCCCAGCAGCATGGATCACATCTAATGGCAATTACCCGGTAGATATACAGACTGAGCATCAGATATAACAACATAATCATAACATTATGAACATATAAAAATCTATCACAGCAATGATCATCAGCTCAGAGCACAAGTGGCACAGGTATGCATACAGACTCATATTGCTGTATCAGTGAATGGCAGACAATAAGGGTCACACATCAGTGCTACACATTCCTATCTCCAATATAAAAAAGATGCAGACACAAACAACAAAGGACATAATGTAGAACTCTTAATATCACAACCCAAATATATCATTGTAAAGTATGGATAAAGTAATGTAACAAATGGAGTCAGCTATGTTTATTATAACTGTTAAACTCACTTGGCCTCAGACTTGTCAATAAACACAGACACATGAAATTGTCAGTGTTCTGCACAGCAATCATTATCACCATGGGATGACACTGACAATACTGGACAGAATGGGTCAGCTGTCTGTATTACTTTAGTGCAGTCTAAGGTACCCACACTGATGGCTCACACTGCCATCTGCTCTGCCTCTACCACGTATGGAAAAACTTGGCCCAGGTTACTCCACAGAGGAGATTGATGGGGATGACACTATCATGTGGAGTTAAAAATTCTTTTGGTTTTCTAATACCATGACAAGAATGGACCTCATTCCTAAGTCAAAGTATTACTAATGTTTGTGAAATCAGTATTGTTTCAGTTTTTGATATTAGTCAAAAGTTGTCTTTACTGCACCCACAATGTGCTCAGAAGTGACTCCTTCTGTAATTCATATGGAATTGCATGTATCGGTAGTGTATATAAACAAAACTGTAAATTATTTGTTATAAAACTCATTGCTCCTGTTACTAGTGGAGCTGTCTGTGTATCCTTCCTCCACATTGTCTGTGTTTCTGCTTGCAAGTTCTGGTATTTTATGAATTTGTGTCTCTCTGTACATAAGACACTGTAATCACTGTTATAGCAATTTCAATGATCAAAGCTACTTTTGTCTTCTTTTCATAGAATACTATTTCTGGTTTTCTCACATTTAACTTTTGAACTGTTGGTAGAGGGTAATCCCACATGATAAAAAGTAAATTTTCTATAATGCTTTGGGGATCATGTTCATAGGTTCATAGGTGTTTACTAGGATAATGACCACATAACCTAGCCATGCATCCTGAATCTCTGACAAGTTCTGATACCCTTCATAAGTGTAAGCAGGGGTTTGGGAGATGAAACATTTATAAACAGGGGCCTGGGAGATGAACCATTTACAGGTTTCCTGTTCAATGCTTCTCAGCTACTTCCATATTGTAATGTTTGTACAATCCCAAATGCAACAGTCTTGTTGCAATATTGCGCCTTTTAGTATATAGGCCCTTTTCCATTAGTGTATCACACCCAGCAACAAGATATGTGATGGTTTCCAGTTCTGTTTTCCAGAACCTGCATTTGTCTATTTCTCCTACTTGTTCAATGGACTTTGTAAACAATGTGTATGTAGTCCACTGCCCTGGGCTGCTATTATTAACATTTCATCTTTTGGTTTAAATTCAACTCTCCTTAACCATTCCTGCATCAGATCGTGTTGTTCCAGGAGTTTTATGTACTTGCAACTATATTTATACCTTTTCCACATTTCTTACCTTCTCCTCTCATCTTTCTCTTTATATTCTTTATTTTGTTTTTTGACACATTCAGTTGCTACCTAATTTTTGTCTATTTCTGGTTTTGTTTCCATTCCTGCTTGACACCAATATGGTTCTACTAAACTAAGCAGGGAGGTCATCTTAGATTTGTTCTATTCATGTTTCAAAATTTTCATTATGTTTGAAACTGGTAAAGTCAGCAGATATGTATGCAGTCCTACGATTACAGATCTATACATGTGATCAGTTTTATGGAGGCTCATACATCCTTCACAATGAGAAATATATAATCTTAGTATACAATTACTTTTATACATCATTTGATAAGTCTGAAACATTTTTCTTGTTTTCATGTCCAACTGATCCAATACCTTTTGGGGCCAGTAAGTCACCCCAAAACTCTAAGTAGAACAGAAAGACCAAATTGGTTTATAGCTTAGATTTTCTTCCTAGATGCCAGAACTGTTTTCAGTATTAATTTTAGTCTTCTAAAATATTCCTTTAGCTTTATGTGCATGTGTTCATGTTTTATTGTCTATCTTTTCATTAGTTCCCAAATATTTATACAGTGCCTCCGGTTTAAATTCCTTTATATCACATTCCTGTCTCAGACTGATATTTTATTGGTGCTGCAGGATTCCTGCTTCAAATGTTTCTTTTTCAAATTTATCAAGACCAAATGACATTCTTATATCATCTGAGAAAGTTTTGATCACTTCCAGTTGTGCTTTCAGCTCCTCATCTGATGAGAAACAAACAGCACAATCCCAGTAGTTGGATAAACCATTCTCAATAAACAAAAAACAAATGGAAAATAAAGACTTGAGGACAAGACACACGTCAGGAACAAGTATAAAAAGTTTAACAAAAGTGGATAACTGCTTTCACGCCAGTATCAGAGCTTCTTCAGATCAAGAAAAACTTACAAACTCAAAACCATTTAAATGCATGCAACAGATACAAAGTAATTATTCAACTCATCGATACAGAGCATGTGATTTTAAATGAGGCTTAAAGGGGCACTTCTGTTCAAACCGCACCCTTTACCTACAATAAAATGATCAAATGTAATTCACATTTCTCAGTTAAATTCCTTAGATCCCCTAACCTAATACCACAATCTATAATTTTTATCACCAAGAAAGAAAATGAATGCAACTGTCCACATTTTTTAATATGTTTAGCAAGAGGATTCTCATCTGCATATTTCTTAATATCATAAAGGTGCTCACAAATGCGCTCTCAGAGGGAGCAATTCATCTTACCGATATAGAATGCTGAACAGATCCTACATTTAGCTAGATACACCAAGTTGCAGGTGAAGCAGTCAACATATAAACTAAATCTATATTCTTTACCAGTACTGGGGTATGTAAATGAAGCAGTGCTGTCAATATAATGGCAATACCTACACAATCTACAGGCAAAAGTTCTAATGTGTTGGGTGTACTAGCCCAAGTTGATCGCAGATCTACAGCTGTTTTAGCACAGCATCCACTTCAAAGATTTCTGGTTCTCGAAAGAAAACTAACAACGTTCCTAATCTTGTCATCAGCCATTAAAATGGGCCAATATTTCTTATACACATCACATATAAAACTAACATCAGATGTATAGGACAGGGATGGTCCCAGCCTACTGGGTTTGGCTTACCTAAACTGGTTGTCGTTCTCCGCTAATTTATGTGAAAAGTAAGGTTTAGCTCTTCCTTCCTGACCAAACGTCTTCACATCCACATTCAAATTAACTTCCCTGGAAGAATATCCCCTAGTTATTAAATCTGTTCTAAATTCACATAAAGCTGCCCGGAAATCTGTTTCATACACATTCAGTCTGGAAAGCCTCATCCCTTGCCTCTTCATGATATTACTATAAATAAGGTTTGGATGCATACTGTTCCTGTGTAGGATAAGGATCCTTCTGCAAGACTTTCTAAACAAAGTAGATGAGAACTTCCCATCCATGTCCTTGATGATACATGCATTTTGGAAATCAATGTCATAATTAGAAACTTTCATAGAAAAATATAAAAAAGTGGTAGATGAATTAAGAAACCCTAAAAATCGATTCAGCTCATCAAAATACCACAACCATAAAACAAAAATGTCATTAACAAAGTCCTCATAATAAATAATGAATTCTGAAAAACAACCATCATTTAAAACTCTAGTAGTCTCCCAGTGTGCCAAAACCATATTGGCATAGCTATTGGCACATGATGTGCCCATAACTACACCTTACCTTTGCCAATAATACTTATCATTAAAAAAAAAAAAAACATTGTTATCCAGCACAAATTCAACAAACATACAACTTAAGTTAATTTGACTGTCTGGATACTCACTGTTAGTGGTTAGGAATGATCTGACATATTGCAACCCAACATTTGGAATCACCATGAAAAGACAAGTTAAATTAAAAGTAACCATAAACACATCCTGGGTAGAAGAAAAGGACTGTATGGTCTCAAACAGAGTCTGTAAAAAATGCTTTATATCTTTAAGAACCATACAAGTAGTATTCAAAATTGGTGTTAACATCTTCTTTACATAGATGAAAATCGACTCTGAGCCAACCTCTCCCAGAGACTATAGGTCTCATGGGATGGCTAATTGGCCCCTTGTGAAATTTAGGGAACCCATAAATCATCGGCACAAGTGGATGTGGAATAACAAAACAGTTGTACATTTCTTCACTGATTTGCCTGCTTATCAAACAGTCTAAGAGATCATTGTGTAGATTGCAAATCATTGTATCAACAAGCATGTTCAATAACAGTGCAGGTGTGCTCATCCAACAAATTTGCATTCGTTCTATCAAAATAAAAGTCAGAATCCATGACCACTATGGCAACCCCTTTATCAGCTGAGCATATAATCAAATGTTCTATCCCTTGAAGTTGCTTGATAGCCACAAATTCAGCAGTAGTTAAATTGCAAAAATTATTCTTGTTGTTTACATCCAGTTCATGCCGTGTTAAACAAGTCAGCCTCACAAACTCTGGAAAATGTTTCCAGAAGTGGAAGTAGCTGAGGTACAAAAGTACTCGGTTTTCTAAAACTTCAGAAGACAAATTATTACCAAACATGAGTTTAAGCATAACATTCCTCTCAAAATATTTAAAATCTAACACTACATCACAAAAATCACTTCTACTGGATGGTATAAATGACAACCCTTTCTATAACAGAGAAGTCTGCTACTCACTTAACACATTGGATGATATATTCCATACAAAGGAGATGTTACTGTTTCCCCACATCCGCTTGAGTGTGGGATAAAGCTGCTGGTCCATTAATGGTTTCCGGCATTTCCTTCCCAGACTCTGCAACTGTCTCATCACAGGGCTGTCCCTTATTGGTAGATGTAGAGCTGGAAAAACAAACTGATGTTGGTTGTAGATAGTGCTGGTACCTTCTTCCGAAAATCTGGTCCTAATGACAAACTGGAACATGCAGAACAGCCTGGTTCACTTAGATTTATTACAGGCAATGTTGAACCCATATGATATTGGTGCTACCAGTATTTGTAGACTGCTCCATTGTAGCATCACTCATTCCTGCATCAGTTGCAGCACCTCATCTGATGAGCTATATAGTTTTAAATCATCTGCAAAGCAAAAATGAGAAGTATTTATACTTTGTTGTTGTCTGGGAGTCATATTGTAACCATGACCTAACTGTTAAGTAGATAGCTCAATGGGTTAAAGGCAAGACAAAAGAGCAGCAGTGACAAAGAGTCAGTCTGGAATATCCCTTTTTATTTTTTTATCCCTGGGATAATAATTTGTCCTTTATCATAACTTAACTGTAAAGTGGTTTGCCACTGTTTTATGCTCACTGTAATATAACTGATTAATGTAGGGTTCATCTTCCACAACTGCAAGCCCTCGTCTATCTATGAATGTGGGATGTTGTCAAATAATTTTTTGTAATATATACATGCCATATATAGAGTCTTTCACTTTTGACAACCTACACTATGACTTTATTTAAAAACATATGATCCTTTATCCCATGAGATTCTTTTGTTAATCTTTTGTTCTATTGTCATAACTTAATTTTCTTCTAAATGACTGTAATCTCTGTCAGCAACAATTCCAGAATATGGCTTATGCATTGTCAGAAGGCAAGTTGTTGGATCTATAGATTTTAGTAGAACAGTCTTGTGTGCCAGGGGCCATGCTACTATATTGAGACACATCAGATCTCACACTGTGGTTACTGATAGGGTAATGGAGAAAGAGATAGTTGGCGTGCTAAAAGAAGAGACAGATGACACAGATCAGGACAATGTGTTTACATCACATGCTGGATATCATTAAAGACACATGATACATACATCTCACTGCAGTGTTACATATAATAAAATACCTACCATGAGGTCTTGCCTGTGTATGGGTTATGCAATCTGCATAACAGGGAGTTGACAATTAGGTTACATAGCTAACATACATGACATATGTAATGAATACAAACATTGTAGGGAAAAATGTCAGAGATATTAATTACATCATTGCCAGCATCAACCATTCAAACAATGTTAAAGCATACAGTCGGTTTTACATAGACATTTGACTTGTTTGTGGACTTGATGATGATGTTGCAGTCTGTCCCATGAATGGATAGAAGACGCAGTATTAATGGAGGACAACAACAGGAGTAACAGCAATGACATGTATGATAGACAGGTAATAGCACACCTGTGACAGACTCCTGCTGTTGTGAGTTTGTTTGTTGTACTACAGATCCTGTAGTGGTAAATTAAAGAGAAAGACAGCACAGTCATGTCTGCAGGCAACAGAATACTGACATAATGCCATATACAACAGTAATAGGGACTATGGATATTCATGTGATAGACATTGCAGGATGTCCCTGTGTCAAAAAACAATATTAATGTCATGCATCACTGATCTTCAACATATTGATGCAAACTATGAAGCTGTTGTAACATACCTGGTCTGTCTGTACTTTAACCTGCATGGCTTGGGCTCCATCTGGATGTATTTGTTGTGTACAGTGTTAGGGAAATTTCAGTATGTCAGTAAACAGCAGTGCCATTACATGAGGCTGAGGCAATCACAGGTAGTGGTCACAGTAACACTGTGTGGAGACACTCACCTGCCATTCCCCAGTGCTGTCCAGAAGTAGATGGACCTGTGAATATTAATATAGACAGAATTAAACATGTTGGTTGTACTGTTCTGTCTGTAGTACAGTTATGTGATTACGTGATATCACACTTACATTCATTGTCATTACCCTGTGTGGATCTGTGTGCACTATTCAATTTTGCTGCTATAATCCAAAATAACAATACGTGATTATGCAGGCAACAGCAGTATATGATGATTTTGTTTATAGTCATCCATGTTAAGTAAAACATATATGTTTGGCCTGGAACTCCTACTTCTATCCCACCCCAGGTATACATCACTCTCCACTCCCCATATGTAGAGAGGGAAAAATATTGTGATTTCATCAGGGGGTGTCAATGTTGGTCCACAACTGGTGGCATACCTTGAACTTGTATACAATTGTAACCTGTTGGCTGCATGCATTCTCATGCCAGAGCAGTGTTGTTGACAGGCCTTATGGGATTTATTGTGACCTCCAACCACATTAGCCATGTTGATGATGTCAGCCCACATGTCATTCCTCCATACTATATTCCCTGTATATCCAAGAGGTCTCTGTCCATGCTGTTGCAGAGCATCTAGTGTTATGTCAATTTCTTGTGGGGAGAAATTATCATCCCTAGGTCTGTTTGCCACCTGAAAGACAGTGATATGCAAATGAGTATATTCCCGTGGCAGCCCAGTTATGCAGATAATTATGTGGACAGCTTGTATCACCATAAACAGTATGCATTCCTGTGCAGTGCGGAAGCCTGTGACATGGTGACATATAAAAAGTAACAGTGCCTGCATACATAACAGCTGTAACATCAACGTAACTTGTGATATCTGCAGAGATTGTCTGTTAGATTCAAACTCCTTACACTACCTATCAGTGCCTGCATACATAACAGTTGTAACATCAACATAAGTTGTGATATCTGTAGAAGTTGTCTGTCAGATTAAAATCCCTTACACTACCTATCTGTTGAATAAAGATCCAAAGACAGCAGCATCATGCCACAGGAGTCTGCATGCATTTTGCATTAAAATATTACACAAATTATCAATTGAACAACTTATGGAAAATGTCAGAAAAACACAGTATCACTAAACAGACCACAGTGGGCACAAATCCTTTTTTATATTGAGCCAGTAGTTATAAGACATGTGCTAAGAGTCATCAGTGAAGAAATGTTTATAACAGCAAAAGGACATAGTACATACAAATAATTTTGGAATCCGTAGGTTTCCATGTGTATATCACCGAGTCTATGGAGTTACCTGTAAGGCATGCAGATGATCCATAAATCTGTCTTTATGTACTGTTCACTTTTGTTATATAAATGTATCTAGACAACTGTCCATGGGAAATGAATGCATGTCTTTAATGCAGATGGGAACACCTATATGCATAAAAGTACATCAAACAGCTCTCCAGTAAGTTACAAGCATTTGTCTTAAAGCTTACATTTTCAATAAAATAACTCTAAACATTTAAATTTGAGTTACAGTAATATTAGCATAGGTAATATTCCCCAAAACAGAAATGCTAGCAGGTGGCAATTTACCTTATCAGCTACCTATGACTCCAGTATCACTGAAAGTATGAGCACCTAATGTGCACTCATCCTGAAGTACTATTTGTGACATACATCATTAATGAGGTTCATTAAAATTCCAGGTATTGAGATTACATCTGTGTATATCTGCGTAACTTCTCAAAATTTGTTGCATTAACCAATAGCTTGGTGTAACAAGCAGGTGGTCCGCACAAGTACGATAAATAGTACCATGTGTAGCATGTTCCCTTTATCTTCAAATGATATGATAACAGGACATAAGTGCCACTTTTAAATATTGATTTTGATACATTTACAGATCAGACCATTGCTAGCTGCAAAATGAGTAGGACTTTAGTGAGCATTTTTCCCTTTATTGTACATTTTCCATTGGTGTATTGATATGGCTACTTCTAGGAGGCTACGATGTGTCTGGGCATCCAATTGGACCAAGGAGGAGGCGTCATAGATGTTGACCATATACACTGGAGTGAAGTATCAAAAGAGAGCCAGATAAAGGCACTTTACAATGATCGACATATGGAATTGGACACTGAGGGAACACAGACAGTGTATGGGGATCTACTGGACTGGAGTGCAGGTTCACCAATGCAACAATGACCTGCATCAGATTGACACAGAGGAGCTTCTTTAAAGGGTCTCCAAGGTGTGTAGACAGCCAGGCAATCACTACAGTAAGTAGCACTATCCCACATATAGCTGCGCATTCCTAAGGAATTTAGAGAAATAGCTGTGTCCCAAATATTTCAGATACATGGCTTATACAACCATTAATTAGCAACTTTGACAGTTAGCTCATTTAGGTAATTATGAAGACACAGTGCCTGCTAGGCATATAAGTATGGGTTCAATTCCCATGCTATTAATTTATTTACTAATGTTTATAATATACATAATTCTGAGCTTTTGTAGATGCACATCTCTTTTCCAAAATATGACAACATCATTTCACACATCAACTACAGTCATGAATTACTGTTGCCTGTAGTGCCTTGGCCACTGATGGCTACACATTTCTTAGTTATCTGTTATAGTACAACAGTACCTACTCTAGCTGTATAAGTCTGAATAGTAACTCATAAATAATTTCTCTACTTCATTCCTCCTAATAAAGTGAACATTCTTACTGCGTTCCAATTTGTATAAGCCAAGGGGAATGCCTATCTGACAGATTGCACATATGTTTTCAGTTGTGTGTTGACAGCTGTTATTTCTTTAGAATTTAATGGCCAATAAGTGCTGTAAGTTTTCTTATTCATCTGTTATCCACAGGGATATGAATAAATAAAACCAGTGCCTTCTTACAATAAAGAAACATTTCCTGCTTGTTAGCTCAGCCTGTAAGGAAACTGACTAGTATATTTACATTTTGGCATGTTTTGGGTTCAAATCCATATAGGGTAAACATATTAAATATTTATATTGGTTAATTTCATACATAGTCAAATGTTCTTCTCTACATAACTGCTTATTGATATTAACATTTATTTTGTGCATGGTTATGAATAAGTGGGTTATTCATAAAATTCCTTTGAATATATTTATAATCTGTAGTGGTCTGTTAATAGCAGCTCTTTAAGTACAGGGATAGTAAAGCTTGCTATAGACTGTTATATGACCGGCAAAGTTTGTGCAATATGGTATTATTTTCAAAAGTGCTATCAAGTGTTGTTTTGCCATTCATTATTACATTCACTTCTCCAAGCACCTCATCCTTATCTTTTGAGGGAGTCAGATGGACTTACAGCTGAAATGCAGAACATGGAGATATGGTAATGTATGAATTTGATTTTGATGTGCACTTTGCTATGGAATATCTTTAAATGTAGCCCTTGCACATATCTTACTGTCTCCCTGGTATATATATAGAACCTTTTATGTGTCTGTTAACAGAAGCTATGTTACACACAACACTGTTCCACTGTCTGAGCAATGAAGGTTTTCCTTTGCTGTTAATGGATGTGACCACAGTGCTGACATGAATTCATTTTTGCTAGGTATTTACCTACATAAGTTCATAGGTTGGTACTAGGCTATTGGCCCTAGGGCCTATACAAGCCTAGCCATAACAATTCCCTGGATATTTCTTCCCACAATATTTACTTCCCTGGACCCCTGTCAAGCAGGGCGACTGATGTGATCCCTGGGATGAATCTCCTATCTTCCATCCAATCATCAAGGTTACTTTTGAAGACGGCCAAGGAGGTGCTCTGCTTGACATGTATGGGCAGTCTATTCCAGAGTATAGGGAGTCTCTGGGTCATGAACCTATCCCTCCAGCATGTTTTGTTTATTGTGATGACAAGGTTTAGATCTCTGGAGCATGTCATTCTGAGGGATTGGGATTTCTTTAAGTGGAACATGTCCAACAGCTCAGGGTTTGGCATGGCCTTTTATGCTAAGTAGAGATCGCCTCTGAGTAGACGATATGCCACAGAGTACAGCTGGAGTTATTTTAGACAGCCATCATAGGGCATCTGCTTTAGGCCTGTGATTCTTTTAGTGAGGTATTCCTGCGGCCTTTCCAGCTGTTGCAGATGTCTTGAGAGGTACATACCAAACGGGGCATTGTACTCTATAACGGGTCTAATGAGGGATGAGTACAGGGACAATGACCTCCTTTTTTCTGGATGAAAAGCCCTTAGTGATGAGGTGTGCCACATAGGATTTCCTGACTGTTGTGGCAATGTGGTTATCGAAGGTGAGACCACTCTACCTGTGTCTCTAAGTCTCTCATCACACTTTTGGAGTTTAGTGTACTGCCACCTATGTGGTAATTCATGGGTACATGTTTTTTTCCAAAGGGGATAACTATACATTTCTTGGCATTAAGCTTGAGCCCATGGCTCTGGCACCAAGCATCTGTTTCTATAAGGCCCTTTTTTAGAATATCCACATCATTTGGAGATTTAATAATGACTCCCAGTTTGCAGTCATCTGTGAACTTTGGTAGCCAGAGTCCCTTAGTGCTGGCCTGTACTTCAGAGACATAGATGCCAAACAAGAGCGGTCCCAGGACTGAACCCTGAGGTACTCCACTTGTCACTTGTCTGGAGCTGGATTTGGAGTTGGCTACTTTTACAGTCTGGGTTCTGTCAGTAAGCCAGTTGGCAACCCATTGAGTGACGTAGGGATTTATGCCCAGCTTAGTAAGTTCATCTATGATTCCAGAGTGGGGGATGGTGTCAAAGGCCTTGGGAAGGTCCAGATAGGCTGTGTACTGCCTTACCCTCATTCACAGCTCTGGAGACTGATTCGAAGAAGTCAATCAGGTTCAGGAGACAAGATAGGCCCCTTCACGAACCCAAACTGGGTGGGGTCCAGTGTTTGAAGGTTGCCAATGTCTTTGTTTATAAGTTCCATGATAATGCATTCCATGCCCTTGCAGATCAGGCTCATCAGACTGATGGGACGGTAGCTCCTAGGATCCAAAGTGGATACCCCCTTGTGGGAGTAGGATAACTGTAGCTGTATGCCACTCAGTGGGCACAAAGCCTGAGGTGAGGCTATGATTAAACATGGCACTTAGGTGAGGTGCCAGTTAATTTTGTAGTTCATGTAGTACACAGCCTGGGATGTCATCTGTTCCCATGGATGCTGTATTCTTAGCTTTAGAGAGTGTGGTTTCTACCTGTGTGGCCATGATTACCGGAATTTGGCAATCTTTTGGTACTGAGATGAGCCCTTTAGAGGGTGAAAGGGGGGTGAAGTTGGCACTGAATCGATCTTCCAGGATATTGGCAATATCCTTGGGATCAGTATATTTAATGCCATTCTGTTGTAGCTTAGAGCAGATCTGAGTAATTGCCATTTAGATTCTTGACATAACTATAGAATGCCTTGTGGTTGTCTTTGGAATCTTTGGCAATTTTATTTTCGTAACTAGCTTTGGAAGATTTTATGAGGGATCTCAGCTTCTTACTGAGGCTGGTAAGGGAGTTTTTTGCATCCTGGGATTTTCCTCTTTCCTTCTTCTGTTGTATAGTTTGTTTATGGCAGGGGACCACCAGATTGGCTTTCTTTATTTGGAGGAGAGCGTCTTGGTTCTATTCGGGATGGCACAATTCATGCATGAGTGGATGTGCTCATACAGTGCCTTAGTGGAGGATTCAGCAGTCGAACTTTCAGCTAATGTCTGCATGGGTGTCATGAAGTTTGTCACTTCTGACTTGAGTAGCATGAAGTTGGCTTTGGAGAAGTTTTTTACAGAGGTTTCCTTACTGGGGGGTGGGGGTGGGATGTGGATGTCAAAGGTGATTTGCTTATGGTCAAACCTGAATAATGAGGGGGTGACCACTAGTGTGGAACATCTATATCCCATGTTGGTAATGACCAGGTCTAGAATATTGGAGCCCGTGGTGGGACTATGGATTAGTTGATCCAGGGCATTGGAATTTATGATTTCTAAGAACCATTGGGAAAAGGTGTTGGTAGCCAAGCAGTTTTCCCAGTTAAGGGCAGGGTAGTTGAAATCACCCAGTATTAGGGTGTTTGATTGCATCTTAATATTTTCCAGTATGTTTAGAAAGGTGTAGTGAGAATCATGGGGCATGGTGGGGGATCTGTAGCAAGCTACAATTTGGATTGCAGTCTTACCTAGTGTTAGTTGCATCTGGAGAAATTCAGATGCATTGTGCTGGGCAACTAGCCTGGAGGTGTGAATATCCTTGGTGAATATGGATACTCCTCCACCTTTAGTGTTTCGTTCTTGGTTCAGTGGCCAAAAAGTGTGGTAAGAGCTGTAGCCTGGTATTGCAGGTGTGCTCTCTGGAACCTTGAACTAGGTCTCAGTTACTGCACAGATATCGATGTTCTCCATTTTCAGGAGTGCCTCAAGAGAGTGCATTTTGAGGTTTAGAATTCTAGCATTGAGTAGCATTACTTTCAGATTTTGCATGCTTGTATCTGTTACGGTGGTGGTTCATGCTCAGCATACATTCATTTTTTTGAAATCCTAAGCTAGGATCAATACTGATAGCCCATCCCTCAGCCAGGTGGTGTCTTTTCTCTACATTCATAACACACACTATCTGTCAAGATGGGTTAGTTAGGCAGGTAAGTGGCAATGTTAGACTTTAGATGTACATTAGGTGTGCAGAATTGAATCTTATGTCCTTTAGCTGTGTTCATAAATGTAAAAGCCCATGTGTAACATTGCAAAATGTGTAGGGTGATTATCTGATGTTCTTCAAAAGTAAATTTTTTAGATCTTGATCTGAGCAAAGTATATCCCTGTTATTTGAGGACTACGTCATTCATAGTTGTTTTTTTTTCTTTTTGCAGGTGATGAGGACAGGACCCAGAATCATGCCCTGTGCACTGTGTGGATGCACAGGCTTGAGAAAAAGCAGAGGGAGAGATGTATGTTGCTTATTTTTTCTGTTTTATTAGATGAAATTTGTCTGATCTTTGTTACAAGCCTGTATTTTTTATATCACCATGTATATTGCTTAGAATACCTGGATGCCTATCACACATCAGTAAGGTAAGTACAATAATTACACTATACCAGTGCTTAAAAGTCTGATTAAAATACAAATATGTTTAAATATTATTTAGCATAAATCCATGTTTTCTTAAGATAGTTTTAGGTTTGTGTATATGTCACACGCACGTTGAGGTTGATGTTTTACATACAAGTCTGTAGTACTCTGACTGCTGCTTATAATGCATGTGTTGGTACACTTGTATGTGTGAATGCGTTTCCCATTGACTGATCTGTTGTGCATAGCCTATCTATTCACAGACTGAATGGGTATCCGCTGTGTCAGTGTTCACACTGTTGTTCGTATTCACACTGTTGTTTGAAGACTGTGTGGCATGGCCTTCAGTTCAACATTGGTACTGCATAGGCAAGACTTAAATGAGCTATGTAATGTTGGACTGAAAATTATTGGGTAGATTATAATTGATGTAATGTTTGCAAATGGGTGTGTGTCAGCATGGTTTATGATGTAAAATGCTTACAGCTAGTATTGTGTTGGTGTGTTTTTTTTCATTTTACAAATGTATGATTGCCAATGTCATAAGTGATGGTTTAATGATGTTTCTTGTTTTAAAAAGAGGGCAGGAATTGAATAATTTATAAAATGCTGTTTAGGTTATATAATATATAACAATATATGTGAAGTATAATGTTTATAAGTGTGAATTTGTTAAAACAGTTTGACTACTTTTATATAAATATATATTTGCCTATGTCACAAGTAAAATATGAACAAAGAAGCATTAAATAAAAAAAAACATAAATATTTATCTAGAAGTGATACAATCAAATACTTAGGAGTTAAATTACAAATAACATAGATACAACAGTGCAACTAAACTATAAAGAGATTTTGGATAATATCAAAGAACTCATACAAAAATGGAATAAGTTACTTTTTTTTACCATGGAGGAAAGACTATATATAATTAAAATGATTACATTCTCGAAAGTTCTGTTTTTTATATAAGCTTGCTCACTACCTCCACCAAAATCCTATTTAAAACAATTTGAAGGGTCAATAATGAAATTCTTATGGCACCCTAAAGAACCTAGAGTTGCCCTAAGATGTCACTTTTACAAATCTGAAGAAGGTGGAATAGGCTTACCAGATATAAAAGGATATATGCAATAGTCAGCTTTAAAAACAGGTTTTCTATGGTTAAACAAAGAATATACTTCCAAATGGAAACTAGTACATTAAAATATCTGGTTAAAAAACACTCATGATACAATAAATAAGCATATAGAAAATGTGCTGAATAGCTTACTTTGGTTATTGAAGGAATATATGGCAACAGGGAAACACAAAAATATAAATTCTAAATACCTTATCAATACCCTAAAGTCTTTTATGCACTTTGTAAGCAAAAATCCAGATATAAAAGCATGATCTTTTTTCATATTCCCAATAGCATATACCCAAAATAATATTATAACTCAGGACTCAGTAGCAGTTAAAACACTTAGTAAGAAAGGTCTAATTTACTGATATCAGTTGATAAACACTATTAAAGTACTAATGATAGAGCAAATTATTAGTAAATTCATCCTTGAAAATAACATGTGGTTAACACTGCAGGGATTAAGACACAGTTTTAAACCAGCAGGCAATAATGCAGAAGTCTGTTAAGGAAAAGGTTCCTAAGTTCATAGAGCAGTTAATAACGCTGATGGAATTTCCCACAATTGAGAAAGGAATTTTATCAGTATTGTACAAATTAGTTAAAGAAACAATAGTTCATGATAAACAAAATATATGGAAATACTATGAAACAGTTAATGGTAATATGCCCGATGACAAAGATAAAAAACTAATTCTTACATCTCCAAAACTAACTTCTTTATCATTATATTGGCAACTTTTTACATGACAATTTATACATAGAACATACTTAACACCACACAAATTAGACCTAATATATAATAAAGAAAATATAAAGAAAATAGATGCTGGAGGTGTAAATTACAACCAATAGCCAATTGGTGACACATGTTCTATGAATGCCATTTACTTAAACAATATTGGGAAAGTATTAACTATCGGTTACAGGCACTGTTCACTGATAATTTCCAACTTACAAAATCTCTAGTTCTGTTGAATACACCTGTGCCGTCTTGTGTTCCAAAGCAAAAATTAGTAACTTTGTGGACTCTCCTTGCTATTGCAAGGAAAAATATTACACAGAACTGGGAAGCTGAAACTCCTCCTAATTTTAAACATTTCAAGGACATGTTTTGATCAGTCTCACAGCTGGAATTGAAAACAATCAAGGAAAGAACAAAACAACCTACTTCCTTAAGCATTGTCTGACAGAAAGTAAATCAAGTGCTAGAAACAGAACACTGTAATAAATTATACTCTTATTCAATGTTACATTAAAAAAAACAAATTATTTTCAAGTGTAGATATCCTATGTAAGTAGCTGATTTTATAATGTTTGTTTTTGGAATTGTTTTTCTACTTTAAGCTTTGACTATGTAAATATTTCTTTGATATATATATATATATATATATATATATATATATATATATATATATATATATACATACACTGTATATATGCTTATGTTTCTGAAAATCAATAAAAATGTATTCAGTAAAAAAAGTGATAATTCAATAAAGGTATTAAAAAAATTGGTATTCCTTATGCCTACAACATCTTACGTGTTTTGTTACAACACACTTGTATCCTGTGTCTGTCGATACTTGTGTAGATAGGCATTTCTTGCAACATTTCATAATTAGCAAGCATCATCAGGATGTTTGCATTTTGCAGGCTAATAGTTGTAGGTAGGTCATGCATACAGTTGTACACATACAATACTGCCAGTACAACATATAGTTGATTCTCATATGTTACAGGCTGTGTTGACTGAACATTATAAGTATCTGTTACTGTTGCATTCATTATGTTGATGTGTGTTCAGCCAATTATCATGCTGCCTGGTTCAGATGTTTGTCATATGGCTTGTCTAGTTCACCAATATTGTCATCTCACTTTGCCTTCACTTTTATAATGTCACTTGGTGGCTATTCATATGACTCATTACATGCAAAAAGTGCAATTTACATTCATACAGAAATATAACTGCTCAGAGAATACATGCAAGTGAAAAAGAAAGGAAATTATATGCTATCAGACATTCAGATGAACAGTTTACTAAGGCTGACAACATTATTAGACAGTGCATATCCCAATAATAAAGCTATCTTGACATTTAGAGGGTTTTATTTTGTCAAATGTCAGTTATGTTAATGCGGCATGAGGCAGTGTCAGGCATGATTATTCCATTCATATGTCGGGATATGTTACAAGTGCTTGCTTTGCATATGTTTGCCATGTTTCATGCTGGCCAATATTCAATTGTTCAGGTGATGTCATGATTTCCACTGGTAAGCTGTCTTTTGCATGCCATCACATGGCCTTGATTGAACTGCTCACATTAATGATAAATATATTCTCCCTCACATGTTCATTTATTGGCCATGTCCATAACTATAGACAAAGTGACATAAGGAAGTTGTGTACACTAGGAGCCTTTCTCTAGCAGCAACTGTGTGGGCTATAATTGTGCTACTTTCTAATGTTTGCACCATTTCAAATTGAACTGTTTTAAACAAGAAGTTTGGTGTATGCTACTGCACCTTCAGTCTCATGTTTGTATTTGTAGGACTTACAAATTGATGGGCTAATTAAAGTATATTACATTTCAGATGTGCACATCAATTTCATTTTAATGTCAGCTGTGATCTTCATAGGAATGAGTGGTGTGGTAGGCATTGGCTTTTCATTTCTGTCATATATTGTGATTCATCTTGACAAACCATGAAACCCATGGATGATCACCGATCAGGCACAGATGACAAGCACATGTCAGGCCACTACCACAGTCCTCAGATGATGAAAATGATGAGGAAGCTAGACCCATACCTGCTCAAGCCATTATGCCTGCTGCATTCCAGAGGAAATTATATCAGGACCAGAACAGAGATGATTATTAGGAGGAGATGCAGGAAGTTGTGACTGATGTGTTTTCAACAGAGATGATGGACATGATTGGTAACTTTTTCCAAGACATGGCAGGAGCTATACATGACTCATCTGGGGAGATAGCACAGGAGATCATTCATGGGGCTCATCTCCATCAGGCTGGTCTCTCAGGTCCATAAGTTTTCAACATAAATGATGGACACAATTGGTAACTTCTTCCAGGACATGACACGAGCTATACATGAATCATTCAGGGAGATTGCCCAGGTGATTATTCATGGGGCTCAACCTCATGAGGCTGATGCCTTAAGTACATAAGTATTGTTTGTGTGCTCCAATGGTGTTATGCTACCAAAATATTGATTTCCATATAACTGATTGGACTGCATATGCACTTTTGTGCTTGCATACCATGTAGCTGCCATGCTTATGTGTTTCAAGTACAAACATACAATGCAGATATCATGTGACATTCAATTATGTTTCAGTGTGTGCATGACACACATTAGCACATTACACTTTCCTCCCACATTCGGCTGTCTGTGCATTGTGGCAGTTAACTTGCAGCAAGTGCAGCAACAATTAGCCTGGAAATGTGTTTTATGAAGGAAACTGACAGACCTTGTCCATAGTCCAACATTACCACTGTGGTATGATTCAGATTGGTGTATTGCCATATGAAGAACATGCCATTTCCCATGTGTTTTGGATGACATGTATCATGCTGTTCCACTGGCATGATGTGTTGTTGTATTCCATGTGTCAGCAGTGTTGATTCATTAAGGGCTCATATACAGGTATGTCATGTCTATGGGCAGTCCACCTTTTTGACTGCATCAAATGCCAGTGTAGCATTAATGTATAAACTATGGCAAGGATAATTTATTCAGTAACAGTACATTACACCATGTATGCTGTATGCTACATTTCCAGATACATTCCTTATTCACACAATGTTCACACCTTCCAGCAATATTTGCACACATTAATTGATGATTGTACATGTCTCTACAACACAGTTGTATCCACAGTGATACACAATAGTACCTTTGACATGTGGATGAGAACAAACATAATGCAGGCAAACATAGGTCAATCTATAACTACAAAAAATAACCAAATGTAATGTAGTCTGACCACCACAACTAATATCATACAATTTAATTAAAAATAAAACATGAAATAGTAATTAAAAATGGTTTACTATCAAATGGTTGAAATTCATATCGTCGACAGTCATAATTTCGAAAGCCATTACACCGAACTTTCAAAATACTGAAAAAAATGCCAAAGTTTAAATGGTCAGAAAACACTTGCAGTACTGACAGTAATGTTTTTGCAGGGGCAAAGCCACCCTGCACCCCCCCACACCCCCTGCTACTTACAACTCCGAGATCGCACTACAGTGCTGACAAGGGTATATCCTTGCCCTGTTTGTCAACATTATGTCAACAGGTAATTTGCATGCACTTCCTGTTGACCAAATGATCCACTTAATATTAATGTGTCGACCATATGGGTTGATCAAATAAATGTTAGATCATATGAATTTCAACCATTTGACAGTAAACCATTAAAAACAGGTAAGTGCTTTCATGCTTAATGTGCTTCTTCAGCTCTAACAACAGGAAGAAACCAAAGATATTTAAACAGCTTACAACCAATCAAAAACAAACTACATAGAAGATTTAATTATGCTATTGCTGTTGGTTGGACAATTTTTCATTTGATTACTTTTGACATGTGAGCATTTACTGACTTATCATTGATGTGCTGTAATGATGCTCACAGGAGTGTCCTCAGCTCAATAATGAGCTAGCCTGTTTATGTTATGTGATTACAGATTACTGTGTATGTATGGTTTATGCATGCACATTTCTGTGGTCATTGAAAATTAGTCTGCCCATGTGATATACATTTGATATTTGCTTAAATGTATTTTGGGGTTGATTCAACTGTACCCTGTGCTGTACACATGGATTTGTAATATTTAAACTTACCTTGTTGTCCTGCTTTTCTCTGATGGGGGCCCAGGTTGTCCACCTCACTTGCACCTTCATATTTATGCAATATATTTTGCAGACATGTTTGCTTTTGTTGAAATTCTTGACCATTGTCAATTATTATTACAGCATTGACATGGTGAACATGTACTAAATCTATGGCCAGTTTAGGGATGCAAGGCATTTGGACAAAAGTTGCTGGCTACTACTGGAGTACATCCTTGTTCTTGTTATACTTCCATGTTAACCAGTGTGTGTTGTTGAAATCCATGTGCACAACCTAATATTTTTTAAGCTGTAGTTTTAGAGTTTTGTCAAAGTCTTCTTACATGTCATTGGTGTGTATATGTGTATGTGACATTGCTTTCATGTATGATCCATTTAGACCACTAACAGTCATGCATTTACACTACACATGTGACAGCGGTGAGGTTTGTGGTAGGAGTGATGGATGCGTTCAAGGTGGAGTTGGGATTACATCAAGGATCAGCACAGAGCCCTTTCTTATTTATAGTGATGATGGACAGGTTTACCAATGAGATCAGACAGGAGTCCTTGTGGACTATGATGTTTGTGGATGACATTGTGATTTGGAGTTATTGTAGAGTACAGATTGAGGAGTCCCTGGAGAGGTGGAGCTATGCTCTAAAAAGGAGATGAATCAAGGTCAGCAGGACTAAGACAGAATATATGTGTGTGAATGAGAGGAAGGACAGAGGAATGGTAAGGATGCAGGGAGTAGAGTTGGTGAAGGAGAATGAGTTTAAATACATGGGATCACCAGTTCAGAGCAATGGTGAGTGTGGAAGACAGGTGAAGAAAAGAGTGCAGACAGGGTGGAGTAGGTAGAAAAGAGTGTGAGGAGTGATTTGTGAAACATGGGTGCCAGTAAGAGTGAAAGGAATGGTCTACAAGAGGGTAGCGAGGCCAGCTGCATTATATGGGTTGGGGACAGTGGCACTGATGATCCCACTTTGCTTGACTCTGAGCATTATCTGTATTCCCTATGCACGTCCTGCAACCATTGTTAGCTAATGTTAGCTGTGATGATGTGGCCGTGATTGCCCATCGCCTTTATTAGAATATTTTTATTAGAAAATGTATGGATTCAGAATCCATAAGTAAGAGTTAGTCTATTTTTATAATAACAGAGTTTTGGTGATATTTCCTAGTTGTCCTTAAGCTTACAGGAGAGATATTGTCATAGGTATGTATTTACGACTGTCAGGGTCCTCGAACTGTGAGATTCTTTCCATTACTTTATTCATGTACATCACCCTTTGACAGTGATTTTTCATTACTTATGGATTACTTGCAGGTAATGTTCATTACTACTGAGATACTCTTTTCTGCACAAAGATATTTAGAGTTCACTGTAGCACATTTACATATTACATTGTTATCGAGAGGACATGCAGGTGGTTGGTATGACAGACCAAGATGTAAAGGTCATTCTGCTGATATATGCATAATGTGCTGGATTCCACTAACTTTACAGAATCCAACCCAATGCCCAGCAGTCTTATGTGAATATCCCTATTAATTAGCTCAATAATAAAAATGAAAACTGTCTTCAACAATATAAATATACATAAAATAAAGCCAAATGCCAGATCAAACTTGACAAAAAAATGTTAATACTCAAATTTAAAGAAGAGATACTACAAAAATTCTAGACAATTCTGGGCCACCATATCTAAAATACTAAACCATGGGTGAAATGTACAACCAACCCCAACTACCAATCCACACCTGAAGAAATAGCCAATACTTTCTATGATTAGTTTATCTCTAGCATCACTAAACCACTTCACAACCAAACTCAAGGGAACTCAACTCCTCTAATAGTCTGATCACATCCCACTCACTTCCCAAGTCCACTAATACTCAGTCTTTTTCCTCTCAACCAGTATCCATCACAACAATCAGGAAATGCCTCAGGCAAATTAAACCAAGTATAATAGCTCCAGATGTAATTCCTGGTGATTTCCTAAAGATAGCTGCCAGTTCAATTTCCATTCTAGTATCCATTCTCATAAATAAGTGTATCACATGTTCCAACCTTATGGAAAAAAAATCACACATCATCTCTCTTCCCAACAGAGGTAACTCCGATGATATATCCCATTTTATATCTATTGCTATTCTCTACACCCTTTCAAAAATTTTTGAAAAATGCATTCATTATCATAATCAATTAATGACTCATTTACAAACAAGCAATCTCCTTAACCCTCATAATATGGTTTCAGACCAGGGCATAGCACCACCACAGCTCTCCTTAATTTCACCAGGACTATTAACCTAGCCATAAACAAAGGCCAACTGGTTTCTGCCATGTTTCTCGAGCTGTCCAAAGCTTTTGATTCCATTTCCTATAGCTTACTTCTAAAACGACTTCCTTCACTTGGCATATTAAACACCTCCAACTACCTTTCCAATAAACTTCAGTCTGTTAAATGGATTAATTCTTACTCATCCTTCCTACCTGTCAAAACAGGTGTTCTGCAAGATACCATACCAGGGCCATTACTTTTCAACATATTTTCCAACAACCCACGCTCTGACAAATGTCAAGCATCCCTCATACAATATGCTGAATACTCAACATTAATCTGTTCTGCCAGTAACCCAATTACTTTACAACACCTCATCCAAGAGTAATTTTCATTATTTGAAAGGTAGATTAACAACTGCCAGATTCCACTAAATCTGAACAAACAAGAAAAAAAAAAACCACAAAGCTGATATTACTCCTCTCCAAAGCCCTTAAACACCTTAAACAAATTTTTTCACACCCCTATAGATGTCATCCCCCATACAATGCTAATAGGCAAGATGATTGATGATAACCTGAAATTTGACTTACATCTGCAACAAATTTTCAAAAAAAAAATCATCAAAAATTAGGACACTCTACAAAAAAATACTTAACTCAACAAAACTCCCGGTCTCTTCACTCCTACTCTTCACTTTACTTTATGGCCTCCAGTACTGCTTAACCTTCAAGCTTCCATCCAAAATAAACAACAACATTTGACATTAATTCTTCAAAAAGAACCAAAACGAGCTGAGCCCTAAAGCAGCTTGATTGGCTTGAATTATCCAAACAATTCACTTGCACCCAGCTACTCCTAGTCTAAAATGTAATATACAAACCAGAACAAAGCAAAGCCCTACTAAACTTATTGCATACATAGAAAACTAATAGCCCATTTCTATCTGAAAACAAAAAGCTCCTCACTGCCTACAAATCACATTTGTCAGCAGGAAACTCTCTCTATTCCAGCTATGTAGCCTGTTCCTGGAACTCTATCCCTTTATCCCTTAAACAAACTAGCAACCTTTCCAATTTCAACACCAATCCAAAAAGATATCAGTCTGACACCTATACATGTGCAATCCTCAAAACAGATCCATGACCATAAACCCACTATAATTATACCTTTCTCACTCTTAATTGACTAACACATTCATATCTTGCCAGGTAGTAATGGCCTAACATCAAAAGAAGTTACCACTTTGATGATACCATACTACTAATGTATGCTCTTCTGCCTCTTCAGTGGACACTCTACTATTTATTTTTCTTCTGTAATGTCCTTCCATAATGTTCTCATCTCTCGAATAATATATTCTCTCTCTCTCTTCATGTCCTTAATTTTTTCCCCTCCCGCTCATTACTCCACCTCATCTCATTCTATTCTATTTTGACAACAGAATACTCTATTATTTATCACCTCCATGTATTATTAGAAATACAGTCAATATTTTGAAAAACTATATATTAATTTACTTAACACTGGCTAGCTATCTGCTTCTGCAAAAGGTCTTGCTACTTGCAGTACATATTGTATTCACAATCATAGTTTATCCTACTAATATTCTATAAATGTATCTCAATCAGTCTGTGCTTCATATGTTGTGGGGATTTCTCCCCTTCTATATAATTTACTCATTAGCTATTGTAAGATGTGTTGTGTGTTTTGTAGAGCCTTTCTTCTCAGCACATTGCAAAATATTTAATCTGTTGCTGGGCTTTTCCCCCCTTGCATATTATTATACTTTACTGTTTAAATGTCTTGAAATCTGTTGTGGAGCTTTTCTCCCTGGACCTCCACTGGAAATGGGCCATTGGCTCAGTCAGACTTTCACTGTTACCAAAGGTTTGCCTGCAAGCAAGCAGAAATATGTGGAAAAAAAAAAAAAAATATATATACACACACACATATATATATATATATATATATATATATATATATATATATATATATATATATATATATATACATCCTGTATTCATGGCTACTCTTTTCTGGCTAAACTTTACCAGAATGAATAAACTTTACTTTCGTAAAGGTAGACGGCAGAAATCATATTAAGGATGGAGATGTGGTTATTTATCTGTAGAAAGTATAGCAGCATTGTGGCCTCCTTAGAAAGTAGCTGATGATTTAGTCTAGCCATGCAAACTTCTAGGGTTAGCTAATCTACCATTTATTCGAAGAATGTCAGGCACTTGGGTATTTCCTTAAATGTACTGGCCATCGATCAGCTTGGTGCCACAGCAAAACAGCACTGTACAGCCTGGCTGAATGGTATAGAGGGGAAAAGCCCTGACTGTGCCCCACTTGATTAGAGATTTAATAGTGTCTCAGGCACTGGAACAGCCAGGCAGATCAAGGTGGCAGTAAGTAGCCAATGTATACACACTCATGTTATAAGGAGGGATGCAGTCTGTCCATCTGCAATGTTGGCACATACTAGAGAGAGAGAGAGAGAGAGAGAGAGAGAGAGAGAGGGAGAGAGAGAGAGAGAGAGAGAGAGACAGAGAGAGACTAGCAAAAATCATAAAGGCTGGGGATGACACGCACTTGGCTGTACATAGCCAGCTTGATGTGGTAATGTATATGGGTCATTTGAGGGAAAATGACCTTTCATAGAGGAAGGCATCAAATACCCTCACATCTATGACTGTGCTTTTCAGCCACCCCATGGGGGAGATGGGCATTAAGGCTATGTAAGAAAGGCCATGATGGCTACTTCAATAATAAATTCCAGAGATCAGCTATCAGCTCACAGGGAATACATGTTCTACTTGACTGACATTATAAACACACTATGGAAAGGACATGGTATTAAGCCGATAAGGGTGTGAGTGCAGAAAGTGCTTAAAGTGCATGCTTTTATTACGCTCTTGATTAAGTTACAGTAACCCAGTGGAAACACAGTGGCTAGCCCTCAGTCAAGAAGACAAAATGCTATCCTGTCCCCTGGACAAACATGGTATTGTTTATGTCTTCCACATCTTATTATATACCCTTTAGAAATAAAAAGGGAAAAAAAATAGTGCAGCTACTAACATAGACAGGCACATATGAACAGTAGCCTTCTCTTGACTTCCATCAGTGCTCTTTGCCAAGTCTGAAACTACAGCTTCCAAGACATTTTCAGTAGCTATGGTAATTTTTTAACTTTCTGATTTGTTGGCTATTAAAATGTTAGTTTTCTGAGTAAACTCATTTGCCTGCTATCTTTTTAAGAGTTTAACACCTAGACTTTCTAAAACAATTACGCGAAAGTGCTTTCATTATATTTTGATTAAACTATAGACTATTATCTTGCAATTAATGACATACTTCATAGCCTTGGTAATTTCTTGCAGTTAATATGACATACTTCATAGCCTTGATAAATTGACTGCAGAATTATTCAGTGTTGGGGAAAGAAGTTCAGTACACTAGCAGAGTAAACTTTTCATGTATAATGATCACTGATGTCTCAAACTATATTTTTTGCTGTTCTGACATTAACTGATACAGCTAAAATTAAATGCTATGCCATCTAACAGAAATTCTTTGAGCATCAAGACCATTGCTATTTCTGTAAAGATATTGCTGTAGAGTAATATGTTATTTCCTGGTTTCCATTTCCTAGAAATATGGATCTCCATGACTCTATCTTTGGTAGGAGCTGTACATTCAAGAAAATTGATTTTCACTGTCACATTTCTTGTAGTGAAATGTTATTAAATGGGCAGAGGCAGTTAGCTTCCTGGTGAGATTAAGTGAGTGAACGCAAGCCTTTCAAATTCTAAATATATTGTCGGTTTAGAACGTTTTTGAAATGTACTGGCAGTTTAGCGTCACAGTATTTTAAATTTTTCCTGAAATTCTCTTTCTGTGCCAAGCAAGAAAGTCAGTGTGTAATAAAGTATTTGTAGTATTCACTCAGATCAACGCTACTTGAAAATCTTTTCTCTTGACAAAGGCACTTATGTGAATATCCCTATTAATTAGAAAAAAAAAATAATAATTTGGAATAAGCATATTGTACTTTATGGGCTCTAATAGCTACTTAAAATATATTAATATGCATCTCCATAAGTCTTAATATTCTTGATGGAATTTACAGCCTTCTGACATATCATTAGCTAATTTCTAATTGTTGCAAAGTACTAAAAAGTACTTGGTGACATATACAGTTACCTAAATTTGTATTTGATGGTGCATAATGGCTTCTGTAACGCCTAACATATTTTTGATAAAAATGACCACATTTTCTGTGTGGTTATTTGCAAGTATTGCTCATTATATAAAATGCTTAATAAAAGTATATTGCTATTAATCATGAGTTCTTTAATAATCAATCACAAATGTACAGAGAAACATGAAAAAATAATCATTACCCTGAGAACTAATTTCAGATTAATGAAAAAACAAATCACTACTGATAAATTTTAACATGCAAGGCATATATCTTTATGTGTAGTTTGCCACAAGATGTATAACTTTAAGCAAGAGGGTAGATAGTTATTACAGACCAGTTGGCATAATGGTTAAGGTCTTTGCCTCCCTTACACAATATGCAAGGTTTGATCCTGACCTCTGGCTAGTGCCTGTTATGGAGTTTGCATGTTCTCCCTTTGTCTGTGTGGTGCACCTCCCACCTCTGAAAAACACAGTAACTGTTTCTATCACAAGTTCACCAAAGAATGGAACTATAGATAGCAGCACAGACTTTTACATGGTGTCCTAGGGGGAAGAGCTGTATAGACCAATTTATTTGGCATCTATTGTGGTGTGCAGTATCCTCAAGATAGGAGAACATGGAACACAGGCTCCATACAGGTTGAAGGAGGAGGCCAAAGCTTGAATCAGAGTGGCTGCAGTCAACTGGTACAAAGTGTAAGCTGTAGCGTAGGACCAAAGAAGCCGAAGTGTAAAGCTATATAATGTGAAGTGTAAAGCTGTATAATGGTGTGACCAGCACTCTATGATAGCGAAACCTGAGCAGTTAAGGCAGGGCAGGTGAGAAAGCCAGAGCCAATTGAGAAGAAGCCCCTAAGATGGCTGGTAGGAAGCACACAAAGAAAGATGCACACAGATAAAGAAATGAGGATGTTAAAAGTAGAAGCCAGAGGAGCTCCACACAGTGGTTTGGGTACGTGCAGAAAAGCAGAAGACAATCTGGTGAAGAAGATTTGGGACAGACAGGAAATAGCAAGGGAAATGAGGGAATCCAGCAAAAAGGTGGCTGGAATGTGTGAAGGAAGATCTATGACAGTCAGACAGGAGTGTTGAAAAAGGCAGGAGAGTAGCTAACACAAAACTCTGACCCCATGTAGAAACATGAAAAAAACTGGACTTGATGATGATGTATCAGGTGTAAAAAAAGAAACAGATACTACAAAGACAGAAATCAAACTCCCAAATGCAAATATCACCAAACCACTTAACTTATCTTTCCCAGTTTCCCAGAGTTGTTTAAACGTACATCAACTGAAGTTTTTTCCTCTAAATTCCTACAGGCCAGTAACACTTCTCTGATACTATCAGTTGTTCATATAGGTTCATAGAGAAGTACTAGGTTAGCTATCCTTACAGATCATTTTAAACCTAGTCGGTTTCCTATATTATGCTCAGAATAACACATCCTATATGTTTATATACTACCCTTAATGAGAATAACTGGGATCATACCATAGATAATTTGACGGGACCCATGCATGGGACAAAGCATATAGGAGCTGCTTCTTTCCACTAGTAGTACAGGGAGTAGTCCTGAGGTAAATTTTCTGTTTCCCATCCATAGAGCTACATTGCACTTGAATATGGACAGGGAAGAACTTTGTTTTATGTGGATGGAGAGTCTGTTGAACAACAGCAGCATCCTGTGCGAGATTTACCTGTCACTTCAAATCATTCTGCTGGTTTTGTTGAAGATGTTTAGATCCCTAGACTGAATATTTGTGATGCCATTTGACTAGCTGATGTGCAGTCAGTCCATCAGTAATGGGTCAGAGGATAGCTTGTATGCCATACACGGGTCACCTCTTAGCAGTCTGTAGAATACAAAGTATAGTGACAGGGCTCTGAGTCAGTCCATGTAGGACATATTGTTTATGCCTTGTATCCTTTCAGTAACATATCTTTGTGGACATTCCAGTTGTTGCATGTGTCTGGAGAGACACTGACATCTTAAATTTGCATCTCCCTTTGCCACAGTTGCATTTTATGACCTATGAAAGATCAATACCAACCTCTCCCTAATTAAAGCTTGGCCATCTAATTGCTTACACTACTAAGTCAATATCAGCTCTCAGCTCTGCAATTTCTATCTAATGTCCTTAAAAGCGCACAATCCCAACAAATAAAACATGTGTCCTCATATGGTTTATTATGTACACAGCATGGATTGAGCACAAATTGCATAAAGGACAACATCACCACTGATCTGTCCTTGTAAAAATAATTTATACACAAGTTGATATGGATGGAATGAAGGATACAAGTTTTAATGAATATAAGAAGTACATTTGTCTCTGTGTGACTTTGGCTGTCAGGCAATCATAAACTTCTAAATGTACCTCTGGTGAAGAGAGGTGTCAAAACATGACCAAATAGCAATGAAGTTGCATGACAGTTACCTGGGGTATATATCATATGGGGAAAAGCTGAACAAGCCCTTCCTAAGCTATTTACTCTACACAGAAGTATATAAAGAGGTTTAGTTTGGATCCCTTGTGATTAACCCTGTTTTTTAAAAATGTCATTCTGCCATTATAACTTGTATACATTACTCACTGTGGATAATGGAGCCGTCCAACACTGGTCACTGAAAATTTAAGACTATCTCCAAAAATGGCTTGAGTAGGTCACAAAAGACAGAAATCAGATTCAGCCTATTTAAATCTATGATATTTAGGACAAATAATGTCAAGAAGACATTAAGGTCTTAGGAGCTGTGATTTCTAAAAATGAGGAACTGTTAAATTCTTGTACAAAATGAGAATTTACTCGATTCTCGTGGCAGGAAAAAGGATTACTCTGAGGAAGTATGAGGCTCTGTGATGAGACACAGAGGTGCTCTGGGAAAGAATCCTTATTTCAGAAAATGGAGTTGACCAGTAGCCACTGAATCTCGTTGAAAATGGGAGGGATTTCTTGAGTCCTTGGTAAAACCTATGATAGTTCTCAACCAATGTGCAGCAACTGACCAATACCTTCTTAGCCTACAGTAACATATTTTTTCCTTGTTAACCAACCTCCTGCCTCACTGGGAATCTCAAATGCCAGAGAGCCTCTTAAGAATATAAACCAAAAAGACAATGTGGAGGCCTAGCCGATGACCATAAAATAGTATGCAGTTTGATAGTAGTGAAGCAGAGTTGAATGGCTCATAATGTTGTCATTTATTTATTATTTACTTATTGGCATTTGATTTGATCCTTGTCACAAGATTCCATTTCACTTTACTTGGGATTTTCTAAAGGTGTATAAAGACTTAGAAACCATTGACTAATAGAAACTGAAATGAAAAGTTTTGGCTAGGTGTAGAGCTTCATCAGAAGTACAATTCCTTAACATTCACACCTGTACACATTCTGTGCATTGACTTGTAAAGTTAGAAATGGTTGACAATAGATATTCTAAAACTGCAGTTGGGAACTCATGTTAATGTAACAAATAACATTTTACAAATACTGGTTGTATAAAACTTTAAAAATATACTCTCATGTTACTTAAGAAAGTGGGTATTTTAGAGCAATGCTACAGCTTCTGAAAATCTAGTTGCTTTAGTAACTGAAATTGTAAACCCTACGTTACACTTGTATGTGCCAAGGACAAACAAGTCTTTACCTGAGTCTGCGGTTTTGCCTGCAAACAAGGAAAACATGTGACCATCTCAGTTGGTTTGTTTTAAATGTCCTAGAAAAGAGCATGAAGACAAAATACTGCATGGTTTACAGATAGCAGTACTATGCCTTTGAAAACTGTTAGTGCTAGCCAAAAACAAACAAAAAATGTACTTATCTGCATGCCAAGAGAATGTGAGAACATGGAATGTGATAATTCTGGCATGACAGAATATGCCTTTTATCACTATGTTCTTAGTAAACTTGTTAAATGTACTACTGCTATGAGGAAAAGAAATGCAGGAATCGCTGAATTCATGGCAAATTATGTCATTATTTAAAGCACAAAATGTTTGGGAGCATAACATAAATAGTAAACAGAACATTGCCATGATCTTTGTACACAGGGACAAAAGAGAATAGCATACAACTAAGACATAGATACAAACTTTGTTACATAACTTATTATATCCAGTATCTCAAGTGCATAATTTAATACATGATATGACAATTTTCATTCAAACATGTTCTGTAATGTTAAGAGCTGTAGAAGTTATGAGGGAAACAAATATAGTGCCAGAAAAACGTAGCCCTTGCAATGAATGGGTACAGAATTGGCAGGCACTAAAGGCGCTATGATCTGGTTCTAGATAGAAGAGTTAGATAAATATGATAATGATCCTTGTCATAAGACTCCAGTATTTAAAATAGTCTTACCAAAAGACCCCAGTAGTTAATGCAGTGCTTAATAAATATCAGTTTGGAAACTGACAGAGAAGAACAAATAGGTAATGATATATTAAAGGAAGTAGATGTAGAAAATGAGAAACACATGAATCTCAATGGAGAAAAAGGGGAAGCGGAACCTGAGTAGTGTCTAAAGCTTCTCCCTGCTGCAGAAAAGCCGAATGTTAGTTGGCAACAAAAGCAGGACTATACGAAAAATATTGAAAGAGAGAAGGTGAAACTACCCGTTTCCCCTTGTGGAAGATAGTTCTTTCTGTGATCTAATATATTTTTAATGAAGAATTAGATGATGTGGAAAAGCCTGTACATTTATTTACAGTAGAAGAAGTCACAGTCACGACCTCATGTCAAAATACTGATGGATAATGCTAAGTTGGATGGCCTTCATATAAGCCATATCAATTTCAAGAAAGGTCAGCCAGATGATAATACACAAAGCAGAGACAGGGAGAATACATAAAACATACATGGAGGACCAAAGGAAGAGAACATTCTACTTTATATCTCCATTTTGAGCTAAAAATCTGCCCAACAAGGTAACCAAGAATCAAAAGCAAATACTGAGTCATGTATTAGTTCCACAAAATTTTAGCAAACCTGTAATGAATTAACACACAGCCAGAATTTGTGAAATCATTTAGGAAAGGATGAAACAAAAGCTAGAATTTTAGATACATTTTACTGGGATGATATTATGAAAGACATATATTTTTCTTCAACTTGTCCAGAATGTTAAAGGGCAGCACCCATCCTTAAGTTTAAAAACCCTTTGGTACCCTTAATTACTGTGTGGTTGTCATTTGAATGCATAGCAAATGACAGTACTTGTGAAATCTTGTAAGGCCTATAAGTATATCTCAGAAATTGATTTTACAACCACATTTTCTGAGGCTGTATTCCTACGAAGAGTCAATACAATATCCATAGCAAAGGAACTAATGCTTATAATTGTTCAGGTTTAGGAATGCCACAGACATTCTTACTGACTAATGCATCTCCCCTCTCATGTCCCGAGTAATGCATAAACATTGCCATTTTTTTTAAATGAAACAGCCAAGGACATCTGTGTACCACACTAACGTTTTATTAAATCACTCAACTAGCTTGGCTATTTTAAATTTTATGTGGTGGAACTTTATAGAAATCATTTGGAAAAACTAGGACTGACAGTTTCCGTATATTCTCTTTGTTGTTATTAAAGTACAGAATCATTGAATGGATTCACACAATTTGAACTGTTATATGGTAGACATCTACAAAGCTTGCTAGCTGCATCAAAAGAAACATGTGAGGAGGAAAACAGTACCTTTAAAATAGTGATAGAGAATTTTTCAAAACTGCAGGAAATGTTGAGGGCTATAATGCATATAGTAAAAGAACATGTGGAGAAAGCACAGGATACATAATAGAGAGCGCATAATAAAAAATACTTTAATTAAGGAGTTCAAACCAAGTGGTGTAGTGATTGAGTTTTTCCCCACTGCTGGAAATAAATTCCTTGCAAAGTAGCAATGGCATTTTGAAATTGTAGAGAAAAGGAGTTAAATGAATTATAAAGCAGGACAATTGAGAGAAATAAAACTAGAGCAGTTATACCACATAAATTTTATAAAACCTTGGAGGCAAACTTAAGCTTATATAGTAAATATGTTTGCAGTAGTTATGGTTGCTACAGC
This sequence comes from Protopterus annectens, assembly GCF_019279795.1. Classification (NCBI taxonomy): domain Eukaryota; kingdom Metazoa; phylum Chordata; order Ceratodontiformes; family Protopteridae; genus Protopterus; species Protopterus annectens. Next base: position 257,357,740 of record NC_056744.1, on the reverse strand, counting down.
ATGTCCTGGAGACAAAAATAAGGAAAACATTAGGCATTATCAATGTCCCAGAAACAAGAAGTGAAGGAATTTTTACTTGGGAATCAGATCATGCTGCCATGGCTGCCAGGCAGAAACAATTGAATCCAGGGCAGCACAAAAACTGTGCCAGTTGTAAATGTAAATTTTAATGTTTTCTGAATACTGGAGTCCCAAAGTTAAGCATTTAGGAAGAGTATAGAAGTTGTTCAAACTTATGGCTATAGAGGAATCCCAAACTGAGCAGAATAGTCCCATAGTACTAGCCCCAAAATCCAATGGATCTGTAAAGTTTAACATTAACTTGAACCAAATAAACACTGCATGTGCTCTGCAACCAAGGGCTTCTTTAATAGCTAAGCCCTTTGTAAGAATAATGTTTGGACTTCTGCAGAACTAATACCAGAATATCAAATGATTGCTTTAAAACGCCATAGTGAGTCACATGACAAATAAATATGAGATCAGCTGACACCCATTAAAAACTAATACATTGCAATAGCTGTAGGTAAGTGCAGAATCAGCAATAGGCTTAAATGAATACATATCTTTGAATAGTGTTTAAAGATGATAGCAGGACATTTATGATATTTTTGTATTGTTCATCAACAGAACTTATTTGTTTTATGTGGTATGTACGTGTGCCATATGTTATTTGCTACATCTAAGGACGAAATGGCATATTCTGCACCAGATGGACATTTTCACTTTAAAATCTTGCTTTTTGGTTTAAACAGAGCACTTGCAACATCAAGAGGATGAGCAGTAAAATTTTAGACCCCATACCAGATGTGCAACACCAAGCGATAATATTTTCCAAGGACTGAAAAAAAATCTTCTTAAAGTCCAGACTACCTTAAATTCCCAGCACCAAGCTGGACTGAGTTAACAGCAACTGTGGCCTGACAAAAGCCTGCCATTTAGAATAGATAACAGGTCAAGAGTTAATAATGTCACCAGCTTAAAAGGTGAAGCCATACAACACTGGATCACCCCACCAACTAAGAAACAAGTTAAAGTTATTTAAGCTTGAATAGATACTATCAAATATGTATTCCTATTTTTGCTACCTTAGGATGCCCCCCAAGACTGACTCTACAAAGGGTAATATTCCAAAGAAATACAAATAGACAGTTGCAACAGAATATGCCTTTAAACAATTAAACATGTTATTTTCAAAACTAATATTGATAGCTCCATATTTTTTAAACTATTCTTGTTACAGATGGATTAATTCAATATAGCTATACGAACAGTTTTGTCTTAAGTTATAGGGAGCAACATACTTCTCATTTCTCATGTAATCAAGAAGTTTAACTAAAATTACACAGAAGGATAAAGCCCAGACCTCTGCCCAGGTGACCTGATTTCACTAGTGGTGAGGGTACAGACAAGGAGGCTAGGGAAGTACCACACTGGTAGGAAAGAGGGTCTGAACTGGCTGCGGACACTGTCGCTGTCCATCAGTGGAAGGGTAGGGCTGATGCAGAGGACTACCTCAGGGCAGGTATTAGGCTTACCATGCTTATAATGGATGATAGCCACTATAGCAAGTGTGTGGAAGCATACAATCACAAGAGGAGGAGGTCATAGTGTGTCACTTCAATGACATGATTCATTTTCCTTCCACCCAGGGTGGTTAGGTCAATTAAAACACTATCATTGATGGAATACCAGTGATATCACAAAGAACCATCATGGGTGACAGAATGATGGTTCTCCATTGTACAGCTCTCAGCTTAACTTTTGGGTAAAATCCCTGGAGCAAAGGAATGGAAGAGCACTGTCTTACTGAGGAAATGTTTGATGGCTGGCAATAGTGGAAGAAAAAATAACCTGCACAGCATGTCATCAGGAAGCTCAGCAGTACTGAGAAATGCTATTTGATGACTGAATAGAGTGCGTTACAATCAAATGGGACTGGGCCTGCCCCTTTCCACCCTGAAATACTACTTGCTCCACAGGAAGTTTGCATGGTATGTGCAACTGGTATATAGGAACTCTGTGCTTCAGGATTACTCTTTGTAATTCTTATGGCAGGACAAATGGATGGTGTTACTTAGTATGGGTTTTTGGGTAGGGGAAAGACATAATGGCTTGCATTGGCTTCATCCTGATATCACAGTCGTAGCCCTTAGATGGTAATCCTTGAGATTTGACTGCAGCAGAAGGAGAAGTTTTCTAATAAATCTTTTCTTTGCACATATGCATTCTAAAGTGAATTTCTGAAGTGTGTGTGTGTGTTTGTGTGTGTGTGTGTGTGTGTTTGTGTGTGTGTGTGTGTGTGTGTGTGTGTGTGTGTGTGTGTGTGTGTGTGTGTGTGTGTCTGCGTGCGAGTGTGTGTGTTTGTGTGTTTGTGTCTGTGTGCGTGTGTGCGTGTGTGTGTGTGTGTGTGTGTGTGTGTGTGTGTGTGTGTGTGTGTGTGTGTGTGTGTGTGTGTGCGTGCGTGTGTTTATCTGTATGAGGGGATGCAATGTTTCATTGTTCTACTTTTTGACACTTCTGCCAAGCCAAGAAACTGGAGGCATTTGACTAAGGGTTTCTGAGGGAAGAAAATACAGTCAGTGAAAAGAAGAGGGCTCACCATCAATTGAGGATGATGAAGTATGTAGGAATGCCCCTGTAGTAACATAAATTGCAGTGATGTTTCTGCTTGTTTAAAGGGTCACTCTCAAAACAGTAGTAATTAATGCATGAAATTGTCATTAAAATCGAGCTATGTATATATGCTATTATGTGTGAAAAAAATAAATTTCAAGAGTGTAAAGGGTGACAATTCCTCTTACACGTAAGAGTGACTACATTTAATATACTATTGGCTATAACATTTAAAAAAATAATATTTTCTTGACTTGAAGCAGTGAGGTCATGGCAAAGCATAGCAGGGTGGGGGCATGCAGCATTTTAACATTTCTAGAAGGTACAGTGCCAGAAAAGGTTAAATGACTCATTCCAGTGTCATTCCACTGTCAACACCAGCACAGAGCATTGTGTTTACTCTCTGCATTCTTTTTGTAAGGAATCTTTATGGATGCTGCAGTTTCTGTATGTGTCTGGTCAGGTACCTACTGAAAGGAGCATTATACTCTATGATGGGTCTGACGAGGGTGGAGTACAGCAGTATGATAACCTGTCTGGACATAGATGCCATGCCATTGCTTATAAGTTGAGCAACATAGAAGAACTTTCTTACGTCCTTGGACACACGTTGGGTGAAAGTTAGGATACTATATGCAAGAGTTTCCAGATCACTGACCAGTGAGTGAATAAACCTTTAGAAGTGCTTTATTGATGATGTTGTTACCCAGAGTGGCAGACTTCCCAAAAGGTACTACAGTGTATTTCTTGCTATTCAGTTTTAGCCATGGCTTTTGCAGCAACCATTTGTCTGTGTTATACCTTCCTAAAGGGCGTTATCATCTTGGGCAGATTTAGTGACTGCTCCTGGCTTGCAATCAGGTGTGAACTTGTGTGAACTTCCTTAGTCAGAGGCCTTTGATTTTTTCTTCGACATCTGAGAGGTAGATGCCAAAGAGGAGTGGGCCTAGCACAAGAGCCCTAGGGGAGTCCACAGGTGACTGGCCTCTTTGTGGAAGTGGCCTCATGGATTGTAACCTCATGGGTCCTATCAGTGAACCATCTAGCTATCCAGCATGTTATAAAGGAGCTTATACCTAGTTACATAAGCTTGTTCAAAAAGCCAGCGTGAGGTATTGCATCAAATGCTTTAGCCAGATCTAGGTAGACAGGATGCACTGTTTTCCTGTCATCTATTGCCTTAGTCACCCTTTCAAAGAGGTCAACCAGGTTCACTAAGAATAAGCTTCCTTTGATAAAGACAAAATGGGATGGATCAAGTGTCAGGAAGTCTCCTATGTCTTTGTTGATAATTTCCATGATAATTCTTTCCGTGGCTTTCCCAATAATACTAGTGAGTTTAATGGGTCTGTAGTTTCCGAGAGCTGTTGAAGGTCCTCCCTTATGAAGATGGATGACTGCTGCAGTCCTCCATTCATGTGGCACTAATCCTGTATATGACTATAGTTAAATAATGACACCAGGGGTCCTGATAAGTCATATTTAAACTGTTCAGAAGGCATCCTAGGATGTTATGGGGTTCAATTTTAACTATATTCTTGGCTTTAGTGAGCATGGGCAGTACATGCTTACTAGTTATTTTTAGAGGGGTTGTGTTTGAGTGAATTTTTTTGTAGATAATTTAAGTGAGGGGGGTAAAGTTGGAACTGAATCTGTCAATTAATGGGTTTGCTCTATCGCCAGTCTTGGTTAATGTGGCACCATTAAGTAATCATTGGGGGACTCCACTGGTGACTGGCCTCCTTATGGAAGTGGTCTCACTGATTCTAACCTCCTATATACAGTTTTCATCTAGATATGTCAGCCTTGAACCATAAATATTTGATTTAGGCAGAAGGGCAGAAACTCAAATAAATTCAGTCCCTAAGCAATCAGAAGCTTGTTGGATAAAAGTGCACAGTAAAGTGTATTTCTGAAGTGTGCTTTAGTATTTATCTGCTTTGGAAGTGCTTCAGTGTACTACTTTGTGATAGTTCTGTCAGGGCAAGGAAGGGAATTTGTTTATTTACCATGTGTTTCTATGGGAAGAAAACTCTTTGTCATGTATGCTCCTCTTCTATTGTTCTATCCTGATTAGGCATACACCAAGGTTCGAATGGAGCAAGAAATGAAGCTCAGAAGTAAAGTCAACCCCTAGCAAGACACAGCACACAATCAGCATCACATGCAAAGATGTATCTTTCTGTTTCCTTTATGCTAGTACATGCTCACAACAAGAAAATAAGAAGCGCTGACAGTTTGTAGGAGGATCTATATATATAGTGTAAGTATCTACGCTGCTGTGTGCCTTTACAAAAAATGTATAAGCCAAGTAAAGTGAGTTGCTCTTAAGCTGAATGTTGTGCAACACACAACCAAACATAACAGGCTTCATTCTTGTGAACATTTGTGTTTTTTTAGGTGTTAATTGAAAGATTCTGTGCCTACGCTTATTCGCTTGAAAGATGAAACTTTTGCTACTTGTGTTATATCAAGAGATTGGGGCAGTACTGGTGCAGCTGGCAACCTGCCATCTGTGGTGTGATGCATGAAATCATTGACAGGAGTGCACGGATATTTCTTATGATACTCATTCTACTGCAGATCTAGTTGGTATAATATGGGGGCTACTCATACCTAGTGAAGAGAGTAGGAAGAGTGGTGAATTTAAGCTACCATTTAAACGGGTCTATATTGTAAAGTTGAATGCTTACCTTATCAAATCCCTAAACGTTGACCCATCCTCATTGAACCAGGAAAACATCAATCATCCAGAATAGCGAAACTGGAAATGTTGAATCGTCATGGTTGGCCTTCTGCGGTATAGCTCCGTAAGGTAAGTATGAGGTAGTTACGGACCTTAGGGTTAGTGTGCGGGTTAAGGTAAGTGCATAGATGGTAATGTATGCTAGAGTTAGTCTAGGGTTTTCTTAAGTGTATGTGTGTGGATTATTTAGTTTGTTTGGATTTAGCTTTTTAAGGTAAGTGTGTGATAGTTACAGACCACCTTAGGGTCAGGGTGTGGGTTTAAGTTTAGTGCACACATGGTGGTATATATAAGATTTAGTGTAGGGTTAGAAGTAGGGTTTAGTTTAGGGTTAGAATTAGGGTTTTGGTTAGTGTATGTATGTGGTTTATTTAGTTTGTATAGGTATTATGTAGCGGGCGGTGGGGTGTGACAAGTATGACAGTTCGACTTTTTGAATGTCTCAACTTAGGGCGTTCCGTGTTTATGTGGTTCGATGATGACGGGTCGATGTTTAGGTATTCGATAAGGTAAGCATTCGAGTTTATAATATAGACCCATTTAAACATTAAGTTTGTGAACTTACAGCATCTAATACAGTCTATGGAATGTTCACCATGGCAGGTCAGAATATTATCAGATATCAGTTCTGTTTAGGAGCAATTGTATTACTCATTGTCTGATTTGTTAAACTTATAAACTTACTATCATGTACTGCTCTTCAGAGGAGTTCTTTGACAACTGTATGTAGATAATAGCATTAGAGGAAATGCTCCAAATAATAGGGTTGGACAATCAATTGATGGAAGTAGCAATCAGTTAGTTACACCTGGAGGTTTACTATTGCCATTTGGAAGATACTTAATGCAGTCATGGATAATTCTACTACACTAACTAGAAGAAGACAGAAAAGTTGACTTCAGGAGAAAGATACAGAGTCAAATATCAGAGAAACAGAGATGAAAGGTATGTTTTGAAAAATGTAGCAAAAATGCCATGGCCCTGTGTCATAAAGAGATAAAGTCCTGACTGTGACTCAGACATCTGAAGATCGATTAGTGACTCATGACATTGGAACAGATGGGGAGAGGTGTGCAAGAGATGGGCAATGGATGCCAACAAACTTATCTATGACAGAAGGTGGTGGTGGCTCCTCTTGCCTTTGGTAACCTGCCCTGCAGGGATGTGCTGTAGGTTGCTCCCTTAAGAACAGGCCTGGGGGGAAGGTGTTGGTGGATCCACCCAAGCTGTGCAATAACCCTTGCAGAGTCATGTTGGGGAATAAGCACACCCCTGGATTAAGGGCATAGATGGACCTGTCTGGTGACGCAGAATTCACATCATCAGCAGCAAGGAGCATGGTTAGGTTGCATAAAAAATACTTTAATCACACCCAGGATGACATCTCTGTAATGGACTCTCACCTCACTGGGAACAAATGGGGTCTGAGCAGATCTTGTCCTGTGAGTAATGAATGGGCTAATAGATCGTGGGGAATTGATGATCATCAAGCAGTGGGACACAGAAACATGTACAAAGAAAACATGTTATAAAAAAGAGAAGGAGATATTTATACACAACAATATGATCCCGCTTTATAGCCAACAAGTCAGGAAACAGTACTTGCTAAGCTAAATAAGAAAAAGCAGTAACCTGTTAGAAGTGAACAATAGAACAACAATGTGTAAATCATTAAACTCTGACTTGAACATAGAATAGTTCAAAGACAGACTTCTAATATTAGGATATTAAATTTTTAGAGGCTTAGACAAATCTATATGTAGAAGCAAGATCTTAAACAGTATTATCACTTCCAGAAACAAAAATGCTTAACAATAAGAGATGTCTGGATCCCATATTGTTAGATTATAGCATGGTCTGTATTATGTGTAGGTGATAACACTGAACTAATTTTGTAGCTAAAGACTTGCAAAGTTTTGCGGCAAGATAAGGAAATACATTGTGCACATGACTGTGAGGTGCATCACTGGCAGAAGCACAAACATCTCAGGTTTGTAGCTACATATAAAAAAGCCATACTGCATTTGTAGTGAAGACCTTGAATAATGGACAGTTATGGAATGGTGAGTGGAAATCCTGGGTTACTTTACAGATAGAAAATATCATGTGCTCTGGATATTTTGAGGCATGACTTCATTGCATTATGTTGTACAAAAACAAAAGTTGCTATTTTTGTGCAGCTTTTCACCACAGTGAGTCTGAGGACTATGTGAGAAAAAGGCCTCATTGCAAAACATTGTGTATATATTAAAATGTCATTTGGAGGCATACTTATGTTTACGGTCTTGATGGTATTGTATCAATCAGAAGTCACAAGCTTCAGTTTAGATGTTTCATTTCATTCCGAAAGTTTGCATACCGATATGTAGGTGTGTATGTATGCAGGTATGTATGCATGTAAGTGTGTTCGCAACAGAACGATATTGCATCATGTTAGATCAAGACATTATTGGTATGTAAATACATTAGACACAGAAAATAAATTTGCAGTGCTTAATTCAGAAAAGGAAGACGTAGAGAATGATGCAGGAAAAAACTAATATTACAGTAGGAAAGTGCATGACTCAAAGAAAGAGGAAGATAAAAGAAAAATATTCCTCAATAAAAATGTAAAAAAATAAAAGTGGTCATTTTACAGTGGTATCACAAAATGTAAATGGAATTCATGGGCTTTTTGTGAAGATTTGTAGTTTTAGATTGGTGTAACAAGAGTACAGACAAGCATTGTTTATTTGCTGGGCATTAGGGATACAAATACCTTACAGAAGCTTCTGTCTGAGCATTTATGGCCAGTTTCATTTTTGAGCAAAGGATATGACATTTGCTGTTTGTTTTGTATTACTTGCTAAGGGTAGCAGAGGAGTTGTCTTGAATGTGTCAGTTGTATCTGTTGGAAGAGCTCCTGCCATAGGCATTTTTATAGGGCTATACATACAGATTGTTTATTTTTGGTCTGTGTTCTACTTAAATTTCAAGATGAGTTGCAAGTTTTTGAAAGTAAAAAAAAAACTTTGTTATGGTTAAAACTAATGATATAATTATTGCTGGAGATATTGATTTTAAATATTAGAGGAACAAGAAAGAAAATGTTTTTAGATGTTAGAACCAGGTCTGAAGTTATATTGTCTGGGAGTTTAGCTTTGAGAGAGCATAAGAAAGGCACACATTGTCTATTAACTACTGAGATATATTATTTTTTAAATATTCACAGCATATGATTGAATGTAAGTGGGTATTTAATGTACAGGATTTACAGATCTTTATATAATCTGGGTCTCTTTTTGAAAGGACTCAGTCAAATCTCTATTGATAATGGATATGAGAGGTTGACAGGGCATTTATTTTTAACTACAGATCTTCAATGTATTTCACATAAAGTGTGAGAAGATTACGCTGCTATGATTGTTTATGCCTCATGGGAAGACTGGTGTTAATCTTTAAAGAAAAAAAATTAATTTATCAGATTTTGAGAAGTGGCAGAGTGTTGCAGACAAGAATATTTTGTGGTAATGCAAGAGTTCAAAAAATCAGTGGAATTTATGTCTTAGACAGGAAAGACTGTGATATGAATTTAATATAAAAAAGATGAAGGCTCTGTTGACTAGACAACTTTATAGTCTAAGTGGAAAGAAAGAATGTGTTTCTCCATTTCTGGGAAAATATTTATTTAATGCATTTATTTATAATCAGTTATATAGTATACAGGATCTGGAAGGTATTATGAGAATCTCCAGTAATACTATACTGCAGCTGTTGTTAGTTTTTATTAAGCTTTCCTTTTCAATATCTATTAATGCTGATAAGTTTCATTGGGATATGCATAGTTTTTCAATGGAGCAAAGGGAATAATTCAATTATGGAATTTGTATTTTTGAGTTAAAATTGATTTTGAAACTGATAAATATACATAGTTCACCAGGTCCAAATGGGACTGAGTATGCATTTTTTAAAATATGAATTACAACTGCCACTAAAATCACTCTCGCTATTTCCTTTCTAATTCCATCCCTTCTCTACAGAACTCCACTTCTAACTAATCTACAAACCTCCCTGAAAACACAACTTTCCTCCTGCTACAACAAAATTGCAAAATTCGCTACCAGCCAAAAGTCCTCAACCCACCACTGTTCCTCTCTCCAACGATTAAAATGGCTAGAACTACCCAGTCATCTCACCTATACTCAACTATCCCTAGCAGATAAGCTTATTCTCAACCCCTCCCTCTGTCCCTCCCTCTCTTCTGTATTTAAAATGCACATACCTGACAGAATATTAAGGTCTAACAACCAAAATCTATTAGAAGTGTATAAACCAACCCATCCCCCTGGCAAATATCTTCTATCACGTGGCCTAGCTCGACTCTGGAACTCTCTACCTCCATCTATCCGTATCACCTCTAACCATTTTATTTTCAAAAAATCTCTTCACTCACATCTTCTATCTCAGTGGGAATGGTCTTGCTCCCACCCTTCATAACTAATACTGGGTAATTCCTTTTCCTTTCCTTTCTCCTGCTTATACCCTTGATTTCACTCTAACATTTCTCCTAACTCTTATATTATTATTACTATAGTATCTGCAAGAATATACTACACTATACCTCATAAGTGTAGGACTCTTAATATGTAATGACTTCTTATTTTAATTGTAAAATCCTGTTTAATCTGCTTCTCATATAAGTTTTAACTCTTGTTGAATTAATTGTATTTTTTTTATTATCTGTATTATCTACTCAATTTTTTTTTTTTACAATGTCTAAACATGTCTAAGAACCTATTGTAACCTAAAATGTCTGGAGCTTTTCTCCCCAGGACTCCATTGAAAACGGGTTAATCTTGGCCCAGTGGTCTATCCTGGTAAACTAACTGCAAATAAATAAATAATAAGAATAGTGACAAAAACATGTTTGTACACGTTTAAAATGGTTGGTTAAAATGTGGTAAAAGTCCTGAATTCTGTGATGGCAATCATATACTTATTTGCAAAAGAAAGAAAGGGATAAAGCTCTTTTACAAAATGGGAAATCTATTACAGTCACCAATTGTGATCAAAGAATATTAATGAAAGTTTTACAAGAAAGCGTAAGGAGAATAATGCATCTAATATTTGACAAAGAGGAATTTAGTATAAAGCAAAGGAAGTTTCAAGAATTATTGATATTAATAAAAATATTTAGTGTAAGTAGGGAACATATCCCAGCGAGCCACACGCTCTAGGGATCTAAACCTCACCACAACAATAAATAGGACATGCTGGAGGGATAGATTCCTGTCCCAGAGACTTCCCATGCTTTGGAACAAGATCCCAATCTACATTAGGCAAAGCTCCTCGCTAACACTCTTCAAAAGAAATCTTGACGAGTGGATGGGAAACAGAAAGCTTACCTTGGGGATCACTTCAGTGGCTCTGCTGGACAGAGGCACAGGGAAATAATCTAAGGGGGGCGGCGAAAGCCAGCACATTCTGATTAGGTTTATAAATGCCTTCAGGCAGATAGGCTAGTACCTACCTATGAACCTATGAACCTATGATAAATACTAGTTAATGTGTGATGCAGAAAAGTTCGCTTGACTGAGCTGTACATAGTCAATTGTGGAATATTGTGTCAGCTTATAAAATCAGTACTCATATACTTTAGTCTCTTAGAACAATTTATTCACATACTGCTAGACTGTTACTAAATGAATCATTGGGTCCTACTATTTTTGTTAAAACAGGAGTTAAATAAGCATACCCCTAGTTGAAATGTTTTCAGTGGCAATGAATGATGTGATACTAAGTAGTTAAATACATGTTTTATGCCAGGGTTTGCAGCATTAAATTACATTTCCTTTTCCCAGTTTTTATTATATGCTGAAGATTTACATTTAGTAGCAAATGGAGTGAAAAGACTTGATATTTTTGGAATAGCTTAAACCTCTTTATTTTTTGTAGGTTTCCAAATGAATATGTTAAAATGTAAAGGAATATGAAGCACTGAATTGTTGGGAGATTTTTTTTCTGATACCTATATTGAAATATTTGAATTATGTTTTGGAAAGCATATAAGGTTTGCTTCAATCACAGTCAGTGTTGAAGAATATTAAAAAAATACTGAGTATATGGAAAACGTATAAATTCAGTTTTTTATAAAAAAGTTTCTTACAGACTAAGTAATATTAGGAAATTTACCATGTATATATAGCATTATATAACGACCCCCCCCCCATTAATATTCCAAAATGTGCATGCTGATTGGTCAGCATGCATGTTGTAAATCAGACTTATACTAATGGAAAAAGGTCTGGTCGCCCAGACTTTTTCCATTAGTATAAGTCTTTTTTTACAGCAACGGAGAACGCAAGATCTCCGTTGCTTTTTAGACACTATCGCACTTTGTTAAAGGAGTTTAACATAGTGAGACAGCTTTAAAAAAAGCAAAGGAGATTCTCTGTTGCTTTTTTAAAGCTGTCTTGCTATGTTAAACTCCTTTAACATAGCGAGACACTTTGTAAAAAGCAAAGGAGATCTTGCTTTCTCCATTGCTTCCACCCCCAGCTCTGCTGTACTGCATAAGCATACTCATGCGCAGTACATCAGAACTGCAGAAGAATACCAGACAGCTGCGGAAGGGCAGAAAGGAGGCATTATACAATGCCATTATTTAAGAAAAGTAGGTATTTTTTTTCTTAACTAGTGTCATTGTATAATAGCAATAACCGACTTCTGGGTGTGGGTAATGCTGGATTTACCCACGGTTGTCTTCGTTTGGCCACTCGGGCTTCACCAAAGTGACCAAACCACACCAACCATGGGTAAATCCAGCATTACGCACACCCAGTTGTGAGTTATTGCTATATTGATGTATTCTCACAAGTGCTGGAGTTAGCATTATTAGTTAATATTTTGGAGTTGTTCAAAGTTTGCTTTTAAAGACTATTAAAGAAGTATTTTATATTTTGATATAAGGGGGTTGTGTTTGATTAACCCTATTATTTTTCTTCTTTTATTGTATTTATTCTGGATTTTGAAATTCATTTTTGTCTTCTTCCTCTCAGTCTTTTGTATCCTTTTTTCTAACTTATAACTAATGCAAACTGTGAGACTGTTAAAGTATAAAAATGAAAATGAAATGCTTTCATGGTAGTATTTTTTCATCAATGTGTTCATTTGTTTATTATTTTCATCTGTTTGCCAGGAAAGTCCAAGTAGGCTATAACAGGCCCCTTTTGAGCAGATGCCTGTGGAGAAAAGCTCCACAATTAATAAATCTTATAAGATGTCATACAATATGCTGCAGCAATATAATATCAATGCTGATAGGAATATAAAAGATAATACCGGCACAGAAAATATAAATATTTCATTGAAAATGGGTAGAAAAGAATAGTAAACTTAGTATAATGACTAGTTTTTCTTGGCCAAATCAATGACAAGATTGATCTTTAAAGGTGAGAAAAATACATTGGTTCAAAGATGTCACATATTTCTAAGCATCTGGAAGTGGCAAGATTTTTATGAGACTTGTCATTGGGAAAATTACTAGTGAAAGTGGAAGAAAGTGCAATTTGTATGTGGTAGAACAAACTGTGCAACACATTTTTCATGATTTTTAGCGGATGCAGACATTATGGAATATACTGTTAACAGAATAACATTTGCCAATGCTATTGAAAGTAACTATGCAAAATATTTTTGGGAATTATGCACAAGGGGTGTTTGCATACCCAGTATATTAACATTATAGTTCTGGCTATTTTATAGCATGGTGTAATAGAAAAGAACTGATGAACTCCATTCAAATACAAAATGGGAGAGGAAAAGCATTATTAAAAAATAAGTTTTTGCTATAGGCTAAAGGGCTGGCAGTTGAATTAAGTTGCAAAAGTGGTATGAAAAGTTGACATTTTCAAGAAGACCGGAGAATAGTAGATAGTGATATATTACCTTAAGTAATCCTTCTAGCCTGTCCCAAAATATTGAATGGAGTTACGGGAGTTGCTTTCAAATATGTATGTGGGTATTGTGTAACAACAGTACTAGGAAATAAGAGGAAGTTAGGAAAATAAAAATGATCTGCACACAAGTTGGAGTCTGTCACTTATGGGAACATTTCTCAGATACTGGAGATCCAGTGGAATAAGAAGTTGGGAGATCTAGGTGATGTATCAAGTTTTGGTCTGAAGCATGTGGGACATATGATAATACCACCTCTATGTCACTTTTTTAACAAAACGTTACGTGAAAGAAGAATTGGAAAACCATGTGAGAAGAGGATTGTTGCACCAGTATGCAAGGGAATGAGCTCAAAATCTCCATGCAGTCTTTTAAACAGAATAGAAGTTAAGTACAATTGCTCACAATCACATTGTTCAATGGATATATAGGTTAGGAAGAGCTGCATTATAGAATTAGCTTATTGGAAATGTTGTCTAATGTTATTAACCTCCTTTTTGTTGAGGGTGGACTACATGTTTAGGACAGTGGATAAGGCCTACAGGCTGACATCATCTTCATAGATTTTATTTGTATATTTGACTCAGTAATACATAAGATATAATTTACTTTTATTTGTTTTACTTTAGTTTCATTTATTGAGAGGGAAGTCCAACTCAGTTTAGAACCCCTTCTCAGTAGTGGCCCAGGGAGAAAAGCTCCATTGGTACAATATAATATAAGATATAATGTAAACTAATGCAGGTAAATTAAAAATTAATGTCATCACTGACAGAACAAAATTAGAAAATTATACACAGCAGCATACTGGATTGGTTCATATTACATAAAAAATATATCAACTTAACAAGATCATGACTAGTGCTTCCTGGCCTGGATACATTACTAGTTTCTAAATGGTATTATTGCGTCCAAACTCACAACCCCATGAGTAACATAATAGATTTTGTTATGGTGCACCAGAGAGATCATACCTGGCCCCACTGTTGTCCATTTCCAGTCAATGCACAAATATGTACATGGCTCAAAATTAACAAAAAGTATTACTAATGTTACAGACAAGTAAGACCTTCAGGGTGATGTCATAATACTGGATCACTGTCTTAATATGAATAATCTTAATCCAAACCCTGTATTGTCATTTACGTGACAGTCAGTGATTACAGATGATAGCTACCACTTCTGAGCATGTAATGCTCAGTTTTGCTCTTATCAAGTTTGGCTTACATGTACTTGTGGGTAACATACTCAGACTTGTTATTCCTATTGAATAAACCATTGCAGAGTCAATGTAAAGTGGGAGGCAGCACAGACTGCATTACAAGGACATATCTTTGTTGACCTGAATGGACAACTTGATGAATATGCTGTTGTATTGTTGTCTGTAAAGTCATATGCAAAGAATACAAACCTGTTGGACTCAGATAATAATACAATTAAGGTACCTGGATTATAAAGCAAGACCAGACCAGAGAGATCCTCCATCACCTCCTACACAGCAGTAAAGATTGACCACTTGTTAGCTTACAAGACTCTTAAGAGATTGAAACTTATAGAACTGCCTTGGACTAAACATGAGCATTTCATTGTTGGACCTTCAATATTCAAGAAGTAGCTTAGGAAGTGAATTAAAACTATATCTAGGTTGACACAGTTCAGAAAGTGAACAGTTCTTATATGGACCAGATTATCAATAATGAAATTTTTTGTAAGAATAAATCATTTAAAAGGGTTTACATAATCACATCACAGAAAGGCTTTCAAATAGTCCAAAAAGATCTATTATCTAATTAAGTAATTTCAGGATGACTTTGAAAATAGGATTTTTTTTTTGTGCTGGAAAACAGTTCAACAAATAAAGTACTATCTACCTTATTTTGTTTATACTGGCCTTTGTCTTCTTATATGCCTAGAATCAACCACATTCTTAGGTACAAATAGTCCCCATGTACATGCTTCCAAGACTTCCATTGTATTTACAGTCTGCATCTGTATTTCTATCTAATTAAATGTAATTCAGTGTACTGCATTGATTTGTGCCATTTCCAAGTCTACAGATATGCCATTGGTTTTCTCTTTATGCCCTTCCTTTCACAACAGAGAGAAGGATCCAACCATCTCCATGATTTGAATTACTCTAAACGTATTTCCTCATTCTTCATTTTTCCATCACAAACCCAATGCCATGTCATAGTAATAATAATAACAGAATATGTGTCTGATTTTCCCTGGTATTCATTCATTTGAGTGTGCACACCAACCTTGAATGGGTGTAACGCCGAATCGGAATATCGAATTTCAAAGTGGCGAATGGTCAGAATGTCATATGAAACACTGAATGTGACATTTCTGACTGCTCTACCACCTAAACAAGCACTACCATGGGTCAAAAAGGGGGGGATATTGTGTGTTTCACATATTTCTGGTTCGCGATTTTGAGAACCTGCTGCACTGCTTTCGAACATTTTCCAATCGGCCATCCACCGGCTAATCAAATGAATGAATACCATTTTCCCATTGTGGAATTGCGATTCAGTAGCTTAACAGGAAATAAAATTGATACACACTATGGTACATATCTTGACAAAACTACACCCTCAAGCACACTTCTGCTTGCACAGGAAATAGGCTAAATATGTATCTCATTTATAAATTTCTACATTGATGTACTTTGAATACAAAAAGTTGGTCACTTGAAAATATTTTGTGGTCTAAATGGTGGGTTGCTGTCCTTGTGCTCCATTTCTCACCAGTCATTGTGTAGTCCTTAAAGCAACTTCGACATTTGCATGTGTGTTATTTTGCAATGCACAGAGAATTCAAAGTTACTGGGACAGAAACGTACACACACACACACACACACACACACACACACACACACACACACACACACACACACACAAATGCACATGTTCTACATAAGTAATGTACTGTGTATGTTCCTATTTGTTATGGCCGCATCACTACTTATGACTAATATGAGTAAAGTTATGGAAAGTGCTAAATATATGCAACATAACTTCAGCCACGTATTACTCTTTTGTAATAGAAGGGTAAGAGGACAGACTATGGGCACGATTCAGAAAACTTGTATTATAGTAAGGAAATTTACTTGACAAGCTGCCCATGCACAGTGTATGCAATTCTGATAACAAGTCTCCATGATATAAACAGTCCAAGAAGCTCAGTCACACTATATGATAATAAACATAAAATGAGCAGCTATAACTATAAAATGATGCAAAACATGAAGGTGGCATGATTCAAAAATGTATACAGTGTGCTCAACAGAGCTGTACCTGCTATATATTTGTACATGGGCAAATGCTCAAGTTCAGACTGTCGAAATCACTAATTAATGCTGACGGTTGCCACAGCTTTAGTAAAGATGTATTTTAAACAGGATTTCTTGCTGTTGCCATGCACAGCAGTGAATGATATCACTGCCATAGGGACAGAGTAATCTGACCTTAATTAACATTTCATGGACTCCACTTCACCAACTTTGTGAACTAGTACTGTGTCAATAGGTGCATGTATCAGCCTTTTCTGTAGCCTTGTGGGAGTCACTGAATAGGTTTCATGGGTATATCCAGCATCAGTGATAAGGTACCCCTTTGGTACAGGTCAAAGATTTCAGCACATAAGGAATGTTGACAAAAACACTA
Source organism: Protopterus annectens (assembly GCF_019279795.1). NCBI lineage: Eukaryota > Metazoa > Chordata > Ceratodontiformes > Protopteridae > Protopterus > Protopterus annectens. Next base: position 257,340,775 of record NC_056744.1, on the reverse strand, counting down.
CAAATAAATCCACAGCAACACTTGAAATGCAGTTGTGGGTTCTCACTGAAGCACAATACTTCACTATAGTGAACTGTTCTGCTTCAGTGAGTACCCAGGACTGCATTACAGGTCAAAGATGTGCCTTATGTGGGAGTCATGATGATTGTCTTGGCAGGCTACACATAGTCAGAGATGATATCCTTTGCACTACAAACAATCTGGCAGTTGGTGGAGTCATACCCTTTGTGGTTCCAATACCCATTCCAGTGGATACCAAGGTATGTCTGACTTTATGTATATTAGCAACTGGGGACACGGTGGGGGTATCTCTGATATCTGTCTCAAGAATACCCCATCAGTTTTTCAGTGCTATGCTTCAGCTGGTTAGGGAGCATATGTGCTTCCCACATACCCCAGAGGAGACAGCTAGCACCAGGCAGGATATGTGTGATACAGCCAGTTTTCCTGAGGTACTAAGGGCCATAGTCTGTATGCACATTGAATTAAAAGCCGAACTGGTAAATGGGGAAGGTGGTATGAGAAGTGCCAAGACCATCAGCCCATTAATAGCCAGGTTGTTGCAGTGCACAGGTTATCATTTCTAATGTGTTCATAGGCTATTCAGACAATTATCATGACTCCTGTATATGGCAAATCTGTGACCTGCACCAAAGCTTTCAATGAATGACATCTCACAGGGATAGCCTATCAATGATTCCAGGTATGCCCCCAAGACGTGACTCATGACACCCATAAAAAATCCGCAAAGTCAAAAAGGCCATGGCTACAATTGTGCAGAATTTCAAACAAGAATACATTACTTAGCATGTGTGTACACAGCTGAAGCACAGTTTTGCTGTCTGGATTCATCCAGTGGTTTCTTGCAATATGTCCCTGCCACACAAGCCAAATGAATCTCCATGACTGCAGTGTTACAAAATAGTTTACTTAACAAGTCATTACAGCAGGTTGGGTACTTGTATGGCCAGCAGTTATCAGAGCAACATGCAAGAGGAGCCAGCAGCAGCAGGGAATGACCATGACAGGCACAGGTAGGCACATTATGCCATTGAGCAAAGTGGCAGTAAACTGCACTTAGCTATATCGCATAGTATACAAAAGTTAAGCAGATATACTACAATAAAACTGATGCAAGTAAAATCAACAACAGGCTGTGCCATGCATGAGCTGGTCAAACTGTGCATCAGAGGTAAGCAACCCAAGTAATGCACAAAAGGAAGAGCACAGTTATCAGTTACGCAAGTGGAAAGGGATTACAGGTGTGCATGTCTTTCATAAGGACGAATGTGAGTGTGTGTGTGTGCTAAGGAATATGAAAGTAAAAAGTGCCTTTATGGAAAATTTGATTACTGGGGGGCTTTACTGTTGTGAGGAGCCAATGTCAGTGGGGGTGTGTAATATACTGGGGCTGTGGAAGTGTGACTGTGGGTTTACAAGGCTGCAACCTCAACACTATTTGCAGTACTATCACTTCTTCAAATGGACAGGTCCATGGCATACTAACAGAGAGTTCAGCATTCCATGCATGCTCCAGTGTATGATAGCTGGCATACCAGGAGTTGTATTGCATGGACCATGACCCCGGCTATATGCATGAGTGCTGCATGACTTTGAGCAACATCTGCTATGAGACATGCCACTTTGGTGATGGCCATGTCCATGAGGTTGGCACCTCTTGGGAGTAGACACCTCCATAACAGAAGCTTCTGTGGAAGTGTTAGCACTGTGAGATTGGTATCTCAGCTGTCCATAGCCATGTACACTAATATTAGTGGATGTAGCACCACTCCCCTGGCAGGTGAGACAGAAAATACAGTGCACAAAGCAGCATATCATTTAGTCTACCCAAGGAGTCATACATACAGGAGATATACTACTGTAGGTCATCAAACACACACACACCCTGGAACACCCTTACTGTCTCCTAAAGATTTGTGGTGGTACAAGTCTGTGCCTCCATGATGGCTCTGTACATACATTGTTTTACAGCCACTGACACATCCATCCTCAGGGGGAGGGTAACAACCATGCTTCCAGTGCGCACCATTACAGTCCACCTTTTGTGGACCTCTCTGCCAATGAGTGTTTGGGAGCAGATTCAGAACCTGTCTAATGGGTGACAGCCCACTTCTCTGATTGGCAGTTTCCCTCATCAACCTTTCATGTCTGTGATGTCTGGGTAGACTGGGTATCCTCAGCCATAGAGATTGTGTCATGGCTTCAACTAAGGATGTGGTGGTCACATTCCCTGTATCTAACCCACACTTTATACCCCTTGACATTTCCAGGTCATCCCTGCCATCATTATTAGGGGCTGCAGATCCTTCAGTATCAGGCAAGGGCACCCAATTTATACATGTTACTGACTGGTTTATGAATATAAACATGATAAAAACTAATAGTCTATGAACATACCTTGTGCAGGTGGAAGTGGCTGTTGAATCCCTGATGAATCTGTAAACCGTAAGTCAGACAGCTTTAACTAAGTGTTATAGTAACTAAGTGGTACAGAGTAATCTCAGGAATAGGGCTACATACAAGAGGCATAGGAATATAGGATCATAGGAAATTACTAGACTATCAACCTGGAGGTCATTTTTAGCCTAGCCATTTCAACCCAATGTAATACCGTACAAGTACTAGTCAAATGTGTCCCTCCAGCATGTCTTGTTAAAGTTGCAGGCCATATTTAATTACTGGAACAGGTATCCATAGACCCCTCTGATTTATGGATAGGCAGTAAGTTCATTACGTTTGGGTCTTGGGTTGCTCTGTAGGCCAGGTATAAGTCTCCTCTAAGAAGTCTATATGATACGGAATATAGTGACAGGGATTTTAGTTAGTCTGTGTAAGGCACATGCTGGAGGCCCTTGATCTTCTTTGTTAGAAACCTCTGAGTTCTCTCTAATTGCTGTAGATACTTAGTATGGTACATACAGAATGGGGTGTTATACTCAGTTATGAGCTGGATAGGTACCGAGTATGGGGGTTATACCTTCTTTTACTCTTGAGGTGATGCTTTTACTAATCAAGTGAGCTACATGGAAAGCTTTCCTTACAAATATAGCCACATGGTGGTCAAAGTTAAGGTTGTGGTTAACCTGTGATCCCAGATCCCTTACCACTTCATGGGTACTTGGGACATTGCTATTATTTTGATAGTTTGAAGTGACATTGTTTGTGCCACAGGGAATGATGATGCATTTCTTTGCATTTGGTTTGAGACGGTAACTAATACACCAGTCTTTTGTCTGTGTGAGACCATCCTGGAGTATACTAACATCATTTGGGGATTTAATGATTGCACCTACTTTGCAGCCATCTGCAAACTTGGTCAGCCACAATCTTTTAGTTTTCACCCGAATTTCTGAGCAGTATATACCAAACAGTAGGGGACCCAGCACTGACCCCTGTGGCACCCTGTTGGTAACAGGTCTGCTGGTTGATGTGGAGTCACCCTCTTTGATAGTGTGTGTCCAGTTTGTGAGCCACTTGATAACCCATCTTACAATGAAGGGGGTTATGTTCAGTTTGCTAAGTTTATTGGTAATGCCTGAATGTAGGATTGTGTCAAAAGCCTTTGCCAAGTTGAGGTATGCTATGTGCACATATTTGCCCTCATCAATGGCCACGGTCACACTTTCAGAGAAATCCAACAGATTTAACAGGCAGGAACTGCACTTCAGGAAAATGAATTGGGTAGGGTCCTGGGTTTACAGGTCACCTATGCCTTTATTTATGAGGTCCATAATGATACATTCCATGGCTTTACAGATGAGGCTGGTAATGCTTATGGGTCTGTAACTTCCTGGGTTGGCTGCTAGGCCACCTTCATGGAGGGGAATAACTGTAGCTGTTCTCCATTCTGCAGATACAAACCCTGTGGTTAGGCTATGATTGAAAAGGGTATTTAGTGGTGATCCTAGTTCATGTTTTAGCCTGTTTAAAAGACAGCCTGGGATGTCATCTGGTCCAATAGAGGTCATGCTCTTTGCCTTGGACAGGGCTTCAAGGACCTGCTCTTTAGATATGTATGGTTGGGGGGAAGTTTGGTGGAGGGTTTGTTGTAAGTTAGTAGGGGATAAGGGAGTGAAATTTTCAGCAAACATATCTGCTAGCAGGTTCGCTATCTCTGTGGGATCAGGGTGAGTGATACTGTTGGCCACCAGTTCTGCACATGCTTGGGTCCTTCCCCTTAAGTTATGTACGTAGCTGGAAAAGGCCTTATGGTTATCCTTGGCAGTACTTGCTAGGTTTCTCTCAAAGGAGCTCTTGGGTGATTTGACAAGTTGTCTTATTTGCTGTTAAGGCAGAGGAGGGTGTTTTTCCATTGTTGGGTCCTTGTCTTTGTTTTCTTGGACAGCAACATTTTGCATTTATTGCAGAGTTTATTGATGCTGGAAGTCCACCATGGCAGTCTGATTTTACTTGGGGCTCTGACTTTGATTCTATCTGGTACTGCCAAGTTTATACATTTATGCAAGTGATTGTACAGGGCTTTAGTGTAAGCTTTCACGTATTTGCCACTTTCAGCTTGGGGTGGGGCTTGGAATGTATTTATACCTTCATCTAGGTGGGTATGGTTTGACTTGGTGTAATTTTTAGTCCTATTACTCCCTTTGTGAGTTCTGGTGTTAGTGTTAGCTTGAAGGTGGCTGATTTGTGGTCCATTTTAACTAATGAGAGTCCAGCAGCTGCAGCAAAGCACCTGCTTGACATGTTGGTAAGGACCAGATCTAGAATGTTTGTTCCTCTTGTCGGGGTATGGAAAACTTGCTCCACAACATTTGAATTCACAAAATCAAGGAACCTTTGTGCTAGTGAGTTTGGGCTAAAGTAGGTTTCCCAGTTGATGGTGGGATAATTGAAATCCCCCAAAACCAGTGTGTTCAGTAAAATTTGGATTGTCTTCAGTTTGGGTAAGCAGGCTTTGTGGGTGTCGTGACCCATGGATGGGATCTATAACTGGCTAGGACTTGAATGGGGGTCTTACCCACTGTAACCTAGACCTGGAGTAACTTCATGGAGTTGTCCAGTCTAAAAAGATGTGAAGTGACTTTATCTCTAATATAGACTGAAACACCTCCTTTGGTTTTCACGTGTTCCTTTTGCAGTCAAAAGGTGTGGAAGGCACTGTAGCCTTACAGGGCAGGGGTACTCTCTGAGGCTTTAAACCAGGTTTCTGTGACTGCACAGGCATCTATATCTTCTAGTGATAGAAGCGCTTCCAAGGAGTGCCTTTTTTGGTTTAAGCTCCTAGCATTTAGCAGCATGACCATTATTTTGTTCTGATTGGTTAATTTTACGTTGGTAATGTTGTTTTCCAAACCTTGCCTTAAAAAGGCACTATGGGGGAGGCAAGAACCTTTGCAAACAGTCAAAAGCCTAGGGGTGCCGGGTCCAAACTGTCTCTGGCAAATCAGCGAGGTTTTTCGACCATGACTTCCCAGGCAGACAGGAACTGGATCCCACAGTTTATACTGTGGCATCATTCTAGGTGTGGGTAGTATGCTGCTCAAGGCTAGGAACATACCTGCCTGGGACACATTCTCAGAGAGCTTGACCATGTCTCTCTTCATATAGTCCGGTGAGGTACATCTCAAGTAATTCACACCAACATGAACTATGACAGAGTCATAATAGTACTTGCAACTAAGAGACCTGAGTGCATGCATGATTTGGTGTATACTGGCACTGGACAGGCAACTGACCATGACTTTCTCATTGTCCAACCTGGTGAGTGGGACACCCATGTGTCTGCTTATTGAGTCTCTGACAAGAAAACTTGGTTTTTAAGTGTTACACCTTATGTGCTTGGTGGATAAGACATTGGTGTTACTGTGTCATTGGTGCTGTGGAGACTGTGTTACCTGTAGCAGACTTGTGTTTTGGAGGTCTCTGGTGTTTTGATACGTTTTTGAGAGAACATCCACATATGTGGATTTCTGTGTTTGATGCTATGTGCATATACTATGTGTATAAGTAGTGGTATGTGTATGAGTAGTAATACTATGTAAATATCTAGTGGTGGGTGAGTTGACAACCTTCTCCGTATTACTGTTTTGAGTGAGAGAGCATGAATTCTAGATTTTTAGTGTAAATATCGCACTTGCACTCCGTATTAGCCTACATTATTCATAGAGGGTTGTCTGTGTACATGAGAAAATTGCTACACTGCCTCAAAAGACCCAAGTTAACAAGGTTGGCAGGAGAAACAAGAGTAGTCCAATAGTCAATAATGCTAGGTCAAAGATTGTTGCCACTAGGGGTGGCTCTTTGGAAAAACTCATGGATCAGTTCAGTGAATGGGTATTTCTGCCTGTGTTTTAATGGAAAATTTGTTATATTTAACTGTCCAACTTTGGCACACAATTATGCAGTAGTGCATGGTGCAGCAGGATGCTCCAACAAGCAGAGACCTGCTCATATGCAGGGCCTAAACACCAAAAGCTAAAACTTGAAAAAAACTCTTACAAAATTCAAAAAGACCAATGAGGATGCTTATTCCAAGTCCTGCACTAGCCTCCCTTTACCAGTCAGGTGCTAGTCAACACAATTCTCTCACAAAAGTGCAGATAGGCCCCATCCAATTCAAGAAAGCCCAGAAAATGTACTCAGAACAAGCAAACCATTACAAACAGTTCCAGAAGCAGCAGGCCTGCATCTGGACTATGCTACAGCTACTAGCTACCCTAGTTTCAGTGGGAAACACTAGAGAATATTTTACAAAGCAGAAAAATAGCAGTGACATACTGACAAATGTTTAAAAATAGCAAAAAGTCAGCCAGGAGGCTCTAAAAAATTATTTAAACAGTTAACAGACCAGTTAATTAAATACTGCTTGGTGGGAAAACCAGAGCAGGCAGAACACATACCTTTGAAACAGTGAAAAAATACCAGTAAATACTTAACAAACAGTGAAAACAACCAGAAAACTTGCTAAACAGTGAAAACAGCAATATGGTTTGATTTTACAGCCATAGTGTAAGCAGGCAAATGTAGTATAACACTGTAGTATAGTGCACAGTAAATAAATACAGTATAAAAGTAGGTGGCAGGCAATAAAAAAGTGCAGTAAATAGTATAAATAAGCAAAAAAAAAAAAAAAAAAAACAAGTAACTTATGTTTTTTTGGATAGCTCAGAATCCTCAGCTCAGAGTAGTGACTGGTAGCCCATCTCAGTTCAGCTCGGAACAAACAAGGAGAAACCTGCTTAGATGCAGGGCCTAAATACCAAAAGCTAATGTATTGCACCTGCAGGTCTAGCTAAATAGTGTACGGGTTCCTTCCTACCTGACTCTGGTGACACCCCTATTTATACCCAACACACCAAGGTTGCAAATAATAACATATTTTATTGTAGATGGCAACTCTAGTCTTAACAGGCAACAGCATAGTAGCAAACAAATTATTGTAGTAGCACACAATTTAGCAATAAGGCAATATGAGGCATGCATACAGTGAAATCACACCTCCCAGAACTCACTAAGAGAGGTCTTGTCATTGAAATATGAGCAAAAACGCAATGTCAATAAGTAGTAAAGATTCTATAATGCAACAATGCTAACAGCAGCTATAACCTTGATCAGTTCTAATCAGACCAAACTGTGAAAACATTGTTATACCCTGTTCACTGGCCAGTGACTACTTACAGTCTTAATTTAGGCATGATGGGGCCCAACGTGGGTGCTCTTATGAAACCTGGGTATTTGTAATCCACAAAGCATTTAAGGGGAAATCCACACTGAGGGGTGAGTAACATGAGATCCCCAAAATAATAGCCAGTACTATTCTGACATAAAGCAAAACAGTTCTAGTTCAGAGAAGGAAAAAGGGAAAAGCCTAGGTTCACAGTCCCAGTCAAAGCTATAGCACAATCTTATGAAAGTATAAAATGGTGTCCAAAGCCTTTCACCACTCTGTTGATAATATTCTGGATGTCAGGCACCGCAGTTCCACTGATGAGAAGTGTAGAGATCACCCAACAACCATCTGGTAATCAAAAATAGCTTCTTTATAATAGGCCCAACAGTATTCCTGTCTTTGCTGATCAGATGCAGGCATGGGAATACAGGTTCCAGACTTCTCTCCTGATTCCACAGATTACCATCAACCAGGTTTTGCAAGGAGGGAAAAAACACAATTTGCAACTTCACTTCCCTCTTCCAGATACTAGAAACATCTGGTTTTAATGCAAGGCTCTTTATTCATTCACCCTGTGTTTCGGTCTCAACTCTTTCACTTTCATTTCTCTCTTTTATGTCCACTGAAAAGGAGCTCTCCCTTGTGGTGTATCGGAAAACTACAGTCTGTTAACCATACAGTAAAATACAGTTGGAGCTACACTGCCCCCCACTTGCAAACCTTGGTCTTCCCAAGTCAAGGGTAGATTATCAGTAATATATATACAAACACTAATGAACCATCAACTGAATAGTATTTCTGCATTCAAAAGCTACATCCCACCAAGAGTAATCAGCATTATGCTTAACATAGGATGGGGTGTCACCAATTGAGAAGGAGGCATAGAGATCATGGGCGTAGACTCTTTGATGAGCAGTGGTCACAGGCTCCTGTGTACTATGTCCCAAACTGTCATATGTAAGCCTCTGTGTGGGCCAACTCAGTCTTTGAGGCTTTGGTTTGAAAGAGACAACTGGGGAATTCTGCCATGAGGGTTTGTCACTCACATCACACTCAATGTCCAGTTCCTCAGTAGGCATATTGTCTGCTTCTAAGATTCCCTCTTGTATAACTTCACTTTCTTTCTCCATAACTGTACAACTGTCCTCAGCACCATTATATGAAGTTTAGATAGCAGGACCTCCATCAGCATCCGGTTCTGCAAGATGCACAGAAACATCACTCAGTCTATTGTTGGTGCAAGACTGTTCAAAGTTACAAGGGACAAATTCTGGTGCATTTACATTGATATTGCAGTCCATGTGGTCTTGAACATCATCACAGAAAAGTCCACTGAAACCCCAGTCATCATCACTGTCCTCCTCTCCTTCAGCATGAGGAATCATAGGCTCTTGAACATTTGGGAGGATATCTCCTCTTCGCCTTAGTCTTCTGGATCACCTTGAGTTACATTTTCACTGAGCCATGTTGGGTTACGGATTCATAAGTTTCACTGATCGATCCTGCCAAAGGCATTACATTGTTGCAGTGCCAGGTTTTGATGGGTCGTTCTTTCCCCTCAGGGCAGACTTGGTAGACAGGGATGTTAGGTAGCTGAGAACAAATTATGTAGATCTCAGATCCCCAATGGTCAGCTAGTTTGTCCTTTCCTTGCAGGCCCAAGTTTATCAAGAGAACTCTGAACCCTAGTTGCAAGTCATGTATCTTCACTTTCTTGTCATAGTGAGCCTTGTTTCACTGATGCCTTTGCCGTGTTGATTGTTCAGCTAGCTCATAGGCTATTCTGAGATGCTTCTTGAGTCTCTCCACATAACTGCCATGAGATTGCACTGGAGTATCATCAGCTGTGACTCCAAAGGTTAAATCAACAGGAAGATGAACTTCTCTTCCAAACATTAAGATGTAAGGCGAGAATCCTGTAGCATCATTTTTAGTATTGTTGTATGCATGCACCACTGTGGCTACATGTCTACTCCATTGACTCTTCATCTCAGCAGATAGTGTTCCCGACATGTCTAGCAAAGTTTTGTTGAAACACTCAGGATGAGGCTCCCCATGAGGATGATAGGGAGTGGTATGATTTTTCCTGAATTCCCAAAAGAGTGAGTAGTTCATGGGCAAGCTTGCTCTCAAAGTCACACCCTTCATCAGAGTGTATCCTTTTTGGCATGCCATAGTGTGCAAAAAACTTCTCAACAAGTAATTTTGCCACTGTAATAGCTTTCAAATCGCAAGTTGGAAATGCTTGAGCATATCTGCTATAGTGGTCTGTCACCACCAGCACATTACGGATCCCACCTTCATCTGGGTTAATGCAAAAGCAATCTATACAGACCAGTTCCATGGGCCCACTACTCTCCATTTGACCCAATGAGGCAGCTATGGTTGGCAGAGTCTTTCTCTGAATGCAGCGAAGACATGTACGACAATAATCTTCAACATCTTGTTTCATGCATGGCCAGTAGAATCTGTCTCATACAAGTCCCAGAGTTCTGTCATAAACAAGATGACCACCTTCATCATGCAATGACTGAAGTACTACTTCTTGATACTTTTGAAGAAGCAACAATTGGCATTCTCCACTGCCAAGTGCACTAGGAGATCTCCTGTACACTAGTCCATTTCATATCTGGAGTCTGTCCCATTCTTTAGCCAAAAGTCTTGCTAGTGGATGAATATCTGTGCAAAGCATATCAGCTTGCTTCTTCTCTAAAGCAGCTACCACCAGCTGACCTAAGGGTCTTCTTTTTGATCTCTCCTGAGGTCACTGTTACTCAAAGCTGGTAGCCATGAAGCCTGTAAAGTGACCAAATTACAGTAAGCTTGGGGTATGCTTTTCATAGACAGCCCCAACCTCTGGGCCCAACATTCAGATTGTTGGTAGCAGGTTACAATCTGGCACATAGATCTCACTCCTGGTGCTGGAATTTCCACCCATTCATCATCGGGGTGTAAATCCCCATGAGGTCTTCTGGACAGACCATCAGCATCTCCATTTTTATGTCCTGGGCGATATTTTAAACTAAAGTTGTAGTTGGATAAAGCTGCCATCCATCTGTGGCCAGTAGCATCTAGCTTTGCAGTGGACTGGATGTATGTCAGAGGGTTGTTGTCAGTCTGAACTTTGAATTCAGCCCCATAGAGGTAGTCATGCAGCTTGTCTACTACAGCCCACTTTAAACCAAGGAATTCCAACTTGTGTGCAGGATAGTTCCTTTCTATTGGAGATAAACTTCAACTGATAAAAGCCACAGGTCTCAGTTTCTTGTCATGCTCCTGGTAAAGGACTCCTCCTAAACCACCTCTGCTAGCATCCACATGTAATGTGTATGGCTTTGTTGAGTCAGCATATGCTAGCACTGGGGCATGTATGAGACATAACTTAAGCTGCTCAAATGCCTATTCACATTCAGGAGTCCAACAACTCTTGATAAATTCTTTAGAGCCTCTCGGCCCCTTTGGCATCTTCAGAAGGATGTTTTCATCTATTTCATCTGCTTCCTCATCATTTTGGAGCAATTGATTGAGTGGTCTTGCTATCTTTGAAAATCCTTCCACAAACCTTCTATAGTAACTGCAGAACCCAAAGAAAGATCACAGCTCTGTGATGGGTCTGGGCCAAGATGTCACAGCTTCAACTTTTCTGGGGTCTGTGGATATTCCATTTGCAGACACTACATGTCCCACATAGGTCACTGAATGTTGGAAAAATTTGCATTTGTCCAGTGACTTCAGTCCTTCCTTCTCAATTCTGTCCAATACTTTTGTCAGTCTTTCTTCATGCTCTCTAGGGTCTTCCCAAAGACAATGATGTCATCAAGGTAGACTAAGACTTCCAGGAGATGCATGTCTCTAACAGTTCTTTCCATGATTCTCTGGAAAGTTGCTGGTGCGTTCGATAAACCTTGAGGTAGGTGATCAAACATGAAAAATCCCAAAGGACTGATGAAGGCAGTCTTCTCTTTATCTTCTGGGTGCATAGGGATTTGATAGCATCCATTCTTTAAGTCTAGCAGGCTGAACTACTTACTGCCACCAGGCAATTCAGAGCATCTTCAATCAGGGGTGTTGTGTACTGGTCTAGAATGGTGCACCGATTCAAAGTATGATAGCCAGCACACATACGAATTGAGCCATTCTTCTTCCCGACAATGACAATGGGAGAAGCATATGGACTTCTTGACTCTCAAATTATCCCTGCAGCTTTAAGTTCTTCCAGATGGTTTATCAAGTCCTCCAGATCTCCTGGGGTTACCCTTCTGGAATGTTCTCTGAAAGGCTGGTCTTCTTTTAAACTTATTCGGTGTTTTGCACTTTTTACACAACCCACATCCAGCTCACTTGTAGAAAAACATTTTTTCTGCTTTATCAACAGCTCTTTAGCTCTGGTTACCCACTCAGGGGACAGAAGACCATCTCCTAGATCAATATCTTCCAGCTTTAGCTCGTTGACACTGCTCTTGTTTCTTGTCCAAACAGAATCAGGTAAGAGAGTGGCAGCATAAACATTTCCCAAATGCACTTGTTAAAGCAGGACAATGGGGGTACTTCCTTTATTCTTCAACCCCACAGGCAAAGTATCATAAGGATGCTTCAGCTTGTCAGCATGTCAGACTTCAGGGACTAATTTCAGCTCTGGTGGCAAGTCTATTTCTGGATCAATTTCCATCATGAGAAGAGAGGAAGCTGTTTGTCCACACATCCTCACTTTGGCCCTCAAGCAGGTGACCTGACCAGGATGAATAATATATTCTTGCCCAGGAAGGTTCATAGGTTGATAGATAATTACTAGGCTATTGGCCCTAGGGCCTATATAAGCATAGCCAAAAAGGTACCATGGCTTTTGCCACCCAAGAAAATTAGTTTCCTGTGCCCCTGTCGAGCAGAACCACAGAAGTGATCCCCGAGGTGAATTTCCTATCTCCTATCCAATCATCAAGATTTTTCTTGAAGAGTGCTAATGAGGAGTTTTGTTTGATATAGCTAGGTAGTTTGTTCCAGAGTATGAGAAGTCTCTGGGACAGGAATATATCCCTCCAGCATGTTCTGTTTATTGTCATGACAAGGTTTAGGTCCCTAGAGCATGTAGCTCGGAGGGACTGGGATTTCTTTAAGTGGAGCATCTTCAACAGCTCTGGGTTTGACATAGCTTTGTATGTTAGGCAGAGATCACCTCTGAGTAGGCGATATGCGATGGAGTAAAGCTGGAGTTTTTTTAGATGGTCTGCATAGGGCATCTGTTTGAGGCCGGTAATCCTCTTTGTGAGGTATTTCTGCAGCCTTCCCAGTTGTTGTAGATGTCTTGTGAGGTACATAACAAAAGGGGCTGTATTCTATAATGGGTCTCATGAGCTTATGAGTAGAAGGGAACAATGACCTCTTTTTTCCTGGATGAGAAACCTTTTGTGATGAGGTGAGCCATGTAGATGGATTTCCTGACTACTGTGGTGATATGATTATAAAAGGAAAGACTACTTTCCACCTGTGTCCCAAGGTCACTTATCACACTTTCGGTGTTAAGTAGACTACCACCTATGTGGTAGTTCATGGGTACAGAGTTTTTACCAAAAGGGATGACAATGCATGTTTTGGCACTGAGCTTGAGGCGAAGGCTTTGACACCAGGCATCTGTCTCAGTGAGGCCCTTTTGTAGGATGTCCACATCATTAGGAGTTTCGATTATGGCTCCTAGTTTGCAGTCATCTGTGATTTTTGTTAGCCAAAGACCTTCTGTGTGGACTGTACTTCAGAGAAGTAGATACCAAACAGGAGAGGACCCAGGACTGAACCCTGTAGTAGTCCACTTGTCACTGGTCTGAAGTCAGATTTGGAGTCTGCTATTTTCAGACTGCGGGTTCTGCCAGTGAGCCATTTGGCAACCCATATTGTGACATAGGGATTTATACCTAGTTTAGTGAGTTTATCTATAATTCCAGAGTGAGGGATGGTATCAAAAGCCTTGCCAAGATCTAGCTAGACTGTGTGAACCACCTTACCCTCATCTATGGTCTTTGGTGACCACTTCAAAGAAGTCTATCAGGTTTAGGAGACATGATCTGCCTTTTACAAATCCAAACTAAGTGGGGTCCAGAGTTTGGAGATTACCAATGTCATTGTTTGTAAGTTCCATGATGATACGTTCCATAGCCTTGCAGACCAGGCTCGTCAGGCTAATGGGGTGGTAGTTCCCAGGGTCAGTGGTAGCTCCCCCTTTGTGGAGTGGGATGATCATCACTGTGTGCCATTCAGTGGGCACAAAGCCTGAGGTAAGGCTCTGATTGACCATGGTACTTAGGTGGGGTACCAGGTCATGTTGTAGTTCATGTAGAATGCAACCTGGGATGCTGTCAGGTTCCATGGATACTGTGTTCTTGGCTTTGGAGAGTGTGGTTTTTACCAGTGCAGCCATGATTACAGGAACTTTGCATTCTTCCGGTATAGAGATGGGCCCTTTAGGGGGTGAGAGGGGGTTAAAGTTAGCACTGAACCTATCTGCCAGAATGTTGGCAATATCAGTTTGTTCTGTATATTTAGTGCCATTGTGCTGTAACTCAGAGCAGATCTGAGTGCTGCTATTGAATTCTCGACATAGCTATAGAATGCTTTGTGGTTGTCTTTGGAATCAGTGGCAATTTTGTTTTTGTAACAAGCTTTGAAGGATTTTATGAAGGATCTCAGCTTCTTACTGAGGCTGACCAGGGAGTTCCTACAGTCATGGCATTTTACATACATGACCATTTTTTTTTCTTTTTTGCTATCCTTCTCCTTCTGAATGGCACAATAGGCTGGTCTCAGGAGTGGATGTAATGTTGGGTGTTCCTGGGTCAACTGAGGTGTCAGCATTCTTCTGACGAGGTCAATATTTGTCCCCACTAAAATGTATGCTGAATCCTTTCCTTTTGGCCTGGGGCACACAACAGCAAGTGTTTCAAAAACTTCTTTTGACCCAACAATTGAGGTAGAAAATTTTAACTTGAGTGAGACATAACTATTATAGGGGAACTTTGTGTCACTTAGCAGCCAGATCACCAAGTCTTCTAACTTTCCAAGTGGCAAATACTTTAAATATTTCTGGAAGAAGTCTCTGAACAGAATGGTGATTTTGCACCAGTATCCAACAATGCTTTACTGTATACACCCTCTATCTTCACTGCTACGATAGGGGATGGTCCCACTAGGCCATTGTGTATCTTCTGTTTCCGGTGTTGGTCAGCCGTACGGCAGTCAGCATGTTGTTGAGGTACAGTTGGTTGGCTTTGCCATTTTAAATTATGGAACTCTTTCATAGTAATCCTTTGTGGCTTTGGATGCTGAGACTTTTTCTGAGATGGCTTTCCAATTTGGTTGTTCACCTCAGATGAGCTGGACTTGTGCACAGTTGGTGGACACTGCCACTTGATATGCCCTGCATCTTCACAGTGAAAACAATCTCCAGTAGGAACTAAGAACATCGGCTTGTTTGTTTCTTCCCTGTGTCCCTTTGTGGAGGTTCTAGCACATGTAGTCCTCCCTTCAGCTAAAGTTACCATTGTTTTCTGTAGTTCTGCAACCATCTTGGTAACTTGAGCTATGGCGTTGGTTAGGGAAGACACCTGCACCTGAAACTGTGACTCCTCTACATTGTGGACATTCTGAACCATGACTCCCATTTGAGTAGTAAGCACTGCTGCAGGCTCCTGCTTGTGCCCCTCACTGCTTTAGTTGATGTTGAACACTGAAATTTGACTTCCAACAGGGCTTCCTCTTCCCTCACTTCTTTAACCAATTGAGAATAGGCTAGAGTCTCTTTCCTATCTCTTGTCCTCAGTTTCCACATAATGGGATCCATAGATTGAGCTCCTTGTAAAATTTGACCGATTCATACTTGATCAGCTATTTTCGGATCCACTCCCTTCTTTAGGATGATCTGGTGGAGCATTTTATATAATTGCTTAATATAGTCAGATAGTTTCTCACCAGCTTCTTGGTATGTATGTTCAAAATGATACAATAGGTCAGCAGCCCTCTCTGTTCTTCCAAACACATCCTGCAGTTCTCCTAAATAGTCCTTGGCTGTGCAATCTTGCTTACTCATCCTCAGCGTACGGTATCCGCATATAATCCCTTTAAACATTCAGCTATTCACTGTTTCTTCTGAGTTTCTGGGATATGACACTCCTCTAGGGCTTGTGAAACCTGATCCATCCAATATTCAAAATCTTCCTCTCCCTGAGGTGTGGGTTGTTTGCCTGAGAAGAAACATAATTTGTGGTAGCCAAACCCAGTGAATGGCTGTGTAGGCCTTAAGCATTTCTTTACAAGACTTCCCAAAGCATTCAAAACTTCAGGCCCTATAGTATTTGTGGGCATTGAAGCTTCAGTTTCTGCTGTAAGCTTGTGACCTGCTTGGATAGCTGCCACAGGTATTTATTCTGTTGCTGGGGTAGTGCACTTCTCAGGGATTACCCCACAGACTGCATTCTTGCCTGAAACTGATACACTCAAAAGTATATGCTCATATACTAGAGGACTTTTCCATTCTAATAGGGCCAATGTGCTCTGTTCTGTAGTGTCCATGGTGCTGTCTAATAAGAATCCATGGCATACAACTGGTAAGGATTCTGTGACTTGATGTATTTGCATCCATGTGATCCCTGGCAACACCAGAACTAAGCAGTGCTCTGACTGAGCATTGTGCTGTTTGCAGCACTTAGTGGCTACTTCCGGGTTCTTCTTGCTGCTGGTGTTGCTTTACACACATTCAGGGGAATAGGGCAGAGTTCTAGGCAGTACAGGCAATCCCGGATGAGCCCCCAAATAGATTCATAGGTTCATAGAGTAGCACTAAGCTAACTGCCCTTGCGAGCCATTTTAAGTCTAGCCAATTATCCCTTGTGAGACTCAAACCCTGCACCTTGTGTTTGTAAGGCAAACACCTTAACCATTAGGCCACCCTCCCTAATGTAGTGTACCTGCAGGTGTAGCTGAATAGTGTATGGGTCTCTCCCTACCTGACTCTGGTGACACCCCTATTTACACCCAACACACCAAGGTTGCAAATAATAATAATAGATTTTATTCTAGATGGCAGCTCTAGTCTTAACAGGCAACAGCACAGTGGCAAACAAATTATTGCAGTAGCACAAGGTTTAGTAATAAGACAATATGAGGTATACATACAGTGAAAAAACACCTCCCAGAACTCAATAAGAGAGGTCTTGTCATTCATATATGAGCAACAATGCAATGTCATTAAGCAGTAAAGATTCTATAATGCAACAATACTAACAGTAGCTATAACCTTGATCAATTCTAATCAGACCAAACTGTGAAAACACTCTTTATACCCTGTTCACTGGCCAGTGAGTACTTACAGTCTTAATCCCGGCATGATGGGGCCCAAAGTTGGAGCTCATATGAAACCTGGGTATTTATAATCCACAAAGCATTTAAGGTGAAATCCACACTGATGGATGAGTAACATGAGACCCCCAAAATGACAGCCAGTACTATTTGAGATAAATCTAAACAGTTCCAGTTCAGAAAAGGAAAAAGGGAAAAGCCTAGGCCCACAGTCCCAGTCGAAGCTATAGCACAATCTTATGAAAGTATAAAATGGTGGCTGCAGCCTCTCACCACTCTGTCAATACTATTCTGGATGTCGGGCACTGCAATTCCACTGATGAGGAGTGTAGAGATCACCCAACAGCCATCTGGTAATTGAAAATGGCTTCTTTATAATAGGCCCAACAGTATTCCTGCTCTTGCTGATCAGATGCAGGCGTGGGACTACTGGTTCCACGCCTGCATCTGATCAGCAAGAGCAGGAATACTGCTCTTGCTGCTCTTGCTGATCAGATGCAGGCGTGGGACTACTGGTTCCAGATTTCTCTCCTGATTCCACAGATCATCAACGACCAGGTTTTCCAAGGAGGGAAAAAAACACAATCTGCAACTTCACTTCCCTCTCCCAGATACTAGAACCATCTGTTTTTAAGGTAAGCCCCCTTATTCCTTCACCCTGTGTTTTAGTCTCAACTCTTTCATTTTCGTTTCTCTCTTTTATATCCAATGAAAAGGAGCTCCACTTTGTGGTGTATCAGAAAACTACAGTCTATTAACCTTACGGTGAAATACAGTGGGAGCTACATTAAAATTTGAAAAAACTAACTGAATTAAAAAGATCCAATGAAGGTACTTATTCCTAGCCCTAGACCAGCCTCCCTCTGCCAGTCAGGTTCCATCCAAACACAGTTCTCTCATAAAAGTGCAGATAGGCTCCTTCCAATCCAAGATGGCCTGGAAAATGTGCTCAGAACAAACTACTATGGCCTGGAAAATGTCCTCAGAACAAACAAACCACTACAAACAGTTCCATAAGCAGCAGGCCTGTATCTGAACTATGCTACAGCTACTAGCTAGCCTAGTTTCAGTGGAAAATACTAGAGAATATTTAACACAGCAGAAAAATAGCAGTGAGACACTGAAAAAAAAACATTTAAAACAGCAGAAAATCAGACAGGAGGCTCAAAAGAATGACTTAAACAGTTACCAAATAAGTTAAGTATTGCTTGTGGGAAAACCAGAGCAGGCAGAATAGATAGCTTTGAAACAGTGAAAGAAATACCAGTAAATACTTCACAAACAGTAGAAAGATCAAGAAAGCTTGCTAAACAGTGAAAACAGCAATAAGATTTGATTATACAGGCACAGTGTAGCAGGCAATTGCAGTACAACAATGTAGTTTATTTATTTATTATTTATTTATTTCCAGTTTGATTACCGGGGAAGTCCACTGGGCCCAGAGAGCCCGTTTCCAGTGGAAGCCTGGAGGGAAAAGCTCCATGAAACAGATTACAGTAAAGATAGCAGTCCAATAAAAATAAAAGTACAAGTACAAATACATATCAGATAATACAAAGCGCTATAGAAGGTTATATACAGCTATAAGGTGCTTAGGAATCCAGGAGGATACCCTCCCAGGGGCTTTTGTTAAAGAGTTCTAGGTAGGGAGAATGCAGTTACATATTCATTTGGAGGAGAGGTAGGTGTAAATCTGAGTTTTGAAGTTGTTTGTATTTGATATTGTCCTTAGTGTGGAAGGGAGAGAGTTCCATTTCTTACCCAAGGAGAAGAAAAGGAGAATCTGTCCAGCAGGATGTTTAGGTTTGTGGACAGTAATTATGTTTTGGTGTTCAGATGTGAGAGTTCTATTTGGGGATGTATGGGGGAAGGATGTTAGTTAGAGCGGGGCATTTGGTTGGATTAAATATTAGTCTATGTGCTGTAGTGAGCTGCAGGAAGTCCAGGTAATTTGTGAATTCTAACCAGTTGAGGGATTGGAGGGTAACACAGTGATGAGTGGAATGTTTAGCTTTGGTGGCAAATTTAGACATTTTGTTATACCACCTTTCAAGTTTAGAAGTGATGTAAAAAGGATAGGTTAGTTAGTAGTGGGGTGCTGTACAGAAGGGAGGGAAGGAGGTAAGAGGAGGCCAGATTATGCCTGGTAGAAGTAGAGAGGAAGTGGTTGTTCCTGTATAACATACCTAGTTTTGGTGGGTTTTCTTTATATTTTGCTGAATATGGATGTCGAACTTGAGGTGTTCATCTATAGTTACACTGAGTAGTGTGACAAAGGGAACAACTTCGATCTGAGAGTTGTTTTTCTATGGACTTAGAAGGAATTTTTATCAACAGAGAAAGATTTTGAGGGAGTGAATAGTAGTATTTTAGATTTATTAGCATTGAGAGAAAGGTGATTTTGGCACATCCAGATCTCAGTAGTTGAGAAGTTAGTCTGAATTTTAGATAGGAGTCCATGGAGGTTAGAGGCAGAGCAGACAAGTGTAGAGTCATCTGCATATTGGATGACTTTGGCATTAAGAATAGCAGAGTGTAAGTTATTGATAAAGATATCAAATGGCATTGGTCGAAGCATGGACCCCTGTAGTACTCCGGTAGGGGTGGGTAAGAATGGTGAGGTGCCTTATTTTCCATTTCACAGCCTGAGATCTATCTGACAGATAGCTTGAGAACCAGGAAAGAGTGTTTGGGGAGAGATTTAGGTTTGAGAGGTGACTTAGAAGGTGCTTATGGGAAACAGTATCAACTGCTTTTGAAAGATCTAGGAGCACTGTGGCTACTATGTTCCCAGGATTTTGGGCTTGATTGACAGTTTCTAAGAATGAGAGTAGAGTTGTTATGGTACTATGTCCTGGTCAGAAGCCATGTTGGGTAGGGGTAAGAAGTTGTTTTTTAGTCAGAAAAGGCATAAGTTGGAGGTGGATGCATTTTTCTAGGATTCTGGAGATTGGAAAGAGAAGAGCTATAGGGCAGAAGGTTGAAATATTAGTGTTTTTTTCTCTCTTGTGACATATAGTTTTTATTCTTTTTTTTCTTGATGGAGCTGGAGAATTTAGAGCATTTAGGAAAGTAGAATTAAAGTGGTCTGTGGCTTTATCAAGTGGAAGGGTTTTTAGAATGTTCCAATTCATTTGTTTGAGATAGTTAGAGAAGGTTTTGGGGTAAAAGTTACTAAGGTTGCGGGTCTGAATATATTGATGTTGGTGTGGATTGGAGGTGGTTGCACAGTAAATTAAAGTTGGCAGGTGGTCACTAAAAGAGTCAGGGATGGTGCCAGAGTTGGTAATTTTATTTGGATGGGTGACTAAGATCCAGTCAAGAGTGGATCCTGGGGGATTTGTTTTATTGGGTCTGATGATGGAGTGGATTACTTGAGTAAAGTTAAAGAGTAATGGACAGAGTGGGTATGGGACTGTTGATTTTATTCCAGTCAATGTTTACATCACCTAGTATGTAAGTTTTAAGGTTAATTTCAGATGAGGCCCATTGGAGTATGTCTTCAAGGGTTGAGATGTTATTTCCAGGTCGGATATAAAGGGCGATGATACAGAGGCTTTTGTGATTATTCATTTTTAATAGACTGACTGTTAGTTCTGCATTAGTGAATTTAGGAATAGGGTTTGGTAGGTTAATTAAGGTAAGTAGATTGGAATAGATTAATGCAACCCCTCCACCTTTTTTCTTTGGGCGGTCACATCTAAAAGTGTGAAATCCAGAGGGTAGGATTTCAAAGTCAGAGATGTGGGGTTTGAGCCAAGTTTTAGAGATGGCTACAACGTCAGGTTGGTTATGACTTAGCCATGCTTTGAAATTGATGTGCTTTGTTGTTGAGACTCTGGGCATTGAGTGTGAAAAATGTAAGAGTATTGTAGGGGGATGAAAGGTTAGAGGATGGGGGAGGGTAATTATTATTTGTGGGTGAGTTAGGTCCGTGGTTGGGGTGAATGTCTCCAACTAAGACGAGGTTATAGAAGGAAGATATTTTTGTGTGTTTTGGTTTGGATTTAGGGTACTCTGGATGGTCTAGTATTTGTTTAAGAGTAAGTGTCTTAGCAGTAGTGGAAATGATCTTAGGATTAAAAAGGTGTACAGTAAATAAATACAGTATAAAAGTAGGCAGTATGCAATAAAAAAGTGCAGTAAATAGTATAAATAAGCAAAAAAAAAAAAAAAAAACAGGCAGTTTATGGTTTGTGGAAGGTCAGCAGCCTCTGGTCGTCTCAGCTTAGAGTTAAGACTGGTAACCCACCTCAATTA
The DNA here is from genome assembly GCF_019279795.1 of Protopterus annectens. Classification (NCBI taxonomy): domain Eukaryota; kingdom Metazoa; phylum Chordata; order Ceratodontiformes; family Protopteridae; genus Protopterus; species Protopterus annectens. The sequence continues at coordinate 257,319,525 of NC_056744.1, read as the reverse complement.
GTTCAGCTCAGTGCAAGAAACTGGCTCAAATGCAGGGCCTAAATACCAAAAGCTAAAACCTGAAAAAAAAACTATAACAAAATACAAAAGGACCAATTAGGATGCTTATTCCAAACACTAGACCAGCCCCCCTTTACCAGTCAGGTGCCAATCGAACACAATTCGCTCACAAAAGTGTAGATAGGCCTCTTCCAAACCAAGATGGTGTGGAAAATGTGTGTAGAACAAAGAAACAAACACTACAAACAGTTCCAGAAGCAGCAGGCCTGGATCTAGATTATTTGGATAGTCTCTGTAGCCTGCCAAGTTCTGTCTGAAAATCTATCATGGCACTGTGGGACTCAGTAGGGGTACAACTCCATTTGAGATAGGCCAAGAACTCCTCCATCTCCTTGAGAGGTAATACACTCAAAAGCCCCCTCACACACACATCTGTTATCATATGCTCTCATGGCAGAATGTATGCCCTTTTTTGAGCAGCCTGTGCCATATAGGTGGCCTTCTAGTTCACCATGTTGTAACTGTGGTTCTGACCATTAACTTTATTCACATTGATTACAATTTCTTTCCTGGCATGGTTACTGCAGTCCTGTTTAAAACCCTGAATGACAAAAAAGCCATTGGTCATTGAAATGGACAGCCTACAGTTGCACCTCATTCTCTATATTTTAGATTTTTAATTTATATGCAGATGGTGATGTTTTCCCAGAAGATATATTACTCTTTTCCTACTTACCCTGTGTTTTAGGCATTGCTCTGTATGTTGGAAAGTAATAGAATTAACAGCCTTATTTCTGCATGGTCCTGAAAAATCCTTATGCCACTATTATCCTCTTTTGCAATATGGCATACTTGTTTTTGGGTGACAGTTATATATCTAGCTATACTTTCAGGCAGTGTCAGGCATCTAGGTTTACTGACCATCATATCCCCTACAATGAAATTCAGCAATGTAACTGATCAAGGATGCATGGTTGTTTCCTATCACTGTTACAAATACATATTTGGCTACAGACAGATGTGCAACGTATACAACACAAAAACTGTGTTTTGAACAGTGGTCTCAGAGTACAAGCTCATGAGTATTCATCTCATCAAGTGTACCTGTCTTGCAAACCAATAATTGCTGTGCCCATACATCCATTCTTTCAATACACCTTAGCCAATGCATTCAAAAGTACTGACAAATTTACATCCTATATTGTCAACAGGTTGAATAGCAGTTAAAAGTAGCCTTAGTGCAATTGAATGAAGTTATAAGAAGTAGCACTTACCTTGTACAGTCATATATTTGCTGAAGAAAAGTTCTCCTTTGCAATTTGTCAATATCTAAGTACCAGAGGTTTATTCTGCAGTGTGACAAGGCTCTGTGCCTCTCTTCACTCTTATACTGTGCAGATTTACCTGGCTGACAGCAATGATTATGCTACCAAGGCCCCTCAGCTCATTATTGCTTCTGACTTACTCAATGTGTCTGATGAAAAGCCTGCTAACCATTGTACTCAATTGCATTCTATGCCATGTACACACCTGGGTGCCTACAAGCAGGACTGCATATGAAGAATCTAAAGCATGCTTCCAATAGGAAAAATGTAATTCTGCATATAGCAATCACTGTAGTAGCTGATTTCGTACCAGCATACAGGACTGCCATGTTTCACACGTTAAATTGTCATAGAGGACCATAATAAAACAGTACCTATTTTTTCTGAGTGTTTGGTGCAGATGAGGTGCCCTTCAATGCCCATTAAGAAATGGCACATGCAATAATTGATATGGGAACTAATTGTCTGCCATTTTTCACTATTCAAGTGGGAATATCATAGCTGAATAAGGAGCAGTGCCCTCTTAGAGATCAAAGGTGGTGTGAGGAGGACTCAGAGATATTTCTTTACCTCCTCAATGAGGATTAGAGTCAGAGAATTCTGAAGGAAGACTACAAATGGCTTCTGTATTAATCCAGGAATAGTTTAGCCCAAGTTGTCACCTATGCAGCTGGCATCCTACACATGGAGGAATAGAGCCAGTATCATTACAATAACATGAGGCATCATGATCCTGACATCCTTGGCCAATAGGAGAATGATGTGAAGCAGCAGGTGCCACCTATGTACGGTAAATAGAACTTATGTTAGCAGCCCATTTAAACTAGTGCTGTGTGCCATCCACAGATATTACACACAGCTCATTTTAGCACTATAGCCCCTGAATAAATTGATGTGAAGAGGTAGCTGCACAGGAGAAGACTTGCGTGCTTAAGGGAGTGCAGATATGAGTATACTTGCTTCAAACTTTTATACTTTTAAATAATAACAGTAGTAGGTATTCTTTCCCAAAATGTATATCATCCGTACACCAAAAGAAGAAGTGAAATGCCCAAGAAGAAGTGAAATGCCCAAACACACAAACCAGCTGACTCATGGTATACTGACTGCCTCAGGCCATTTATGCAGGAAACTGTGCTTCCAAGTGCCTTCAGAACCTTAAATAAACAAGATTAAGACACTCCATCTGATGCACTTTGGTGTCAAAATCTACTAACTATATTGAACTGCATTTCCACTGTCATTATCTTTCAGCTCCAACACACTCCTGATGCACTAACTACGATTTCTTCTTTTAATGAAATTAAACTGATTCTAATGTATAAAAAGTGCATCTACCAGACACAGACTATTTGACTACATCTTCATACCTACCTTATAATCAGAATTCTGAAGTTAAATAGGGTAGAAAGTTGATCTGTCCAGAATGTGTTTCAAAGCTTTGAAAAGCACAGCATTAAGACATGTCTGTTGTATGTTCCCAAAATTATAGCACTTACATGCATCCAGTAATGAAGCACTCACACTATGCAATAAGACTTTGTATACCTCCAGAGATAGATCATCTGTACCACTGCTCAATTACAAATGTTGAAAAATGACAGGTATTTATTCTTCTAATCTTTAATGCAACATTAATACGCTCCAAGTAATTTCTGACATTATTTAATAAGGGCAACCTATGCACATTTGATAAATGTATGTTTTTTGTTAAGAAGAGAGAAGAAATTCTGAAACTAAAGTTATATTACATTTGAGACACATGGTGGCATTCATATGTGGACTAGTATATCATCAACTCAGAGTGAAGGAATAAGTCATTCCAGGACTGGCTTATTAAGCAAAGAAAGGTCAAAACATATTGTATGGTGCTTCAATTTATTGTTCTACAAAATCAGGTAAGATGCAGATACAAGCACGCTATACAGTCCTCTATATAGGCTGCATATAGGGCATGGGATGGAAGGCTGTGCCTCAGAAACTAAAGTTTCAAAATACCTTTTAGTTATTTAGTCCCAACGAAATGATCTACTATTAGTCTTTTCTAAAATGAATGAAAGCTACAAAGTAAACATAAACTTCAAGTGATTGACTTATACGGAAATATAGCTAATTCCTAGTCTGCTACTAATAATAACATAATGATTTCATTGTACAAGGGAAGGGCAGTGCTTATATTTAGAGACTGTTAAGTTTTTTTCAAGAAAGATGTCATGTACCATGTTAGGATTATGGCAGCCCTGTAGACTCAGTAGTTTCAAAGTCCAGAAATGTCATCCTATATTAAAAACAAGTGGTGTGTGTGTGTGTGTGTGTGTGTGTGTGTGTGTGTGTGTGTGTGTGTGTGTGTGTGTGTGTGTGTGTGTGTGTGTGTGTGTGTGTGTGTGTGTGTGTGTGTGTGTGTGTGTGTATATATATATATATATATATATATATATATATATATATATATTTGCCTCACAGCAAGAGGTTCTCCCGTTCAATTCTCGGCTGGAGTGCGGGGAGTGCCTTCTGTGTGGAGTCTGCAAGTCATCCCTGCGGTTGGGTGGGCGTTCGAAAGACATGCATAAATAGGTGTGCCTTGGTTGAACGTCGAGCTGGCACCTCAGCGTTCATGAAAATCTACTGCTAATCATTAGCGGACCAGAGTTCCTCTGTGGCGACCCCTAACTGGGAAAAGCCGAAAGACAACATATATATATATATATATATATATATATATATATATATATATATATATACATATATATATGGATTTACTTCACAAGCTCAAAGTTTCAAAACATCAAACTGCAAATGGTCGAGACCATAATATTGAAATTTTGAAACTTCAAAATTGTAATATAAAAAATAATACATTTCCAAACTTCCATTCTGTCCTTAACCCCACATTGAATCTATGTAGATTTCAACCGCAAGGTACACAAATGTGTTCAATTCTGCATTTGCATTCTCCTTCCTTTTTAATATGACATTTTATTAAGTTAAATGTTTAGTTTTATCTTCTGCATATGTGCCTTCACAGCTACTATACACTATCCCCTACACTGCATGTATATAGTGCACTCTAAGAAAGAATTGGAATTTTGTCACATTGCTGCTACTTTTATACAATTACCTTTTTTTTCCAAAAGCAGACTATGATGAATAATGTTATCATCACAGTTAATCATTACTGACAATGTAATAACTTGTACCATAGTACATGATATGATTAATGCCAATCCAATGAAAGGCATAAGAAAAAAATAAAACAATAAGTGAAAATAGCTAGATTATAGAATGCCAGGCTTTTGATTTGCAAAAATTAACATTAATGAGGTATGCATTCTGTCTCAAGTCAGTAGGTAACATGCAATTACAAAGTTACTGCATATATTAACAAGGTATGACTGCCTGTTTTGACATGTCTCACAAGATAGCAGCACCCATTATTTTATACCTGAGACTTTTGCATTCTAAAATCCTTAAAATCTAGTCCCTTCTAGCTATAATTTCAACAGTGATATGAAATGTGCATTTGCATACTAACTGCTTTGAAATCACAGAGCTATTTTACAAGATATGCTATAGATGTAACTATTTCTGATCAGTGCTAAATGGTTTTGATAAAATAATCTCAAATTTAATGTGAGAAAACAGCAGACCAGCAAAGAAAAATATGACTGCTGGACCCAAATGAGAGTATTGCAAAATGTTTCTACATCCAGTCATTTCATAATCAGCCTCAGACTGTGATCAGAAAGTGCCTGACAGAAGTCATTATTGTATTCAAAAATAATTCTCATTGTTCTCAGTATAGCTTTGCAAGTAAATGACAAATCAGGAGGGATGCACCGTATATACTACTCTGTATGTTTGAAGCTTCCTCATTTTAGTGTAGAACAAAGGTTCAGGATATATCATCGCCTCCAAGAATTCCAAATTATTTATTTGGAGCTAAGGCTTCTTCACATAGAGAGAAGAAGTTCCATATGCTTTCTGCGTTTACAGAATTAAAGTAATGAATACCAGTTTTCTGCACTTTACTAGAACTGAACAGTGGTGTTAGTTTTATCTAACATATTCTGGTACAAACTGGCATGCTTTACCAAAACAAATATTTCCTGGTTTCCTGGCTATGCTAAATGACTAAAAGATAGGCAGCAGTTTGTAAATTTAAAATATAGTACAAACAACTATAGTCCACATCCTATTGATAAAATATGTTCAATAGGTTAGGCCAAAAAAAAAAAAAAAGAAGGAAAGAAAACTTTTTAGTGACAATCTTTGTCCAGTTGCTAGATGCTAATGTATTGTAGATTAAAAAAAAATCTCTTATCTCTAGTGAAACACAATTCAATAATGTAATAAGCTCAAATACAAGCTTATAACAAGTAAAATAATAAATAGATTAGTAAAAATTAGGATAATTTCATGTAAATAGTTGGAGTGGCATAAATGATAAGTTTATTAAACCAACAATGCAGAAAAAATGCAGTATAATTAAAGAAGTATCTAACATTAATCAAGAAAGCTTCATGAAGTAGAAGGACCTAAATTTAACCAGAAGCTATATATGGATGGGTCATTCAGCACCCTGAGTGGCCTTTATATAGCTCCTTAATAAAAAGCATTCCTTTGAAGAGGGTGAATTCTTGACATTTTTCATATGGAGACTCTGTTCCTAACTTTCCTATTTAAGAATAAATTAATAAATAATGAACAACAAAAGTGGATTTTTTCTTTAATGGTGGTCTGACTTTGGCATTGAGCTATCACAACTCAAATCTATGCATACAATACTGTGTCATATTAGTATATAACAAATGATTGTCAGTCCTAAGGTTAATAATGCATTTAATGGGCAGACAAGTTAATAACACATTTTTCCTAGCAGTAGTTTCTGAAGTTATTCTAATACTCTTTCTCACTGTTCCTCAAAAATGTTTGTTGTATTTTTGGGTTACGGTAAATTTAGTCTGTGAATCAAACACATGCTTCTGAAGAGGGTATAAGATTTTCGGTACACCCAAGCCAACATTCAGACTCCAAAGCTGCATCTTGAGCTTGTTTGAAATTATTCGTTCAGCTGAATGTGTCAGACATTTAGCATTTAAAATACAGCATTGCTACTTTCTTTCTATTCCTGAAGGAAAAGGGTCGGAGTAAATCAAGAAAAGTGACGGTTATCAACTCTCTGCAGAAGCAGAGATTACAAAGGCATGGCCAATTTTCTGACAAGATGAAATAACCCAGCTTGGCAGCAGAGTACAGCTATCAAATCCACTGCCTGTGAGTAAATGAAACGCAACAGTCCAGTGATGGAAGAAATAGTGCTCTTCTCTTTACTGCGTTTTAAACACTAATGATGTTTTCTGTCACTTGTGCTAAAGGCATTTGTACAAGAGCACGTGATGTCGCTGTGTTTTAAGAGTCTTTTGATTAAATGCAGTGAAACTAAAATATTCAGAATATTAATTTCCAGAATAGTGCATTAAAAAAAGGCAGCTTGCGAAAGAAATGTTTGAATATATCTTGTTTTTCAGTTTATTTCTGAGAACATTTTAGGAATTAAGCTTTTTAAATGTGAAGAGCAACTCTGCGGCTTTTTCCAGATTTTGGATAGCAGTCCTCTGCTTCTGAAATTGCCCTATTTTTCTAATAAAAACAGATTTGTTTTCTGTAGTAGAATAATTAGGTGAGGGTTATATTTTGCAGAGCAGAATATCTGGGTCATGTGATCTTTGAATGGCAGTTAATGGCTATTTCTTTGCAAATAAATATGATAGGAAATGTTGTACAAGGAATACTGGGTATCTGCTGAAATCAATAAGTCTTTACCACCTCAGCACTAACACATAGCCATAGAAATTTCAACTGAAGTACCCTGCTGAAACTCTTGGCGAAACAGAAATCTGCCAAATTTCAAGTTGATATGACATTTCAGGGCCAACAGTAACATCAAAGTACATTATATTACATGTTTCATGGTGAGGGTCCATATTAATGAATTCTATTCAAAGTTCACAGCCAGGTCGGTTGGTCGTGTAGTTTTTGACAAGTCACCATATAACCTGTAATTTTAGTGCTTTTTTTTCTCTGGTTAGTATTATTTCTCCATCCACATGAAACTTAAGAAAACCAACCACATGCCATGATCAAGCAGTGATAAGTGCATTAAATACCATACCATCTTAGACAACAACTTTCCTATCCAGTTATTTACAAGATCTTTAAGTTGCCAGTTAAGACTGCCATATTAAAAGTAAAACTACATTTTCCTTCTACAGCCTTTACCCATCTGCTATTCTGACCATTCAGTTCCATCCTACTGGACTGAGGCAATTCACTCCTTATGGTGGGGAATATTATGTCAGTCCCCTGGGGTGAAAACTGTCTGGAGGAACCATCATTCAGGAAGACACTAGAGAGTCTGTTGAAATTGCCAGCATCCCTCTTGACAACATTTTTCGTATTAATGGCCCTAACCATTCTCTTTGAAAGTGAAACAAACTCATTCATTACCATAGGAACTGCCTATGCTCTTCTAACAGTTTGTATTGTGATCCCTGTGCATGGTCGTCAATGCTACCATCACTGGCCTGGACAGCCACGTTTGTATCATCCCTGTACCCACTCCCCTCTGTCATCTCTGTCCAAGTGCTCCAGCAGAGATCATGTTGGGGTACAGAGGCATGACTGTCTGGAACCCACCCACAGGATGGGTATGCCCATTTTCTCTGCCTGCGTCATCAAGCAACAAGCCGCACTAATCAAAGATGCATAGTCAGGGCTTTATTCCTGTACATCAGTGACCTGATCTGAAAAGTACAAATGGCAATAAAGAACAGGTAAAGGTATTAGACATCCACAATCTAAATGAAAGTATCAAATAAATGATACTGACTAAGACTATCTTGTTCTTTCATTTTATATAACATTTATATGAATATGTAATGCACATATTTAATAGTTACTTATACAATCTGTGGAGTGCTATAATGTTCTACAATTTCAATATCTTTTGCATAAAAGAACATTTTTTTTTCCTTTTTACATTATCTTGTCACCTAGTTTCTATTGTTTCACTTGATCAAATTCATTAAGCAACAGTTCATTTGCATCAGGAAAAGGAAGACCTCGGACATTCCATTCATACCTGACATCTTATATGTATTTTCTGACACTAAAAATGTCTCCTGCAATGTTTTTTAGACCTAATTAGTTGGAATTTGCTACAGACATATCTCAGTTTTTCACATTCAGGCTAAAACTTTCACTATCCTATAATGCTTATTTTAAGTTAACCAGATTAGCATCCCAAGATAGTGAGCTCCAGTCTGGTTATTGTGAAGGTAGCACTCCTGAATATCAGAAACCTAAACAACATGATGTTTGAACTTCAGGACTTTGCTAACCTTCCCTATGGTGCAGTGCTTATCATACATTTAGATTCAGCCATAGCAGAGGATCTCTATTGCTAGATTTCTTTGACAGGTTTTTCACGAAACAAGTATGGAAGAGGATGGAGTCCTAATAACACTCAATAAAATTAAATATCACATGATAACCAATTACTGAACTCCATTTATGACATGTTATGGACATACAGAATACCTCAACCAGTTAGAAAAGTCAACCATTAAACCAAATAACCTTTCTTAAATGTGACTTAATCATCCATGTAGACTGGCAAACATACCACCACCAATAAAAATATGTCCAGAGGTTTCTGGATTTTACAGATATCAATAAACTTACCCAAACAGCCTGTCTCCCAGACAACGGTATTGCTATTCTAGCTCTTTTTCTCACAATTGTTTTGTCTGCTTGTACATGTCATTCCCTTAGCTGAACCTGACAATGAAAATCTGAATTGCAGCTCCATGATAATTCCACTACATTCAGGGGGTTACTCCAAAATCAATTACTTATTATTTACTAAGTCTTATTTATAATTACAAATGATATGGGTCCCAAGCAACCACTGTGCCTGAGGATGTCGCCCACTTCTCTGAGTTTTATTCCTATCAAGATGAACTGAAGCAACCATACCCATTTCATACAAACATAATGAAACATTTAAAACTATACTAATATGATAGAACTTGCATATTAACAAGCTCTGTACTCTATAACGATAAAGAAAATTATCCTGGCTGTCTATGAGCGATGTCCACTTCATCATTATCAGATCTCTTAAGCTTATCATTAGGAAATACAAAGCTGACTATGAACATAAGGTTGTAACCAGATGAAAGGATAACCATAAGGCCTTCTTCAGGTATATTAGAATCATTAGAAATAACCTAAAATGCTGTACTATGTGTATCTCTAATGGCACCTGATTCTTTGACCCAAAGGACATTGCTAATAATAGTCTTTCAGAAAATTCTCTTTCAGTTTTGTCCGATCCACCACCTTTCTGCATCCATTTAACCTGATACCTCTCAGCCTGAAATCACTGTGGACCCAGACATTTCAGCACTTTCAAAAATTACTAAGAACCAAAGTAGGATGTATATTGGTGCAGACAAAACCAGAGACAGCAAACAAATGAGCAAAAAGTATGGCAGCTAGGAGCAACATTCAGCAAACAAGTAAAACAATTTATTAAAAACAAAACCTTGTTTAGTGCTTTTATCCCAACTACAGAGGTAAGTTTATATACTGAGACGTGCACGCGCACGCACACACACACACACACACACACACACACACACACACACACACACACACACACACACACACACACACCCACATATATATATATATATATATATATATATATATATATATATATATATATGGGAGCCATTTATAGTCTCGAAATACTGAAATGTCGAATTTCAGTATCTCAAGACTATAAACCCAAATGTTTAAAATAGCAAATGTTTTTTTTTTTCCAATAAATCTTTTATTTTATTTTCAATAAAATGAAACAATGCATACAGCCAATGTAGTAATGAACATTAAAATGAGGCGTTGAATAATAACAGAATATAATACATAATCAAACAGTTTAAATATAGATATAAGTGAGAAAGAGTGTAAAACATAAGAAAAGCATTGTCATTAATAAAACCAAACAAACTTTTATATACAATATTTACAACATGATGTAATGTAATGTACTGTGCTGCACTTCCACTACATAATTATCATTGGATCTCCATAAGTTAACAAAGACAAGGGTAAATGATGTTTTGAATGTACCCCTGAGAAATTATTCACTAAGAACTAAATCTAAAAGTTTCTTCCATAGTTTACTAAAATAGGCTCTTTTTTTGGACCTTTTATAATGAATTTATGTGCAGAAATATGTTTATGAGCCATTTCTTTGAATTTTCCCCAACTAAGTTTGGTGCGATCTAACCAATTGCTAGTGATGTATAGTTTAACAAGTGAACAAAGTATAATTAGAATGTGCAGTTGCATTTTTGAAACTTTGGATGTAGGAATGTGAAGAATAGCTGTTTCCCACGAGAGTGTGGAGGTGTAGTAACCCATTTTTTCCAGGCGTCAGAGAGCACCAGAGTTTGTAAGAATGCTTGCAATACCACATAATGTGAAGCAAGTCCGCTGACATGAACAACAGGTGCACGAGGGTGGAGTGTTGGCATTAAATTTATTAAGAGTTACAGGAGTGTAATAAGCATTGTTGTTGAGCATCATTTGTGTATATAGGAGTTTTTTGAAAAGAGAGAGCTCTAGAGTAGATTTTATAGCTGATAATTTTTGATCTTCTGTAATGGAAGGTCCGATGGTATTCCAGTAGTTGGAGAAAAGACAGTTTGAATCGTAGATCATGTTAGTCAATAGCTTGTAAGAGGATGATATTGTTTTTTTAATGCTTGAGATTGCTGAGATGACTTCAATTAGTTTGTTTAGTTCCTGAGTATTGGGAGAGACGTTAAAATGTTGTGCCATAATAATTTCTCTTAGTTGTCTAAGAATAACTGTGTATTTTTTATTAGTACCCAAGATTAACCGTAACTCGGGTAGAGTTTTAGATCTATGTTTGAGAATATCCCATACCTTGAGATCTTTGATGAGTGGGAATTTAGTAAGGTCAATCATTAGATTGTTAATTTTAAGATTTGGGTTCTGATGCAACGGTTGTAGAAGGGATAGAGAATTTACTAGATTAATATCTTTAATAAGATTTTGGAAAAGCTTGATTTTATGTTTCAAAGATTGAGCTAGATTACAGTTGTTCAAAGAGGTAATAGATAGAAAGGGAATAGCCTGAGGGTTAATTTTGTTGGATATAACATGTTGATACCACATTTTAACCCAGGCTGGATAATGCATTTGTGTTTTGATGTTGAAATTTGAGATAGACCAAACTCTAATTGAGCAAATAATTTTATAGTATAAATGGAAGTTTGGTAGACTTAGCCCCCTTTTCCTTAGGATAGGTTAATTTAAGGTAAGCAATTCTCACTGATTTAGGGAACCAAATGAAACCAGCTATTTCTTTGTTGATTTTGGAGAAAAAGTTATTATAGACTAATACATCCAAAGCATTAAGTTGAAATAGAAGTCTAGGTAAGATATTCATTTTCACAATAGCTGCTTTGGACAGGAAAGCTAAATTCATATGTTTCCATCTTTGTAGATCTTGTTGTATGTTAGACCATGTTTTTAATAAATTATTTTGAAGAATAGAGGCTTGATTATGTTCAAAATAGATACCTAAATATTTAAGGCTATATGTTATTCGGAAGGAGGATTCAGGGAAATAAAAGGATTTATGGAAGTTAGGGTTTATAGGAAATATATGAGATTTTTTATTATTTATTTGATAATCTGATGCGAAAGAGAATTTCTCTATGGCATCAAAAATTTTTGGTAGGTCTGTATTGGGTGACTGAAAATATAAATTAAGATCGTCAGCAAACGCTGATAGTGCAATCTGCGTGTTTAGTATTTTAGGTATATTGTGATAGGTATTCTGAGTAATATAAAGAAAGAAAGGCTCAATAAAAATATTAAAAAGAAAAGGAGAGAGTGGGCACCCTTGCCTTGTTCCATTAGTGATCAGAATTGGCTCCGATCTCTGTTTGTTGATGTAAAGGTAGGTTTGGGAATTTGTATAAAGTGTTCTGATCATATCCAAAAATAATTAGGCACACCAAAATGGGACAATGAGGCAAACAGAAACTCCCAGTTAACTCTGTCGAAAGCTTTGGAGGCATCTAAAGTTAAGGCGATATTGGATTTCTTCCTTTTTGGTAAATTGTATAAGGGAATCAAGGGTTAATGTATTATCCCACGTGTGCCTATTGCTCATAAAACCAGCTTGATCAGGGAGATTAAAGACGGGAGAACTTTTTCAATCTACATGCTAATATGGCAGCGAATATCTTAATGTCGACATTTATTAACTAGATTGGTCTGTAGTTGTGAGGATCTGCTTTATCTTGTTTATTTTTAATATTAAAATAGTTTTCGAGTTATTCCAGTGTATATCAGTAATACCTTCTTTAATAATATAGTTAAAGACTTTCAATAGTATGGAGGAGGTATTTGTGTAGAAAACTTTGAAGAAGTTAGTAGTAAAGCCGTCAGGGCCCGGGGCTTTGCCTAATTTTAAATTTTTATGATGGCCTGGACTTCTTGAATGTCGAACGGGCAGATAGGAGGAGACTTGGTTAGTATTAAGAGAGGGGAACTTAATTGAATTAAGAAAAGACTCCATCCGAGGTTTTTGATTATCACTTTTATGTCCGCTATAGATTTCTGAAAAGAGTTCAAAGAACAGGTGTATTATTTCAGAATCTGATTTGTATAATTTCCCTTGGTGATGAAGGGTGGAGATTCTAGGAGCACTATTATTATTTTTTAGTATTCTTGCTAAGGTTCTTGAGGGCATTTGTGCCCATTCAGAATATGTTGCAATGAATTTCTGTTCCTGAAAGGAATAGTTCTGTGAATAAAGTTCATATAAATCTTTGCGCGTCGCATTAATCAGTTCTATAGTTTGTGGGTCAGGGATAATCTCTGACTTTTTCCAGAGAAGAAAGTTTCAAGGATAAAGTATTTTCCTTTTTCATGTTTAGCTTTTAAGAAAGGAAGCTTGGCTAATGAGAAAGCCCTCATTTCAGCCTTGCATGCCGCCCATTGTATGTCCGGGGGGATTTGGGACTCTGTGATATTCAAATCAAGATCTATTAACATGTTGTTAATTTTTTTAATTATATCTTTATTATTTAGTAAATTATTGTTAAGTGTCCAGTTGGCAAAAGTAAAATCAGGCGGAGTGAACCTAATTATGAGAGAGATTTTGGCATGGTCAGAGAAGCATCTAGGCTCAATATTGAAAGTATTTTTAAATTTGGATAGGAGGTCTGAAATTAAGAAAAAGTCAAGGCGTGACCATGATTTGTGACAATTGGAATAAAAGGTATAAAGATTTTCCTTAGTCGAGATATTACTAAATTTAATCGTGTCTATAAGATTAAAATCAGATATAAGCTCCTCTAACGCTATGGAAGCTTGAAGATTGTAAGAGGATGATTTGCTTGTGCGATCTAGACTGGGGTCTATAACCGCATTCCAGTCCCCACCTACAATAAATAAGTGATTTGGAAATGAGTTCAGTATTTTATAAATTTCTAAAATAAAAGTCTGTTGTTGTGAACAAGGACCATACAGATTTAAAAACATAACTGGTTTGTCGGAGTTAGGTAGGGTAGATGTAAAGTAACACCATCTGCCGTTTGTGTCAGATTTATGTTCATTAATAATTTCCTGGAATTGTTTCTTAATTATGATGGCCACACCTTTCGAATTTGTGCTGTCACCTGCGCTTATTATAGACCTAATCCATTTTCTATTTTTTACTTTTTCCCACTCAGAATTAGATAGGTGTGTTTCCTGTAGAAAACAAACGGTAGCATGAGATTTAAAGACGAGGTGTAGTAGTAATTTTCTTTTTGCAAAGTTTTGTAAGCCATTTATATTCCAAGAATCAATGGACCAACTCATGGGCGTTAAAACCAAAATAGGTATAGGCACATAATATATTTAGTGTAATTAAGATAATGTGTGGGTACATTACTTTTGTGTTGGAATAGTCTACCCTTGTTTTGTTAGATAAAAGACGGAGAGTGAAGAACCAATTCTGCTCTTTAAAAGCAACACAGTAAAATGTAATGGAAGATGCAGCATGATACTTCTTCTGAACTAACCCGGTGCCTACCCACCCGAACCCCTTAAGCGAAGAAGCATATAAACAAACCAAAAACAACATTAACAATTCTATACATATATACAAAGAAAATCTCATCCAAAAGATTATCAGACCAGAACTCACTTCGGTGCACATAGAGTCTCCACTTGTAAAGAGTACACCACTTTTGTGTAGAGTAAGCTTGACCTAAGGTATATAAATATAAATCTGTAAGCCTGGAATGTTAAAACTCTGTGTATACAACTAAGAATCTCTAGGAATACTGTACATAACATATTTGTTACTAGAATTGGCATTTCTTGTGAGAATGTAATCACAACTGTAATACAGTCAGGTTGGTATAACATTAAAATAACATTTTTATAAAATTATCTAACAGTATAATGTGTTACTAGTGATGAAACCCAACTAAGAGAGGTTGTGACTGTTTAGTTAATGAGCTGCATATTATAAATACTTATAAAGCATGTTAACCGAAGATAAGGTTACAATGAACATAATCCAATAATAACAGAACTATTTATAACCTAAGAGACTAGTTATATATGTGTAACCCACCCTTCAACTATATTAACCTTTTGCTAAATTTTTACAATTCAAGTTAATATTTAAATGCTTTTAAAACTCTAATTGTAACTATCCTTAATCTAATAGAATGAACCTATAAAATACTTGTAGCAAACTACTCTCAAACTAAGTAATCTAAATGTACCCTTGAGTATTTTAAACATCACCTGTCTTAATACCATTTATGTGTTAATGTTTATTAATGTTTATAAAATCTAATATCTATAACTGTTACAGTAAAACTATTACAATAATACTCCAAAACACTAAAGGAATTTATGCAAAAATCTCCCACCCCAGTGTCCTTTGTATTATGCATCCAAACATATGTTATTACAGAAAAAGAAAAAAAAACGAAGAAAAACTAAGCATTAATATGCTGAAAAAATCATTTAGTTGGTTAAAGTGCAATGATCAGCTGCACTACCTACAAAAAGTCAGTTTCTGACTTCCACTATATGAGCGTTTAGCAGTTTGGTGTTTATTTGTTATAGTGTGTGCTTATGTCTTTAAACTGCACCATTTTGTAAATACTGGGGCAAGGGACTCTGCATGCTTAAAAAAAAAACTTCAGTAGCTCTAATAGCTAGAGCTGATCGCTACACAAACGCCAAATAAATGAACTATATAAAACAAAAAACAGTGGCTTGGTAGCAAGCAGTACTTGAGATCCCATAGTTAAATACAGAAAGCATGTTTTCAGCAATATGGATAACAGGGTATTTGCCTAGCATGGCCTCTTACTTACATTAACACAGCAAGAAAGAAGAAAAACAGAGTAGACGACATAGACAAAAGTAAATATTCATAGTGCAAGCTGGATGATCTCCAGAAAGACTCAACCACAGTAGATATAATCTATTGCAGCAGGTACTTTAAAAGCATCACCTGGCAGTTTACATTCCCAGGGACCTAAAAAAGGGAAAATATAAAATTTACATGTATTAGAGATGTGCTTGGTTTGCCTTTTCCCTTTTGTGATATAATACCCGTTATTGTCTGTATGATGCATTTTTTATAATACTCATCTTACAGTTCGTCTCCTCTTTCTGCAAGCAACTGCCTTGGCTTTATTTTTGCTGTTTCTGGCTATCACACACGGTTCATTTTTAATCCCTGCCTGGTTGACACCACCATTGCTCAAAGATACCTTAAACATCAAAAAACAGTATGCAGAGTCTTTTGATTTCTTTTTTTATACATAAAAGCTGCAGGCGCGATCGATGGGGGAATGGGTTCACTGGCGCACAGCTTGTAGAGTCACAGCAAAGGATATCCCGCTGGGAACCTCACAATGAAGTAGCGTTCCTTGTTGACACGTGGATCTATCTCTAAACGGAGATAAGGCTGTTTTAAGTACATTAAACAGTCCTGGACTTGCTAAAAACTTTTTAAAACGCTGGAAAGCAAGTGACTGAATAGCTGAAGCCTCCGGTGAGTAAATTCAAGTTGAGAAAAGTACAACTGTAGAAACGATCGTGCTGGAGTTATGTGAGTTCATGTTTGTACAGGAATCTTGCTGAAAACTTTTTGAAATGTCTCTCTTGCTTCAATTAGGGATGATATAGAGTATTTAGTATCGTTTTGGTAGAAAATCAGTGTGCTTGGATAACGCATTTGAAACCTAATGTTTCTTTTGATGAGGTCAGAGCAGAACGGGGCTAATTTCTGTCTGTTTTCTTTAATGGAGACAGGTAAATCTTGTGTGAAGTTTATTTTATGCTTGTTCCACATAAAGTTTCTATTCTTTTTTGCTGCATAGAGGATCTGTTGAGTGGTTTGAAAGTTAAGTAATCTTGTGTAAACTTGGCGAGGAGCTGTAGTATCTTGTCTTTTATGCAATGCACGGTGAGCTCTCTCAATTATAATAGTGTTACTGCCATCTTCTGAATGTAAAAGTGATTCAAATATTTGTTTTGTTATAGTAAGCAGGCCTTGGCTGTCATAGGTTTCAGGGAGACCTCTTATTAAAATATTATTGCGCCTGCTCCTAGCTTCAAGATCTGTAAGTTTTGACTGTAAATCTGACAAGGAGGCTGTTTTGGCACGTAATTCTTCTGAAATAGACTGTATTTGGAACTCATTAGATTGTGTTTTTTGTTCAAGTGTGTCAACTCTGTCCACTATTTGATTAATATATTTTCCTATAGTTGAGAGTTGTTCCGAGAAGCTTTGTATAGCTGTGTGAATGGGCTGAAGGGCCTGTTTAAGTTCTTCCATGTGAAAGCCGGGATCTTCCTTGTTACTAGTGTCACTTTTGGAGGATTCAGTATTTTGTTTATTTGTTCTCTGCCTTTTTGAAAGAGCCTCCTTTTCAGGAGAGAAAATTGCTGATGCTTTAGCTTTGATTGTTTGAGTATCCATAATAATAGAGTCATTTGTTGTTTTAATCTGCCTAGCCATGAGGAGCCAGAGTTATTGCAGACAGCAGTAGGCCTTCCTGAATCACTTTGAGAAGATAAAAAAAAAGATGAAAAAAAAACCACTGTGAGAGAGCCAGAGAGGGTGAAGATCTGTCATGCGTTTTTCCACTTCCAAAGTAATGCAAGTTCCACATAGATGAAGTAGAAGCAGCTCTTTTTGAAGTAAGTATTACTTAAGAAAGAATTTTGAGGTGAGGAGCTCTGTGCTTAAGCTGTTTCCTAGTCGACCACCATTTTGGAATGAAAAATAGCAAATGTTCATAATGCGAATTCAAATACCTCAAATTCGCGGTTATGGCCTTACGCTACGTGATGTGGGGGATTGTGTGTTTATGGTGCACGTGCCGTGTGTGGCTCTAGGTGTTTTGTCAGGTAAGTGAGTGTTTTGTAAGGGATTTGAGTGGGAGTCAGAGTGTGTTTTAGTGTGCTGATATGTTTGATGTATGTGTGAGGGACTGGAGAATGTGCGTGTGTTAGTTTGCTTTTGTTTCCTGTTTGTGCGATCTCTGAGTTAGTATACATAAGTAGGGGGGTGTGGGGGGTGCTAGGGGGCTTGCCCCCCTGCTTATGTGTGTATGAGTTGTGTATGTGTATAGTTTTTTTTTGTTTATGTTGTGATGTGGATGTTGTGACGTATGTATGGTGTAGTGTATGCGGTTTGTTCGGTGTTTTGAAATTCGCGGTTTTGGGCTCGAGGTTTTGTAGTTTCCGTATTTTGTGGATATGGTATCATAGTTTTGAGATACTGAAATTCGATGTTTCAGTATTTTGAGATTATGAAGTAAATCTATATATATATATATATATATATATATATATATATATATATATATATATAAAAACATAGGTAGAATATGCATTTGTTGGCATAAAGGTTTTTGTAGGTGCAAAAAAAGAGAGTGCACAAATGAATGAATGCTCATTTGAGTGAATCTCATATGGTTGAATTTAATAAGCTGGACTGTGCAGTAAATTTAATGCGTGAATGAAAAGGTGGTGGTTGTGAAGGACTGTTCTATAGCAGTTGTTGTAAATGAGCAATTGTTTGCGGGTTAGGTTTAGAGTAATGGTGAAGTAATTGGACAGATTCAGTGTTGTGCATTTTTTTATTGTCTGTCTTAGGTGTCCTTTTGTCTTGTGCAGTGGTACTGTTAGGAAAAGGGGTTTTAGTAACACAATGTGTAGGGTTAGGGTTATAGTTATGGTTAGCACACATGAGTAAGTTAATGCAATGGGACAAACCTTTTACAACACAATCATATTCTAATAACCAAAGGTATAATGTATCAATGAAGAAAGCTGGTGCTTGTTAATAAATGAATGAGCACATAATCGTATCTATGTAACATATATAACTGTATACACACACGCGCGCACACACACACACACACACACACACACACACACACACACACACACACACACACACACACACACACACACACACACACACACACATATAGTAAAAAGTGCATGACATACCCAGCCAGGCTTGAGTTTTCACTGTGTAATACCCTAAATCTTCTGTAATAGAAGCCCATAGAATATTTAACAATGACCCCTTTGCCCCATTTGGCTTTTAAAAGCCTGTGACTTTTAACTTTAAGTCATTATGTATACATTACAGCCTTAAAGTTCCTTGAATGAATATTCCAAAAATAGTACCTTTCTGACATTTGGCCTTGTAAGACATTATGCAGTGATTTTTACTGTATCATTTGACTTGAAGAATCAAGTGTCCTATTGTTCGGACTGCAATGGTTACTACTATTTTAATGAAAGTGGCAACAATGTAACTCAGATGTTTTCTGAAAAGGAATTCAAACTTATATTTGTGTTATATGGTACTCAGCCTCTGTTTCTTTTTTCCTGTAAGTTAATTAGCATGTACACCACATGCCATTAACTACAATAATACTTACCCAAAGCTTAGCATTGAAATATGGTATGAAACTATTAAAAAAAAAAAAAAAACTATTTGAAAAAAGAAATATGGTATGAACATGGAACCATTTCACTGATAATGCAGCCCAGAACTTAGTTTCTGGCAGTATAATAATCTGAAGTTAAAGCACAGATTTTTATTGAGACGGTCATGGGAACTAAAATGACAGAAATAGAGCATCAGAAGGCGACAATGGAAATTACAATGCACATCAGTTAATTAAAAAAAAATAAAACTGCTATTGTTGGACTAAAAATGAAACCTGAGCCATAAAAGGACCTAATGCTTAACCAATTGGACACATCTGACAATAATGAGAAACTTAAGTCAATGGTTTCATATATATTACTGCTCTGTGGC
Organism: Protopterus annectens; assembly: GCF_019279795.1. Taxonomy (NCBI): domain Eukaryota; kingdom Metazoa; phylum Chordata; order Ceratodontiformes; family Protopteridae; genus Protopterus; species Protopterus annectens. The sequence continues at coordinate 257,299,725 of NC_056744.1, read as the reverse complement.
AAACACCTTATGCTTGCTTTTGTCTTAATACTTTACTTTGGTAAAAAATTAAAAGGCTTTTCAGATGAATGCAAAATGAGCAGAAATACTAACATGTGTTAGTTATCTGAGATCATTATTTAAACAGAAATTGCTCAGCATGAGATTCAGAGTAACAGTCATACCACTGGATAAAGAGCACTATATTTGACCTTTTAAAAATTCAGTGTAATTCCATTATCAGTAACAACACAATGAACAATAATTTTTGTAGCACCTTGCTCAAATATTCTAACTCTGCAACGGCAGTCAAACAGCTCTGGAGAAAAGGCAAACACTCTGAAAAGGGTCATCTGATCCTGCACCCATCTGAAATATCTGTCACCAGTTATATTACCTTACAAACATAGTAACACAAAACTGTAAATTCATTTTAAACTACTGGCAGTATGTGATGCTTGCAGTAGCAAAGAAAAGAAACCTTAGCTAGAAAATGCAGATCATGGCAAACGCATTGACCTTCATTATATTTGGCATCCAGCACTAGTTGATATTAATGACATCAGTATAATTCCATGTGATTGACGACATAATCCCCAGTGTAATAGGCAGTCACATATGTTGCATATCTGCTGTGCAAAGTAAGACAATGTATATCTGTCAGCTTACAGGAAACTTTATAGAAAATTAATGGTAGGCCTTTGTAAGGGTGGCCATGGTGGTGCAGCGGTTAGCACTGCTGCCTCACAGCAAGAGGTTCTCCAGTTTGATCCTCGGCAGTGGTGCCTTCTGTGCAGAGTCTGTATGTCCTCCCTGTGGTCGTGTGGATTTCCTCCGGGTGCTCCGGTTTCCTCCCACATCCCAAAGACATGCTGTAGGTGGATTGGACACTCTAAATTGACCCTAGGTGTGTGTGTGTGTGTGTGTGTGTGTGTGTGTGTGTGTGTGTGTGTGTGTGTGTGTGTGTGTGTGTGTGTGTGTGTGTGTGTGTGTGTGCCTTCTGTGGAAGGTAGGGTGCTGGGCTGGCAACTCGACACCGTAAAACTTCACTGCCAATCATGAGTGGACAGATGATCCACTGTGATGACCCCTAACCAGGAAAAGCCGAAAGAAGAAGAATGGTAGGCCTTTGTAAAATAATTACAAAAGGCCATTTAAGTATTAAGTGACAGCAGTTTAAATAAGATGTTTATAAGTATGACTGTCAAACTTGTAAACTATTAGCCTTCACGAATCTTAAGTACCGTAGTCACATATTGAAATTTTCTACCATGTGTGTGTGTCTGTGTGCACATGCTTGTGTGTGTGTGTGTGTGTGTGTATAATTACGTATATAAATATATATTGTGATTGCTAATTGGGACTGAACAAAGGCAACACCATGCACCAGTACAGGTAACATTGCCCTTTAAAAAGCAGAATGTGAGAAACAGGAAAAGAAAGAGATCAGCTGGCTTTGGAGGTATTTGCAAGTCACTGCCATTGCTAAAATGTAGATTCTTAATCTCTAGACTGAGAGATTTTGGCAAATGATCCCATTTGGGATGTAACTCACAAGACACTTCAAACAGCTGGAGAGACCACAAAAGTGGATTACTGGCCTCAAACATATGTCCTATGCAGCCTGATTGAAAAAACTCTGGCTGTACTCAGTGGCATATCTCTTACTCAGAGGTGATCCCTGCCTGACTTACAAAGCCATGTCCAACTCAGAATTGATGGACATGCTCCACCTAAAAAAATCCAAGTCACTGTCAGCCATGCGCTCTAGTGAGCTAAACCTTGCCATAACAATAAATAGAACATGCTGGAGGGATAGATTCCTGTCACAGAGACTCCCGATGCTTTGGAACAAAATTCCAAACTATATTAGGCAGAGCCCCTCACTAACACTCTTCAAGAGAAACCTTGACGAGTGGATGGATAACAGAAACTACAACTCTGGGATCACTTCACTGAATCTGCTTGACAGAGAATCAGTTAATTAATCAATGGGATGTTAAAGCCGGCACACTCTGGCTAGGCTTATAAATGCCCTCGGGCAGATACCCTAGTACCTTCCTATTAACCTATGATATTTGACATAGTTTAATTTCTGTGAAGGATGAAAGTGTCTCAACACACTTTATTGGAGCTATTAACTTACAAAGCAGCTAAGGGGTAAGGAATAATACTGCAAACAGTGTGTGGAGAATCGAAGAAAATAAGACTTAAAGAGGCCCAATCTGCCTGAAATGGTGGTAGCTGAGGTGATGTAGGAGATCCCATGGATACTATAAAAAATAAAAAAAGTATGGACATTTCCCTTAGCATCCTGACCAACTTTCCCCACTCAGTATAAATACCATCTCAGGTCTCCCCTAAAATGAGGTGGCTGGACTAGTGGTACTATCCCGGTCAACAAAGTATTTTGGAAGTTTTGCTTTATCACAAATGTTGCATGTGAAGAATACAAGAACACTGCTGAAAAAAACATATGTTCGCAAGTCTTGTTTTATTACAAATTGTATGCCTGAAAAATATAAACTGTTTGAAATTAACTGCATTTTATTTTCTGTTACCCATTGATTTGCTTCTTCCATCTCCTTTAAAACAATAAATAAATAAATAAAAGCTATCTTAAGGACAGAAAACTAGTGCTGTCAACAATGCTTTGCTACATCAGTGTTTGTAGTGGAGAGAAATTTTGTGTCCTGGGATTCATTAATATCATCTCCACATCATGCCCAAGTGTTAGAGTAACAAACAGCAGTTCTAATCAAATATGCATGCAGCTAAGGCACATAGCATGATGAGGAGCCCCACTTTTATGTCAACAGCAGAAGCTAGTGGCCATGTTGTGTTAATCAGCTGCATGGCCATATCAATGTAAATCATGTAAACAAAGGAGATGCTGAGCATTACTGGCAATATGGTTCACATAACCAAACCATTATGAAAATGTTCAGCATGAAAAAGTGCTGTTTGAATTATAAACACGCAGACATCTCAACCTTCCAATGCAAAAATAATGAACAAACACACAATTAATGTGGGTTCAAAGGTGCAAACTTCGGAACTCCTCTTAAATATCATTCCTATAAATTGTGAAAGTGGCTAGAATAACAGTTGTGGCAGTAACATGCATGTACTGAATGGTATGAAGTGACTGTGTTCCTCAGTGATGTGCCAGACAGACTCAAATGGTAGCAGGAGCATCAAGAAAATGTCTATGATGAATAAAGTGGACAAGCTGTGAAAACCGTAACACATGGGATGTGACATATGTCAGTACCCCTGCATTGCTTTGCAATAAGGTGCATGTACCTAACAACAACGGAGTGCAAGGAATGCACCCAGAATATACCGTAAAGGAGATTTAGAAATGGAAGATGGATTCTTTCAAAGTGGATCTTTGCAGCACTGAAGTCAACACACCAATGCAACATGCTTTTTTTCAGTTGTTGTTTGTTTTTGTCTTAACACAAAGATGCTTTTATTGAAACAACATAGATCTAAAAAACACAGACTAAACCAAAACCTTTAGCAGCAGACATTTTCATATATATAAATGCATTCACTTCAACTAGAACATACACTATATAAATATCAGAATTGACTTTAAGTACAATCCCCAGTACCCCCAAAATGAATATAGCAATTACTTCATTGTTTTATATAAGGGAAATGTAAAAACAACTAACATACAACCAACATATTATAAGAAATAATAGATGTAAAACTTACATGTTATAATAAAAACAAATAAATAAGGAAGAATACTCCATGTGCTCAGAGTGCAGCAAGTCCTAATAACTCGATGTAGTGACATGTGAAAGTTCCCCATAATAAAAGTTTGCCACTACAGAGGGAGTGATTTCCATGCTTTAGTAGTCAGAAGAGAGGCCAAGTTCATTCTCAGCCCACACCATGCTGTCCAAGTCAAAAAACCCTTGGCTGGAATAGTCAGCAACCAAAAATGAATACCCTGAGGGTGTGGCAATGAACATTTCAATACACATTCTACTGTAGTAATCATTTTAGCCCACATGACCCAAACTCCGGCTATGTCCCATTTTGTATGAAGGTAGCTGCCATTGTGCACCCCACATTTCCAGCAATTCCCTAGTCATTCACCCAGTTTGGATTTAAAAATCAATGACAAATGTTGCCATAAGAGCAAACATTTAAAAATATAAATCCAACCATAACATAATACAGAACACTATTCCAGCTCAGTTAGCATACAATACGATAACTCTTGTCACTTCTCAGGCATTCTGTGTGATTCATTAACAATAGGTGTCATGCCAAGCCTACATGATGTAAGCATGTTAGCACAATGAGCAAGAGCACTAATTAAATAGGTATTCTGCTCTTTGCAACTACATGTTTACAAAAATCTTTTGATGGTCAGCAATAGTGCTCTTGGCCATGGAAAGGTGCTTGCAAGCAGGAGCACAGAATGTTAATAAAACAGCTTGCATGGAGGCAGTGTTCATATATGAGCACATGTTGTAGCCTGGACATATTAAGGGCAAGTGCAAGAAAGCAATACAGAAGGAGAGAAAGTGAAATGTGGAAATTGGACACAAATTGTGTTATACTGCATAATTAATAAATCTGGAAGAGGAAAGGTGCAAAGTGTACTCATATTCCACAGGCAAATGCAATGTATGTATTTCCATCACAAATCCTGCAATATTTATGTAATCAGGGGTGGCTCGTGCTATAGGACTGCAGGACTGCAGCCCCCCCCCACCTGTACAAAGAAGGAAGAAAAGATAAAAAAAATTGCGAGTCCCAGAACTCCACTCATGAATGCCTGGAGTTCCTGGTACTCACAGAACTCCAGACTGCTGTGTTAGGCAGCGGAAAAAGCCATCTCTTCCCTGCAGCCCAGAACACAGGACTGCTTCACCCGCAGGCTGGAGCCTCCAGCCTATTTTCATGTGCCAGGAGAATGGAAACCAGCTGCTGCTGAGGTGAGGAAACCAGCCGTTAGCCTTGCACAGGGGATTCAGCTGCTGCCAAGGTGAGGAAACCAGCCGTTAGTCTTGCACAGGAGATTCAGCTGCTGCCGAGGTGAGGAAACCAGCCATTAGCTTTGGAGAATCAGCTGCTGCCGAGGTGTGTGTGTGTGTGTGTGTGTGTGTGTGTGTGTGTGTGTGTGTGTGTGTGTGTGTGTGTGTGTGTGTGTGTGTAGCCTATTTGAGAACAAATTCAAAAAAGTGCTACACAGTTGCATCTCTTTGTGATAAATACTTAAGTTTCTCCTGTCTCATTTAACTATTGTTTTCAGTTCTATATGCCAGTCAACAGTCTTAAACAGATAATGTTTTAAATTTCACCTTATCTTCAAAAAGATATGGCTAGCAGTACATTACAATGGCTTACTTAGATTCATAAGTAACACATTAGCTGACCTTGCAGGACATTTTAAGCCTAGCCAGTTTCTTTTTTTCTGCTTGAATTAACCTAACTTATTGGTTACAAATTGGCCTTACCCATTCCATGGTCGATAATTATTTATTACTCATAATGGGAATAACTGGGATCATATCATAGATAACATGAGGAATCCATGCATTGGATAAAGCATTAAGGAGCTGCCTTTGTCCATTAATAGTACAGGGGGCACTTCTGGGGTAAATTTTCTGTGTTTCATCCATAGATCCAAGTTACACTTGAATATGGACTGTGAAGAATTTTGTTTTATGTGAATGGGGAGGAAGCAGGGCAGTTTGACCACAATGCACTTTCTGTGTGGAGTCTGCATGCCCTCCCATCTTACAAAGACATGTATGTGTCTGGAGTGTTTCTCCCTGCTCTGCTGAAAATTGGCTTTTGTTCCAAGTCAGACTAGTTTTCTGGTTAACAAATGTTTAAAAATAACAGGCATTTAAATTTCAGACTTCATATTCTTCAGAAAGTGCATGGTAACACAAAACCTTTTATTCTAGCAATTTACTAAGTTTATAACTTGGATATTTGAAATGTGTCCCTATTGTTGGGACTGTATTCCCCCATTATTGGCTTTGTCTATGTATTTTGTGCTAAGGTTGAGAGCTATGGTGAGAACTGAATTCACTGAATATGTTTGGGGGCTGTATTCTCCCATTACTGGCTTTGTCCATGTGTTTTTTGCTAAGAGGTCGAGAGCTATGGTGAGAACTGAATTAATTGAATATGTTTAGGGGCTGTATTCCCCCATTATTGGCTTTGTTCAGGTGTTTTGTGCTGACAGGTTGACAGCTATGGTGAGAACTGAATTCATTAAATGGTAGCCATTTAAGTTTCAGTCTTCCTCTCTTTCACAAAACAGCTGAGTTGGCATAGTGGTATGTTGCTCTGACTGTTTTGCACAGGTTCCCTTGGGTTCAAGACTTGGCAGTGAAATGTATGGTGGTAACACAGCATTTTAGTCTAGCAACTTTCCAACATTATACAAGCAATGTTTAAAATGTGTCCCTGGTTTTTGGTCTTTTACTCCCCCCAATAAATGTTGGCTTTTTCCAGATTTCTTGTGCTGCACAGGTCAGAGATACAGCTGAGTGTTGAGTAGATTTTATAAGGAGCTGAGAGCTGCAGGGGAAACAAAGTTTAGTGCTGCTTATGGTGAGTTTGCATGCATTGTTAATAGCACAACAGATAGTTTGCTTGCTTTTGATGCAGGAGGCTGTGTGTTCTACTCCCACAGTTGGTAGATGCATTGCTGATATTGTACTGTGTTGTAAAGGGGGTGGATGCTGCAGTCCTTTTTGGCGAAGATACCTAGTAACTATGCACCTGTTATCAGTTTGCCATCCATTCCCTATTGCGATATTACTAGCTTATAATTTTTTATTGAAACATAGGTAATTTATTCCTCAAGGGCAACAGGCACTTTATTTGTAGCTGAAACGATGACATATATAAAGTTGTTTGCTAGCAGCAACCTCTTCATTAGTTACAGATTTCTTTAATGTGGACTTATTTAGATGACTTTTACTTCTTCAGAGATTGTGCATTTTTACTGATACTGGACTGTAGAAGTTTGAGTAGACTTTTATGATAGAAATGTTCTAAATTGAGCAGTTTTGTCATTGGTGCATGCATTTTGTTTCATTGTTTACTGGAAAAATGTTCAAAACAATAAATTGAAAATGCCCTCTAACAACTGTTCTATATTGTACAAGGAATATAATTTAATATAATCAGGAAGGTGTATCAAAAAGCATATGTATGTTTCATGTTCAAGGGGCCTATGATTTGAAAACAGCTCAAATTTAATTTTTATCTGCCTCTGGCAAAATGTATTTTCTTTGAATGTGGGTTTCAATGCTGTTTCAATGAATGTGAGTTTCAAGGGCAGAAAAGTTTTAATGCTAAGTCTATTTTCATTGTGAGACTGCATTGCTTTGTTTAGTAGATATCTATTAGGGTTTGTGCTGTAAAATGCAAAATAAAACTTTCATATGAAATCCAAATCATTGCAGAAGTAAAGCAGTATGCACATTACACTGTTTCTGGTAAATGGGATGAAATAACCAAGGAATGAGACATTGAAATGGCTGCAGGGGGCCAAATCGACTATGATTTTATGAGGAGGGAAGGGCAGCAAACTCAGACAGCCCCAGCTGAACTATACCTCTCAACTGTCCAGATTTTTGCAGAATGAATAGATATTTGCTTCTTATTTTTGGTTTGTTCCTCATAAAATTTGTGGTTTTCTGGCAAATCATTTAGTAATGAAGTCACTAAATGACAGACATTGAGTTTCAGATGTCATAACCTTCAGAAAAATGCATGCTAAAGCAAGACCTATTATTCTATCAACTGTCTTAAGTTTATACAAGAGCAATTTTTAGTACTGTTTATATGTTCTCCCAATAAATTTGGCCTTGTCCAGATTTCTTGCATTAAGAGGTTGAGAGGTACCTGCAAATCGCTTTATAGAATAAGGAATATCCAAACCTCACAACTGTCCTCAATTTTGGCTCAAAATGTTGCTCTCCCCCTAATAATCCCTCCTCAAAATGGCAATTTTGGAAGAAAACGTGGAGGGTTTACAATTATATATAAGTGTAATGATCAGAGTTATAGATTACTTTTATTTCAGAAATGCATGTAGATTCTCTTATTTTGTTAGCTAATCAAGTTAACAGTGTTAATATTAAAAATGTGTCCCTTCTTTGACAGGTTCCCAGCTGTATTGTGTGGCAATTTTATATTTTTGCATCACATTTTTGTCTGTTTTTCATAAAATTGTGGTTTTCTGGCAAATTAGTGGCAAATCATTAGAGTGAAGTTAGAAAATAAAGGCAGACAGTTGAGTTTCAGATTTCATACCTTTCAGAAAATTCATACGAATGCAAGACCTACTACTGTTCTATTATCTTTCTAATTTTATAAGGGCAATATTTAAAAATTGTCTTATTTTTGGGCCTGTGTCTGACTTCTATGTATGGCTTTGTCCAGATTTCTTGCGCTGAGGTTGAGAGGTATGAGTGTTAGACCCATCACCATCAGCCAGAGACATTTCAAATTGTGACATACTTGTTGCACCCCTCTCCCCATTGTAATGGCTCTGGATGTGTCCAAGGAAGGCAAGGAGCAGTTATGCAGTGTAAGTGTGCAGAGTATTCTCCCATCCAATGTAGACCACAAGTATGACCATGACTTTTCATCTGTCCTTGATTTTGCAGAATGTTCTGGTTTTATGTCATATTTTTATACTGTTGATTTATGCTTCTTATTATTCAGAAAGTGCATGCTGTCACAGTGCCTTGTTGCTCTGTGTTTAAGTAGCAATGCTTTAATGACCATCAGGTAAGCTTGTCAGATATTGTAAGATGCAATTAAGCTTTAGTAAGCATACTGTTAAAGAATTACCAGCATTGAAAGCCTTTTCGTTATTGCCATGCAGAGAATATTTACATAACTAGATAGCATATACGCCTTAGGTATTGAAATGCATATGACAGTATTTGTAATAAAGGACAGGATTACAGTTTTTTCAGAAGCTCATTACATTTGTTGGAGACTTGCAGTCATCTTTGCAGGTTTTACCCGTAAACTAAACAGAACCCAAATCTATCATGTGTGGTCCATAACTTGTGCAATAATTCTAAACAATTTATATTGAGCTTGTTTCTTGTTTGCTGTTCATTTTTTACTTTGATCATATGTTCCCCATGAAACAAGTAGGTAGTTGTTGTCAGGCAGCAGGTCTTATTTGGATAAGAAACATTTTTACAAGTGGGGGTATCACAGAGATTGCTACTTTCAGCATGTTACTTGGTAATTTTATAAAGCTGAATGTAAATTATAATTAGAACTGCAGTGCAAGGAAAAGTGGTTTGAGTTAAGTGCTACTTGTTTTTTTATACTTGATTTTGACTGGCATTCCAGTAATGTATTTAAAAAGTAATTTATTTTTTCATGCCTCACAATCTGTGTTTCCATCTAGATATTAAGTAAGTTGTCATGTAGCCAATGCATTGAAATATTTTTTTCTTCTACACTTCATTTTGTCTTGCTTGGACTCTCATAATGACTGTTTGGCATCCAGGGCAGCGTATTTAATTAAAGTTCCAGTTGTTGTGGTTTTGAGCATAGCTTCACCCCTTTCTAGTTGGTCACAACCCTTGCAGCACCATTTTAATTTGAAGTCACCAGCCGCCACTGTATGTAATGATAAAGTGCAACTAACTCTGGGCAAGACCGCAATCCAAATTGTAGCTTGCTACAGACCCCCCCCCCCACCATGCCACAGGATTCCCACTCCTCATTTCTTGATACATTGAAAAGTATTAGGGAACAACCCAACACACTAATAATGGGTGATTTCAACTACCCCACCATTAACTGGGAAAACTACTCATGTACCAACTCTTTTGCTCAACGTTTTCTGGAATTCGTAAGTTCCAATGCCTTGGATCAACTTATTCACACCCCCACCAGGGGCAGCAATATCCTAGACCTGGTCATTGCCAACATGGGCAACTGGTGTTCCACAGCAGAGGTCAATTCCTCATTGGTCAGATCCGAACACAAGCTAATCACCCTATATATCTACTTCCCGCCCTCACCCCCAATTAGTGAAACCACCGTAAAAAAAAATTCTCCAAAGCCAACTTCACACTTCTTAAGACAGAAGTGGCAAACGCCATGACACCCATGCAGACAGACAATAGAGGTATGACTGCTGAATCCTACACAAATGCACTTTATAAGCACTTACACGAGTGCATGGATCATGCTATCCCTAAAAGAACCAAGATGCTATCCTCCAAAAAAAGGAAGCCAATCTGGTGGTCCTCTGCCATAAACAAACTCTACAACAGAAGAAAGAAACTGTTGCAAAAAAGAGTAAAATCTCATGACTGGAGAAACTCCCTGGTCAACTTCAGTAAGAAGCTGACATCCCTCATAAAGTCCTCCAAAGCTAATTACAAAAACAAAATTGCCACCGACTCTAAAGACAAAAACAAAGCATTCTATAGCTATGTCAAGAATCTCAGTGGCAACACTCAGATCTGCTCTGAGTTACAGCACAATGACACTAAATATACAGAACCAACTGATATTGCCAACATCCTGGCAGATAGGTTCAGTGCTTTTACCCCCCTCTCACCCCCTAGAGGGCCCATCTCTATACCGGAAGAATGCAAAGTTCCTGTAATCACAGCTGCACAGGTAAAAAACACACTCTCCAAAGCCAAAAACACAGCATCCATGGGACCTGACAATATCCCAGGCTGCATTCTGCATGAACCACAGAATGAACTGGCACTCTACCTAAGTACCATGTTCAGTCATAGCCTCACCTCAGGCTTTGCACCCACTGAATGGCACACCACGATGGTTATCCCACTCCACAAAGGGGGAGCCATGACAGACCCCGGGAACTACTGCCCCATTAGCCTGACGAGCCTGGTCTGCAAGGCCATGGAATGTATCATCATGGAAATCATAAACAAAGATATTGGTAATCTCCAAACTCTGGACCCTACCCAGTTTGGGTTTGTAAAAGGCATATCATGTCTCCAAAACCTGATTGACTTCTTTGAAGTAGTCACCAAAGCCATAGATGAGGGTAAGGTGGTTCACACAGCTTATCTAGAGCTCGCCAAGGCTTTCAGCACCACCCCCCCCACTCTGGAATTATAGATAAGCTCACTAATCTACATATAAATCCCTATGTCACAAGATGGGTTGTCATCTGGCTCATGGACAGAACCCACAATGTGAAAGTAGCAGACTCCAAATCCAACTTCAAACCAGTGACAAGTGGAGTACCACAGGGTTAAGTCCTCGGCCCTCTCCTGTTTGGTATCTACTTCTCTGAAGTACAGGCTAACACAGAAGGTCTTTGGCTAACAAAGTTTGCAGATGACTGCAAACTAGGAGCCATAATGAAAACTCCTAATGATGTGGACATACTACAAAAGGGCCTCACTGAGACAGATGCCTAGTGTCAAAGCCATGGCCCGAAGCTCAATGTCAAAAAGTGTATTGTCATCCCCTTGATAAAAACTCTGTACCCATTTACTACCACATAATTGGTAGTCTACCTAATGCTGAAAGTGTGATAAGAAACCTTGGGACACAGGTGGACAGTAGTCTCTCCTTTGATAATCACATTGCCACAGTAGTCAGGAAATCCTTCTATGTGGCTCACCTCATCACAAAAGGTTTCTCATCCAGAAAAAAAGAGGTCATTGTTCCCCTCTACTCATCACTCATTCGACCCATTATAGAGTACAACACCCCTTTTGGTATGTACCTCACAAGACATCTACAACAACTAGAAAGGCCACAGAAATACCTCACAAAGAGGATTACTGGCCTCAAACAGATACCCTATGCAGACCGTGTCAAAAAACTCCAGCTTTACTCCGTCGCATATCGCCTACTCAGAGGCGATCTCTGCCTAACATACAAAGCTATGTCAAACTCAGAGCTGTTGGACATGCTCCACTTAAAGAAATCCCAATCCCTCTGAGCTACATGCACTAGGGACCAAAACCTTGTCACCACAATAAACAGAACATGCTGGAGGGATAGATTCCTGTCCAAGAGAATTTCCATACTCTGGAACAGACTACCTATCTATGTCAAACAAAGCTCCTCATTAGCACCCTTCAAGAAAAATCTTGATGATTGGATGGGAAATAGGAAATTCACCCCGGGGATCACTTCTGTGGCTCTTCTCGACAGGGGCACAGGAAAATAATTTTCTCAGGTGGCGAAAGCCAGGGTACCTTTTTGGCTAGGCTTATATAGACCCCAGGTCTAATAGCCTAGCACCTACCTATGAACCTATGATAATTAATGACAATGACAATACCAGAGTTATGCACATAAATAAAAACTGACATGCTAATAACGCATGTGATAGGGATATAAAGCTGCAGTGTAACAAACAGCACTGAAAATGTGATATGCATGTTAATCAAATGCTGAGTTTAGATAGTTAAAAAGTAGACTGCATAGTCTGCAATTATTGCATATGAGATGTATATACAGGCAATTTATGTTTACAAGCCGACATCACTGCTATATTTTCCACCTCAGCATGTATACACAAGGACAAATGGACCTTACAGTTGTACTGTCAGGTACATCAGAAATGGACATGTTTTTGCAAAGAAAGGAGAGTGGCACCTATAGGAATAGGGTTCATCATGGGGTTCATCACCTACAAAGATGTACTAGACAAGCAAGTGTCGCATAGTTATGTAAATGCTAAATGCTACTCTAATAACCTACAACATACGTACGTGACAAGTGGCAACACAGATTAGATGGCATTTCACAAGTTCAGGTTTTCCATTGCTGATCTGCAAACATCTCTGACATCATTATTCTTGGGCTGCTCCTATGGAATTGTGGGGAACAGTAACATAACAGCAATTCAACAACAGCAACACACTATAAAGTGTTGTGACAGAGGACCAATTACAGTTTCTGACAGTAGGCCATAAAGTAAGACACATTTATGGAATCCCTCATCTGCCATTAAGATGCATAGTCCGATGAAAACAACTGCAGTAATACAAACATGCCCAGATGAAGACATGCATTACATGCAATACAGAGCATAAGTGTCTTGTGAATCGGTAATGCATGGGAGCAATGACTGACATAATAAATATTTGTATTATATTAGTATATTGTATTAGTGCTAGGGGAAGTATTACTTATGCCAGTGCCAAAGTGGTGGACACCATACTAAAGAAATATGTGTCTAGTGAACCTCAAATTTCAAAAGATCCTTGGTCTTTCTTATCTAAAATCAATCAAACCACATATAGTGAGGATAGCCATTTTTTAACAGTTGTTGTGAAAGACTTATATGCCACCATACCTCACTCAATAGCTTTAGACTGGATTCCAGTCATGTTGACCCTAAAAAAAGCCCCTGCAAAAGATACTCAGTTGGTGAGCAAGTTGCCGGACATAATTTTATCCAACAATTGTGTGTCGTTTAACAGCAGGTTCTATTTACAGAAGACAGGTGTACCGATGGGGTCACCATGTGGAGCCAGTGTGGCCAATTTGGTCATGGCTTATTGGGAGAAGGAGTCCATTTTAGACAAACCTTTCTTTGTGGATAAAGTAGTTTTGTTTACACGGTTCCTGGATGACATTTTTATGATAGTAAAAGGCAATGAAGAGACAGCCATTTCATTGGTGGACATGTTTAATTCTTCTACTAATTTCCTCCAGTTTACACATAGCTTTGCCCTGGATCAGGTAGCTTATTTGGACGTGGACCTCTTGAAAGACAAAGAGGCAGGATGTTTTATAGCTAGGCTCTATAGGAAAGAATCCTTTTCTAACAGCTATGTACATTTTGATAGCTGTCATCCATTCTTTCAAAAGAGATCAATTATTAAAGGTCAGTTAGTCAGTGCAGCATGAATGGTTTCTAGGGACAGCGACTTTGAGGAAGAATGTATGTACATGGCGGATCTCTTTTCCAACAGGGGTTATCCAGCAGACCTCATTTATGATCTAGTAGGTGAAGTACAATATAAGAGATTCTCTGGGGTATATGCACCCATTTTAAATCAAAATATCACTAAACGAGTTAAAATTGAAGGAAGGAAGGGTGAGGCTTCTTTAATGTCTTCAAGTTTCATTATAGCATACAGTTTGGATGCTAGAGAGATATTTTCTATCATATTGAAATTCTGGAATTTGATAACTCAGGATGACTCTCTCTGTAGAATGTTAGCTGAATCACCGAGAATAGTGTTTAAAAGAGGGTTTAACCTCAAAAGCATTTTGGAAAAGAAACCCAAGATATTCAGCACTAGGAATGGAATGTATAAGTGTAATATGTGTCACTATTGCAGTTATATTAAGACAGGGGCTAGATTTGAAATCAGGGACTCCTTATACCAAATAATGGGTAGATTCAACTGCTCTTGTACTCAAGTGGTGTATTTGGCTCAGTGTTCCAATTGTCCAGCCTTTTATGTTGGTAAAACTGACAGAAAACTACAAAAAAGAATATATGAACATTTATACGCCATAAGGAAGGCCTAGATGGACAACGCCTTAGCCAGACATATAGTGGAGAACCCCAACCACAATTTTTTTGTTTTCCATCATTGATCAGTTGAAATCTGATGGTAGGGGGGTTTACCCCCCACCATTTGGAAAGTAGAGAGTTGTCTTGGCAACTCAGGCTAGATGCCTGTCATGCCCCAGGCATAAATGGTATGTTGTCTATAACTTGTTTATTAAAGCTTAAAAGACTCAACAGATAACCACTGTAATCTATACCCAAATTATATTTCTGTTTCTAAGTAATTTAGGTTTTAGGCAACATCCCTTTGTGGTTTAGTTTTTGTATATTGTTTTAGAGATCTTGTTCTGGTGCTTCTTGGTGTAACCACATTCGAACTTACCTATATGTATGTTTAGTAACTAGTCAGGTATGGTTCACGTACTTAATTAGTGCCTTTATTTCAACACAGTTGTCATAGGGTCACTTTATTAATGGACCTCAGATCCTAGGTTGAATCCTTTGTTTTGCATCCGGTAGGTACCTGCCAGTTTTGGCATCCCTAGTAGATGAAGTATCACCCGTGATATTGCCTATGAGACAACATGTTTCAGGGTTCTATTTTGTGGCTAGTTCAAACTCTTAGAAGTAGGGTTGTCTTTGTGGTATTGTTATATGACCTGTACATCAGGTTATCAAACATATCAACCCTCAGGGTTTGTGTAATTTAATGCTTAGTAGAGTCAACCCTCTCACTTTCGGTACAGTTTTTTCACCAATACCCATACAGGTTACGACTATGATCAACCGAATGGTCAGTGTCACAGTGTAAGAGATGAGATTGGTTCCAGTTTTGGTCCTTAATAGTTGTAGTATTGTTTTCGTCAATGTAAAGCATCAGTGTTTATTGCAATCAAGATGAACTTCCTATCCGTCGAGGTAGGCACTCATTTTTTTATCCAGTTAGAATGTTTTGGTTTTTGTTCATCTTTGGTCGGCGTTATCTAAGCCGTATATTAAGGGTCATTTACAGTTCTTACTTAGATCGAACGCTGTGACAGTTGTATCAATCAGCATTATATTAGATGTCACTTACTGATTTTATTAATCAAGTTGATGTTAGTCATTTCGTATATAAGGGGTACTTATAGCACATATTTGTGTTCATATTGTGTTAGTTTATAATTAGTGTTACTTTAGTTGTTATTGTATTGAGTTTCATATTTTTTTATATATTGAACGTTATGGCAAGCAGTAGGTATTCAGTTGGAATGACATACACTATCACTGTTCATTTTTATATATTATTTTTAAATTTAGGTAATGAGTGCTATATTAAATGCCATTGACTGTTGATGTTATTTAAGTCGAAGGCAGTGTAGCAGCGCATTAAGAAATTTCCATAGTTTATATTTGTGTCAGATGTTGTGACAATTCTATGCTAGTGCTTTTGCAGATGTTATTGCCAGTCAGCTATTTATTTTTTAAACATAAAATAACACCATAAATAGTAAGTGTCAGACTATGACGGTGTTATTCATCATTTTTATTTTTATGTTTTGGTTCACACTTGTAAAGTTGTGAGTCCATAATTGTAAATTTACTTCTAACAATTTGTCAGAATTTTATAATATGCTAGGTTAGTCCATGCATATTATATTGTTTTAACATTTGTAAAAATGCTGGTTTTGAGTCCAACATCATTTAAATGATCATGTGATTTTCAAATTTAGTATTTAAGGGAACGGTTAGAGGGAGACGCTGTTTTTATCTGGTTTTCTGAAGAAGCTGGAGTGTGTCCGACGAAAAGCTATTATCCAGTGCTTAAAATAAATATGTATTTTTTTAATCTACGGACTGTGTTTTTATACAATAGGACCACCCGTGGGTATTGGAACATTCACTAGTTGGTTTTTGAGTTTATTCTTAACTGAGTTTGCTTTGAATATTTGTATTATGTCATTTTCAATCATGTGCAAGGACAGATATCAGTGAACTGCATAAGAATCATGGTGGCCACCACAGAAATATACATATCAGCCATGTTATGAAGAACACCTTTGAAGGGCTTATTGCACTTTCCGTTCATAAAGTGCATGGATGACCTACCTTGTAGGAAAAGGCCTGAAAAGAAACTGGCCACGGTGTGCCATAACTGCTGTCTGTATGTAAGCCACTCTTGTCTGATAGTCAATCCCCGGGATTCATGAAGCTCGGCGTAAGGCCGGTGTAAGGCCTGCGCCGGCGGTGCAGTGAATAGTCGGCGTAGTAGCGCCATATGCATAGTAATGAGTGCGCGCCGCAACCACAGACACGTGCGTAGTGTACGTGAGCGAGCCCAAGTAGGATGCGTCCGGAGGCGTGGCTAAGCCGGCAGGCGATGAGCAACCTAAAGTGCTGACTGCCACAGTCCGCCCATAATAGTAATGTCACCAGCCAGGGCCCGTGCAGAATGAAACGCACGCAGAGTATGCAACATAGTACCCGGCCCAACAAAAGGAGAAGCAAACACAACCCACGAAGCCCTAAGTGTACCCGTCCAAGGAACAAAGGATACGCGTAACACCGTGTTCGTCCCGCAATGCACCGTCAGTGGGCATACCCAGAGAAGGTGTACCGCAGCATGTCAGCGCGCCGCACCGACATAGGAGTAGCGACTAAGGTTACCACCTGTCCCACTTTGCGAGGGGCAGTCCCTCTATGGGCAGTTGTGTCCCGATAAAAAATATTAAAAACGGCAAATGTGCTAAGATTGTAGGACATAATTATATCCCGTATTTTATGTAATGGTCGCATAAAATAGTTATTTCCGCAACTAAAATACCTAAATGTCACAAGAAACAGAATAAGCAACCAAACTGCTACAAGAATAAGCTTTTATCTAGGCAAACAAGTTAAGTTCTATGCTATGTACTGACCGTGGGTATGTGTCGGCCTGTAGAATCTGATGTGAGTCCCGAAAATGTCCCACCTTGGCTATTGGAAAAGGTGGCAACCCTAGTAGCGACATGGGCATGGTCACCAGGGTTACCAGCTGTCCCACATTGCTATGGACAGTCCCTCATTTGACAGTTGTGTCCCGCCAAATATCGAAAAATGGCAAATGACCTGAGATTTCCGGGCAAAAATATTCCCTCAATATACCTGTAATAGTAGCATAAAACATATATTTTGTATATGAAACACATACATGGCATAAGAAACCGAATAAGGAACCCAAATGCTACGAGAATAAGCGTATATTATGGCAAAAATGTGAAGTTCTGTCATCTCTACTTGCTGTGGGTATGTGTTGTCCTGCAAAATCCGATGTTTCCACAAAAGATGTCCCACTATGGGCATTGGAAAAGGTGGCAACCATAATGGTCACAAGCAGTAGTGAGAGTACACAGCCGGGTAGCCGTGTCGACATAACAACAGGAAGGAACCAAGATACCCTAAACACAGGCAAACATGTGCATAGCAACATGTCCCACACCCAGCAACGTGTTTGTCGCATACACAGGACGGCGTATGTCTAAGCGTAATATCCAGAAGCAGAACCCATGCATGCAAATGTAATACACAATAGCCCCATTGTAGCATGTAAGTCCCACCCATGTACGCCTGTGCACCCAAACCAGCTAGCAGCCTTGTGCAGCTACACACCTACACACAATGGGCATACCTGAAATGTGGTAAGAAGTATTGTTTTAGGCAGTGCCACGCGGTCAAATATGTACCCCACATGTCACCAAACCACCTCAGGTACAGATATGGAAATGGATGCATGTGAATGTGTCTGCAGAATGTGTACATCCCGCATGTGGTATGTACCCGTCCAAACCCTATAGGTTTGCACACGCCACGGTGCACATAACTGTACACATGTGGACAAGTCGGGATGTTGAACCACCGCACCGATGATTAGCTATGCAGACAAGTCAAACACATATAGCGGAACATGTGCCTACCAAACAGGACGTCCTAACAGGGTGCCACAGGCACAGAAGGGGAAGGTGGGACATCACATGTGGAGAGTAGCGTTGCTGGACGGCCAAACACCCACGGTGAAGGTAAAGGATGGAACAACATGCATATGGACGGATGGATGTTGTTAGAAAAATATATATAGAAACACATATGAAGTGCCAGTTTAGAAGCAAAATACTATATAATGCATTGAATTGTACTGTACAATATGGCAGTAGAAATGATCATGCATGTAATTGGTGAAGCTTAGCTGCAGTGTGATCGAACTCTGACCCTGGCAGTAACCAGTTCAGCAGGCTTATGTCTCTCAGCATTAATTATCTGCTGGGTTACAGAAAAATAAATGTATGTACATGTATAACATCCTCCCTTCCACTGAGGAGGATGGCCTTGTGAGCTCTATCGAAGATAGAGTACAACTCCTTACCAGAGAGACAAAGGAACGTATTAAGAAATGAACTGACTATTGTATCGGAACAGTCCAGGGTCCTTGAAACAGCAACAATTACAGAAGGACACTGTAATTGACCAGGTGCCTTGCAAGGCTGTGTTATTCTCATGGGAAAACATTTTAAAAGCATGACCTCAGCACCCTCGTATGAATAGAATATTGCGGACCATAGTGATGGAAATGCCCTGTGACTGACCACGTCAGTAAGGTGGGCAAAAGATGATTGTAAACACTATATAAAGAAATTGCTTACTGTATAGAGTCAGACAAAACTCTCATACTTGGACTGTATAGTTTTTTGCCTGCCTGTGTACACTACTAAAACGTTGTGAACCCGAGCTTCCTGTGTTATTGACTGTCACTTAGAAAAGCCTACTGATTTCTACAGTCTGGTTTTAACAACTTATTTGACATTGTGGTCCTTCTTAGCCGGAATTCCCTTGGTAAGCTACAGGTCAGAGTGCATGGGTGGTTAGACATCTGCGCAGGAGAATTTGCCTAAATGGTTCTTCTTGAGTGAAAAGACCTCCGACTGAATTGTTGTGTGTAAAGAGGCTGTCCACTGTCTGATCTGTGGCTGAAAAGCGGAAAACTGGATCCCAAGAAGAAAACGTGCAGTCATAAACAGGAGGCTCAGGTAAGGAGAGTTTGCCTCTTTGTCTCTATTGTAGATCATGGACCAGGCTACATTGTGTTTCTGTTAACAGTTGTGATAGCAGGTCGAAGACCAATCCAAGTAGTTTTAAATTTGGACATAGATCAGGGGAACACAGAGTAGAGTAAATAGTCATTGTAGACACTACAGTGGATACAGGGAAGGAGATATCATGTGGTACGAGAGAAGGGTTACGTAACAGTCGTGTAGAAGACATGGGAGATTAGTGCACTAAGAGATCGTGAGATCCGCGTTTGACGGGTGATGTGAAGTATATGCAATTGCAGAGAGCACATAATGTGAGATATTCTGCAAAATGGGGTAATAAATATGACATTGATGGTATATTAGACAAAATATCGTTAGTGAAACATTGGAATCACTTAAAATGTGACGCAGATGTTCTAGGGTAACCACCTGTCCCACTTTGCGAGGGACAGTCCCTCTTTGGCCAGTTGTGTCCTGCAAACAAACTGAACAAATGGCAAATGTCCTGATATCTTAGGACAAAAATATTTCCTATATCTTCTTTAATGGTAGCATAAAACAGTTATTTTGTATCTGAAACACCAAAATATCATAATAAACAGAATAAGCAACTCAAATGCTACAAGAATAGGTTGCTATTCTGGCAAAAAGTGAATTGCTGTCCTTTGTACTGGCCGTGGGTATGTTTTGCCCTGCAAAATCCCACGTTCCTAACACTAATGTCCCACTTTGTGCATTTGAAAAGGTGGCAACCCTAAGATGTGCAGGCTAAAAAACAGCGACAATTGGGTATCCCTCAAGCACATAGGTGGATTGAGGTAGTGAACCGAAGGGAACAGAACACTAAAAATGCGAAAGCATCATACGTAGACAAAGAAGATAATAATACAGTAGTAGCGACAGCCCCCCCCCTCTACCACCTCCGATACCACATCCAGGATATGAAGCGGGAGGGCAGGCTAGTCCCCCCCACGTTATCCTGTGGCAACAGAGGTATCACAACGACCAAATGTAAGAGAAGCTATTGAAACCACATCCCGAACTCGTAAAATACCTAGGGACACTCAAGTAAGAAGAGAGTCACTAGAACAGAGTGAGGATATCTGTCAATTAATTGAAGTACCGAACCCTCATGCAGGACAGGAAGGCCAGGACCCAACTCCCTTAGTGTATAGACCGTGGACACCAGAAGATATCTGGAAAGTCACAGAGGGAATTCCCCATCTACAAAGTAATCACTATTCACCATGCAATACCCCTGTATCTTCTGATAGAAAAGCAAAGGGGAATGGCGGATGGTACAGGATTTACAAGCTGTAAATCATGTAATAATACCTAGGGTACCGATGGTGCCAGACCCACACACTATATTGAATGCTATGAACCCGCCACAGAAGTATCTTACCGTGGTACATATAAGCTATGCTTCCTTTTCAATACCTATACATCCAGATAGTCCGTATTGTTTTGCATTTACATTCAGGGTAACAGATACAGCCATACCCGGCTATCGCAGGGATACTGTGAAAGTCCAACGATATTCGCACAGGAGATGGCTAGCAACATTCCGGTGTTTACTCCACCCGGGGCCAGTCAAGTTCTACTTTATGTGGATGATATTCTGCTTGTGGCCCCTACCCAGCAGCAATGTAGGGAAGATACATTAGCATTATTGAAATATTCAGCAGAACAGGGACATAAATTAAGCAAGCATAAATTGCAACTACGGAGAATACAGGTCAAGTACCTGGGATATGTGGTATCCAAGGAGGGTAGAACATTAGATGACGATAGGAAGGCAGCAATTTCACAAGCACCCAAGCCAACTACCAAGAAGGGAATGATGTCCTTCTTGGGCCGACTAACTTTTGTCCAAGCTGGTTACCAAACAATGCTTTGGAATCTGCTCTATTGTCTGCTTTAATCTTTAATACACCTATGGCAGCACAAGATATACTACACTGGAGTCCAGTAGCAGAAACAGCTTTCTGCAGACTAAAACGATTGATAGCTTCAACATCTGTTTTAGGTCTCGAATAATCATAACAGATGTTTTCAGACTGTAGATTGTAAGCAGGGATATATGACGTCAGTCTTGACGCAACAGCATGGAAGTAAGCAACGCCCCATAGCTTACTACTCATCGCAGTTGGACACAGTGGCATGGTCAGTGCCACATTGTGTACAGGCAGTTGTTGCAGCA
Source organism: Protopterus annectens (assembly GCF_019279795.1). Lineage (NCBI taxonomy): Eukaryota > Metazoa > Chordata > Ceratodontiformes > Protopteridae > Protopterus > Protopterus annectens. The sequence continues at coordinate 257,277,995 of NC_056744.1, read as the reverse complement.
CCCATGGCAGTACAGGCCTCGGCATCAATGTTATTATTCCACCCTCTCACTGTGAGAGTGTCTCATGCAGTTGCGATCATTTTGCTGCAAGAGAAAATAGCATTCCTGACCCGTGCTAGACATCTTTCTTGTTTGACCATACCCTTGAGTCAACCTCATATGGTGATTGAACGTTGTACAACATTAAACCTATCAACGTCACGTCCGACACCTGTGTATGGCACACCACACAGTTGCCTACAGGAAATGGAGCAAATAACTCTACACAGACAGGATATCACTGATATACCCTTAGATGATGCAGAGGTGACAGTTTATGTGTACGGATCATGTAGAAAGAGTCCTACAGGAAAGAATCAAGTAGGTTATGCAGTAGTTATTGATAATGAGATTGTAGAAGCCCAAACCCTGCAGCATAACGTGTCTGCTCAAGCAGCAGAATTGATAGCTTTAACACGTGCTTGCACTCTAGCGAAAAACAGATGTGTGGACATTCATACCGATAGTCAGTATGTTGTCTCTACAGTGCATGTTTATGTGCAGCAGTGGAAGAATAGGGGAATGATAACATCCACTGGTAAACCGATTAATCATGCGCAATAGATCTTGAATGCATTAGATTCCATTCAGTTACCCACTAAAGTAGCTAATTGTAAATGTGCAGCTCATACAAAGCAACAGGATAACATTAGGAAAGGTAAGGCACGAGCTGATGCAGCTGCAAAACAAGCAGCCTCACAGTCGGAAAGTGTCTTTTTGAATGAGGAATGACAATCCTCAGACATTCTAGATGTAGAAATGTTAGAAACAATGCAAACATCAACTACGAAAGCAGAAAAGCAGACGTGGGTATGACGAGGAGCAATCCTTGAAGACGGACTGTACATATCCACAGTGAGAAAGCCAATATTAACGTCTAATGTATTCAGATATGCGGCTTTGTTGAGCCATGGGTAGAGCCATGTCTCAACAGGGGGGATGGTACAGTTGGTTAACAGAATATTCCTAACATACGGAATTAGGAACCACATACAAACATCATGAGCAGCGTGTCATATTTGCAGTAAACATCATGCACAGGGAGCATTTCAACCGAAGGGAGTGGGTTTACCTACACCACCATAACCGTTCCATACTATTTGTATGGAGTTTATACAGCTGAATAAATGTGAAGGGAAGAAATACTGTTTAGTGATTATAGATATATTATCAAAATGGGTAGAAGCATACCCAACCAGGAATCCGGATGCAGCAACAGTGGCAAAGGTCCCAGTAAAATAAAGTATCCCTAGATCTGGCATACTGTAAAGAAGCTACAGTGACAATAGAACACATTTTGTGAACCAGACAATCCAGCAACCTGGGGGATTAATTGGGATTTCCATGAATAATCATTGCATGTACAACCCACAGTCAGCATGACTGGTGGCGAGGTACAATGGGATCCCGAGAAATAAGTTGAGGAGGTTGACGGGTGACACCCAGACGAGTTGGATTTGCTGTCTACCTCTAGCATTGCTGAGCATGACAACAGTTCCAAATGTAAAGTGTTTGACCCCCTTCGAAGTAGTATTTGGAATGGCATATTATGTGCCACAGTGGAAAGCTGTCATGCCTGCAGAGCTGGAGGTCGATGGCTCATTAGCAAGTTACATGAGAGGATTGTTAACCAATAACACTGTTTTGCAGTTAAACTCTTTTACAGATAAAGAGCAAGCGAAGCCGGACGCATAGCTGACTCCAGTATCCTGGGTGTGTTTCACTGTTATCCAAAAAAGTAACTTGCCGAGTCCAACGTGGGAAGGTCCGTACCAGGTACTGTTGGCAACGCCTACTGCAGTAAAGTTTGCGGAAAGGTCGTCCTGGGTTCACCTCACCTTTTTCAAACCGGTAAAGGATATCAAGTCTGATTTACATGTTGTAGCCGATATACCATAGAGACAGAATCACCCGGGCCAGAGTGTATAACAATACAAAGCAACCCCAAAGACATTTGGTTTACTGTCCTACTGATCATACACCTATTAACCATGTTTGTGGTGACTTTACATTTGCTGGGACCTTACCTGCATATAACTACACAGATACAAATAGTGATACGTGATGAACTGGCCACAGAGTGGCATCCAAACTTCAACACATACCTAGGCATGACGCGTGTGCATGTACAGACTATGAACATTTCAAATTGCTGTGTTTGTACTGCCATACCTACATCATATGGAGGACTTCCGATGTATGTTGTCCCCTTGGGGATAGATTGAGACTTGTGAATATTTACACTTTGATACAGGTTCTGTGAGATCACAGGACAAAGTGGCACTGTACTTACCTGTTACACAAAAAGGAATTGTTTGTTTTCATAAACATGATACAGTCCAAGTTGGTGGGAGTAATTGTAACATAACTGTGTCTTACAAATGTCATATAACAGCCAAAGATCACAGTACTAGTTGTAGCACCATTCATGATTTGTATTTAAGCTTCATGAGAACAATGTGGAAAGATGTGCAGAAACATCCTGAATTGTATAAACAGTCCTCTGTTATAGACAGGAAAATGTTACATGCAGAGTTAACCCGCATCAGTAGTAAAGTAGAATATTGTTATTTTGTTTGTGGGAAAAAAGCATATCAATGGTTACCTGAGAATTGGTCCGGCAGTTGTTTTTTGGGTTATCTGGCTCCAGTCATATGACATACTGCACAATTGCCTCTGGGTACGAAACGAACTGTAAGACATATAGCTCAAAGAACTGGGAACACAGTCGAGAAACCTACTAATCCAGTGGGTGAAATGGAAGCTGTTCTGAAAAATCATTCTTCTGCAAGAGATAAAGGAATATTGACTCATATGGACTTGAGTGACAGTGTTATATCCTGGGCTGGAACAATCCCAGCTTGTGGAGTAGTGAAATCAATCAGGGAACAGAGGAAGTTGTCAAAACCTGTCGGAGGAATGAGCAATGCGACTTTTCGCTCTTGAACTTGTGACTGATGAACTGAATGCAATGAGAACTGTTGTGTCACAAAATCTAATGGCTCACGACTGCACCCTGGCGGCGAGAAGTGGTACGTGCGCGCTTATCAAAGAAGACCGCTGTGTCTAAGTACCACAGAATAAGCACGATATCAACGCCCACCTAGAGGTAATACAGCAGGTATCAGCCATGGCGGAACCAGGCCCAAACCCACTGACGAACTATTTCCAGAAACCATTTGGTGGATGGGGTTCACTCATACTGAATATCTTGATTGCCATTTGTGTTGTTCTGCTCATATTGGGAGCATGTGTCTGTTGCGGGATACTTTGTATGAAAGTATTAGTCAGGGACTCTGTCGACGTATCTGTAACCGAGACTATGTATCAAGACCTGTAGTGGTATTTGTTAATACCAAATGAAATCCTTTCTGAAATGTACAACAAATGACTTGCCTAGTTAAATGTTCCAGAGAGGAAGAGGCTAGGGAATGAAATAATGTTGTATATGTTTCTGGATAGAATAGAAGCAATCAAAGGAGGGAGAATGTTAGAAAAATATATATTTAAACATATATATGACGTGCTAGTTTAGAAGCAAATAGTGTATAATGCATATTATTCTATTTTACAATATGGCAGTAGAACTTATCATGCATGTAATTGCCTGTAGTGTAGCTGCAGTGTGATCGAACCCTGACCCTGGCAGTAACCAGTGCAGCAGGCGTATGTCATTCAGCATTAGTCATCTGCTGGGTTAGAGAATAATAAATGTATGTACAGGTATATCTTTCATCCTTCCACTGAGGAGGATGGCCTTGTGAGCTCTATCTAAGACAGAGTACAGCTGCTCACCAGAGAGACAAAGGAACCTAGTAGGAAATGAACTGATGATCGTATCTGAACAGGCTTGGAACCTTGACAGAGCAGAATTTACAGAAGGACATTCTAATTGACTATGTGGCTCGCAAGGCTGTGCTATTCTCATGGGAAAACATTTAATAAGCATTACCTTAGCACTGTTGTAGGAATACAATATTGTGGACTATAGTGATGTAAATGCCCTGTGACTGACCACATCATTAAGGTGGGCAAAAGATGATTGTAAACACAATACTCATACAGCTGTTTCTTGTATAGAGTCAGACAAAACTCTATACTTGTACTGCATAGTTATTTGCCTCCTGGTGCACACTATTAAAACGTTGTGAATCTGAGCTTCCTGTGTTATTGACTGTCATTTTGAAAAGACTAATGAGTGTTACAGTTTGATTTAAACAACGTAATTGACAGATGTGTATGTTCTAGCATGGGAATAGGTCAAGCCAACCACCACAATCACCATGTGTACCACATACAAACAGCCAGTAACACGCAGTAGTAGTGCATGAAGGCATACACGACTGTGGGAATAGCACAGGACATATGGCACGTGCCAAGTGCAGATGCATGACACAAAACCCCAGGATGGGGCTCCTGCAAAGAGGAACATGTGCCAACCACACCTCCCACAGATGTACCGGCAATAAAAACACATGCCAAACACACAGAAACACTACCGTCCAACCCACGACTGCAACGGAGGCTGGTCAAACACCACCATGAAGCATGCACAAACAGGGACATGTGTAATTGTTGCCTTAACACCCCCCCATAGGCCAAAGAAGAATAGAATGGACATATGCATGTAATGTTGTGAAGGATGTGTGGTAGTCCTCAGTATCACAGTGTTAGGGACACAGATACACTGTAATCAACCGTGACGTATGTGCACTGTAGACAGCATACCTGCAAGTAATACAGAGGACAATCACGTGCCACAGAAATATACACATGAGAAAGAGGATAGGGGATAGACAAGTGTAAATGGGACAAACTATGAATATAGGTTCATAGGTCCATAGGTACAGGGTAGGCCATCGACCCAAGTTCAGCCATAACCCTACACCATAGTTAGGATTCCTTTGCCAACCTTCTGGGCCGGAGATAAAATACTTATGATATTGCTGTACCTCTGTCAAGCAGTGATAATGATGTAATCCCTGGCCTATATCTGCAATCCCCCATCCAATGGACAACATACCCCCGAACAAGGCTAGCAAGGATCTCTGTCTCACATGTACTGTGATGTAGATCCACAGCATTGTGAGTGTCCGGGTGACGTATGTGTCACTCCAACACATCCCATTAATGACCGTGACAAGGTTCATGTCACCTGCCCTTGTGGTTCTGAGGGATGCAGATACAGTAGGTGAAGCATAGACATGACATATGGGTTGACATGGCCTCGTATGTCAGGCACAGGTCAACACTGAACAACAGGTATGTGACCGAATGGGGCAGGGTCCTACAAGTGGGGCAGCATTACACAAATCCATGACACCCTGCATCTGTATGACAATTAACCTATGAGGCCTTCCCAGCTGCTGTAGGTGTTGGGTCAGATACCCTCCGAATGGGGCAATGTAGTCAATCATAGGTGTAACACGTAATGAGTACAAGGAGACAATGACCTACCCTGATGTAGATGTGAATCCCTGCACAAACAGGTGGGCAATGTAGAAGTCCCACCGAACCACGATAGCAACATGTGTGTTGAACGAATGGTGACCGACAACCTCTGTCCCCTGATCCCTGGTAATCACCCCTGCGCTCAGTGGACTGCCACCCATATGCTGGACAGGGGTGACCTAGTACTCCTCGACAGGTATGATGTTGCATTACTTTGCATTTAGCTGTGGGACATGTCCCTGACAGCAGATATGCATATGTGGGAGGCCCCTTTGAAGGATATCTGTGTCAGATGTCCGTCCCACTATGGCACCTGTTTCGCAGTCATCTACAAACAATGTTGCCCATAACACCCCTGTGTGTGCCTGTACTGTGGAAATGTAGATGTATGAGAGGAGTGGACCCAGGGAAGGGCCCCATGGGACACCGCCTGCGACAGGCAGTAGGTCTGACATGCTGCCAGCAACTATGACCGCGTGGGCTGTGTCACATAGCCAGTTTACAACCCATCCTGTGATGTACGTGTTCACATCCCAGCCAATGGGTTTATCAACGATACCTGAGGGGGGTAATGTGTTGAAGGCCTTTGCCAGGTCGAGGTAGGCTGTATGGACTGCAAGACCCCCATCAATGGTCTCGGTGACTGTCCCGAAAACGTCAACCATGCTTTAAAGGCATGAACCGCCCCTGAACAAGCCAAACCGTGTTGGATGCAAAGTATGCAGGTCCCCTATGCCTTCATCTACGAGCCGCAGTATGATCCCTCCCCATGTCTTTGCAGATAGGTCTCCTCATGGTAATGGGACAGTAATAACCAGGGTCAGTGGAGGCATTGGCCCTGTGACGTGGGACTACAGTCGCCGTGCGACACAACCTGGGTACGTTACCTGAGGTGAGGCTACAAAGAAACAGCTGTCCTAACTGTGGGTCTAATTCCTCAATGAGATAGTGGAGTACACAGTCGGGTCACCAGCTGGTCTCATGGATGCTATGTTCACTACCCTGGAGAGAGCATGTCCCACCCGTGTGTCACAGAACATTTGGGGACCACAAACCGCTGGTACAGACATCTCTTCATGTGGGGGGGAGGGTGTGGAGATGTCCTCACCGAACTTGTCAGCCCGTATTTTGGCAATGTGTGTATGCTGAGTAAACTCCACATCATCGTGAACCCAGTCAGAGCATATGTGGGAGTGACCTCCCAGGTGTCGAGCATAGCAAATGAAGGCTGTATGATTGTCAGCCAGGTCCATGTAGGTATATCTGTGGAACGTGCCCTGGACCATGTCATGACAGCGTGTAGCTCTACACATATAATGACCAAGGGTGTCATACCTCACAAGGTGTCTGCTCCGCCTTGTAGTAGCCACCTCCTCTCGTTGTACAGCTTGTGTATGGCTGGGGTACACCACACTGGATGCTTGGCATTGGTACAATGAACCACAGTTGGGTAAGGGAATGCCTGATCCATGCAGTCCTGTAGGTACCGGTAGACGGCATATGTGAGTGATGCAGTGGCTGCAGTACTGTCGACCACTGGCTCAGGGTCCTTAAAGGAGACCACAGTAGTGTTCAGAATTGTGAATTCTGCCTCTGAGCAAGCAATGTGTATGGTAACCGGCAACACTCACAGCAACGGATGCCAATAGCAGAAGCCATTGTCCAAATAACATAGATTAACTTCGGCATGACAATATGTATTATCATACATGTATTGACACGTGTCTGCTAATTACACTTGCAAATGGCCGGTAAGACCGGGCTAAAGTTCCCGTGATTTACCTAGTCTGGATGTGTTGTTCCGACAATAAAGTGGCGATACTTCCCAACCGGGACCTCTGGGGATTAATTAAAGCGGTTGTTAACCTGCAACATTGGATGTACACCATTGGGTTCTGGTCTCGGAAAACATGGTTTCCGTAGCACTACACACTATGGGTAGTCAAGCAGACATCCGCGATTGGTGAACACACAGCAGCAGTCAAACCCACTGGCCACAAGGACACAGTCCGACAAGCTCTACACTTTACATATGCACAGTGGTGTCCATTGTAGGACCCAAAAATTTTACTTCATGGAATGCCTGCCAGCTTCCGTCATCACCCACGTGAACTCATTGTCGTGACCACGTCACACCTACACATATGCACCGCAAGCGTGTTCAATGTTGATGATAGCTGTCCATGAAATGCAGCACATATGCACAGAAATACCCAGGGTACCGAGTCCATAGAAGTGCGTCCACATCACAGTCCCGCACACATGAAGGATGTGTAATGGGTAGTGTCGACTGTTGCAGTCAAGGGATCCTGGGTATGTAGAAACTGGGCTCGGTGTTGTTTTGCAGGTAATCCTTTGTCCCGCCCCGTGGGAGGGATGTGTGCGTAGCACCTGCCTTACTCCCCACTAATAATGCAAAGCATCCACCGGAGAATGCTAAATGCAGGTGTGAAATGTGTACAGCCCTATACCAGTGTCCAGTAGGCAATTCTCATGGATGGACAAGCGTACGGCCAAGATGGCACCCACAACTGCAAACCCGGGGGAATTACACAGCCGCGGTAAGGCATAACACAGGAAATATACATAGGGACTACAGTTGACATTCCCCATACAAAGTTGGACCGCCGTGCCAACACCGGCATACACAGCACTCAATCTGCCAGCAAGAAAATGGGGAGCACTCGCTACCATACAGCGGAACAGATGGGCGACCTGTGGAACACATACTAATGGCACACCCACAACGTCAACTAGGATATGTAAACTATGGCGTTCCCACCTATGAAGACAACATGCTTCAATGAATACATAGGGGATCAACATGTTCCGGTGGTGTTATGTTGAAAATACAGTGACGGATATGTCCTATTGGGACGTCTGAGGTTTATTTGAAGCAGTTGCTAACCTGCATCTTTGGATGTATACCATTTGTTCACAGTACTAAATCACCTGGTTACGTAGCACCACGTAGAATGGGTAGTCAAACAGACATCCGCGATTGGGGAACATACAGCAGCAGTGAAAAGCACTGGCCAGTTGGACACAGTCCAGCAACATCTAACTTTACATATGCACATTGGTGTCCATTGAAGGACCCAAAAATACATTCTCACAGAACCCACTCCAGCCGTGTCCGAACAACAGACGATGATATAGCCGTGACTACGGCACAGTTAGACATATGCACCACCAGCGTGTTTAAGGTTGCTGACAAGTGTCCATGAAATGCAGGACATATGAACAGAAATACCCAGATCGACGTGTCCATACATGTGCGTCCACATCCCAGTCCCGCACGCATGAAGGATGTGTAATGGGTACTGTCGAGGGTTGCAGCCATGGGATTTTGGGTATGCAGAAATGGGGCTCTGTGTTGTCTGGCAGATAATCCGTTGTCCCGCCCCGTGGGAGGGATGTGGGCGTAGTACCTGCCTTACTCCCTACTAATAATGCAAAGCATCCACCGGAGAATGCTAAATGCAGGCGTGAAATGTGTACAGCACTATACCAGTGTCCAGTAGGCAATTCACATGGATGGACAAGCGTATGAACAAGATGGCACCCATAACTGCAAACCCGGTGGAATTACACTGCCGCAGTAAGGCATTACACAGGTAATACACATAGGGACTACACTTGACATTCCCCATACAAATAACACAGAGAACCAGATGAGAAAGTCCAAAGCAAAAATGAGGTACTGTAGAAACGGTCGGTGACCACTCAGAGCCCACCAGGAATTAAATGCAGTCACCATAGTTTATTGAAGCGCTTTTCGTCTGCTTCATAAGCAGACTTCTTCAGAATACATACAATGCAGTTCAACCTACTACATTTAAAACCCTTAATTGGGCAGTAAATAAGATGTGCTAAGTATTAATTAAATGCCTTAAAGGCGAACAAGCTAAAAACTCTACTCGGGTTACAGATTGCACACAGTGAGTAAATCAGACATTGCTTCAAAATGTATATTCTTCAGCGAAAATAAAAATATATGTATAAATATGAAAGAAGAACCAACATAATGTTTTCCAAGTGTCTGAGTGTATAAGCTACATATATATGTTCTAGGGATTGTGCCAATATATTAAAAGAACTAGAGACACCTAGTAATATAAATGAACCCTAATATATAGAGATAAACACTATGATTATGACTAATGTAAAATATATCAATGGAATGTAAAGATTCAAAATGTGGTAAAGTAAATATTCATTTAGAAGGTTAGTTGAATAAAGCAATTCAGACATCCTTGTCAAAATACTAAAACAAGGCCAGCCAGGTGCTCTGCCTCACATGTACTGGGATGTTGTTCCACAGCATAGTGAGTGTCTGGGTGATGAATCTGTCCCACCAGCACGTTCTATTAATGACAGTGTCAAGGTGTACGTCACCTGCCCTTGTGGTTCTGAGGGATCTAGATTCTTTAGGTGAAGCATAGTCATCAAATCCGGGTTCGACCTGGCCTTGGATGCCAGGCACAGGTCACCTCTGGGCAAGTGGTATGCGACGGAATAGAGATGGAACCCTTTCAGTCGGTCAGCATAACACATATTCCTGAGACCCTGCATCCGTTTGTGGATGAACTGTCAGGGCCTTTCCAGCTGCTGCAGGTGTCGGGTCAGATACATTCTGAACGGGCATTGTACTCAATCATAGGTCTAATGAGTGATGAGTACAAGGGGACAATGACCTCCCTGATCTAGATGTGAATCCCTTCATGATCAGGTGGGCAATGTAGAAGGTCTACCTAACTACGTTAGCAACGTGTGTGTCGAACAAACGGTTACCGACAACACGGGTCCCCAGATCCCTGGTAACTCCCTCTGTGCTCAGTGGATTGCCACCTATATGGTAGCTAGGGGTAACCTTGTTCTTCCCGAAGGGTATGACTATGCATTTCCCGGCATTTAGCTGTAGGCCATGTCTCTGGCACCAGTTATCCATAGCTGTGAGGCCCTTCTGAAGGATATCTGTGTCAGATGTGTGTCCGACTATGGCACCCGGTTTGCAGTCATCTGCAAACATTGTCAGCCATAACCCCCCTGTGTTTGCTTGTACTTTGGAAATGTAGATGTGGAAAAATAGTGGACCCAGGACTGAGCCCCGTGGGACAACACCTGTGACCGGCTGTGAGTATGACATGGCGCCAGCAACTATGACCGTGTGGGTTCTGTCACTTAGCCAGTTTGCAACCCATCTGGCGAAGTATGTATTTACATTCAAGCTGACGGGTTTATCAATGATACCTGAGGGGGGTATTGTGTTGAAGGCCTTTGCCAGGTCGAGGTAGGCTGTATGGACTGCTTTGCCCTCATCAATGGCCTTGGTGACTGATCCTAAAAGTCAGACACGTTTAAAAGGCATGATCTGCATTTGACCAAGCCAAACTGGGTTTGATCCAAAGTATGCAAGTCCCCTATGTCATTATGTATGACTTCCATCATGATCCTTCTCCATGGCTTTGCAGATAAGGCTTGTCAAGCTAATGGGATGGTAATTACCAGGGTCAGTGGATGCACCATCCTTGTGAAGTGGGACTACAGTCGCCTTGTGCCACTACTTGGGTACGTATCCTGAGGTGAGGCTAAGATTAAACAGCTGTCCTAACTGTGGGTTTAATTCCCCATTGAGTTCATGGAGTACACAGCTGGGACACCATCTGGTCCCATGGATGCTGTGTTTACTGCCTTGGAGAGAGCATTTCCCACCTGTGTGTTACAGAAGTTCCAGGATCTACAATCCTCTGGTATAGATATCTCTCCATGTGGGGGTGAGGGGAGAAGTTAGCACCGAACCTGTCAGCCAGTATGTTGGCAATGTGTGTAGGTTCAGTCATCCTCACATCATTCTGAACCCAGTGTGAGCATATCTGGGAGTGTCCTCCCAGGTGTCCAACATAGCTAAAGAAGGCCTTATGATTGTCTGTCGAGTCCTTGTTGATTTCTCTGTTGAATTTCCTCTGGATGATTTCCTGACAGCTTGTAGTTCTTCACATACAATGAGCAAGGGTGTCTTACCTTACAAGTATTCCGCTCTATCTTGTAGTAGCTACCTCCTGTCGTTCTAGAGCTTGTTCATGGCTGGGGTCCACCAGACTGGATGCTTGGCCTTGGTACAAAGAGTCTCAGTTTTGTATGGGATTGCCTGATCCATGCAGTCCTGTAGGTGCTGGTGGAAGGCATATGTACGTGATTCAGTGATTCAGCGGTTTGAGTAATGTTTACCACTGGCTCAGGGGCCTCAAAGGAGACCACAGTAGTGTTCAGAAGTGTGAATTCGGCTTTTGAGAAAGGCATATGTATGGTAACCGGCACCACCCACAGCATTGCATGCCAATAGCAGAAGCTATTGTAGGTTGTCCAAACACAGGTGTCCGTACACATGGAACATCATAGCAATAAACCACGCCTGGATGTGGGTAATGCTAGATATACTCACGGCAGACGTGGTGCGTTCCCGAGTCCGACGCCCGAGGGACCACACACATATGCGGCCTTAGGCATAGGCCAACTAGGCAGCCGCCTAGGGCGCCGATCTACTCGGGCACCTTTCAAGCCTTTATTTTGTGTAGGTAGACCAGGACGGGGGTAGCGGGTGATGTGGCGGTGGCATCATGGAGTACTTCTGCCTAGGGCACCACGTGACCTAAGGCCACTCTTGCCGTGGGTAAATACAGCAGTACCCACTCCCAGACGCGGGTCATTGCTAGTATGACATATCATCTATGGCAAGAAACCATATATTCCCCAGACATAATGGCACAGCATAATGCCTGTCCGCCCAAACGCAGACATACGCCACCCGCGGCGGTGCGGACGTACTGCGCGAGATGTCCGTTACCAATGTCGACACTGTCTCGCTCTGTGAAACAAAGTCAACATAGCGATTCAATACTAAACAGCGACGGAGAGGCCGATGTCCCCGTTGCTGAGCTGTTCAACCTGTTCCGCCATGTTAAATGTGTGTAGCAGAGCGGGACTGGCCCAAACTAAGCAACGGACATGTCCGTGGCTCAGTGAAAGCCATCACGCAATGTTAAACCCATGTAATATGGCGAGACAGGTCATGAATACCGAGGGTTAGTAATGGAAATAGGTCCGTTCGACTAGACCGTGTGCAATTACTATAACAAGATCTACAACGGGTACCAATCCAATCAGCGGACACGGTTAGGAATTATGGGGGGGGGACATGGTATCATAGACACGGACAAACCGTGCCCATGTGACTCATCTAACATTCATACACGGTCAGGGCAGTTCCGTACACTGGGCGGACAACACCAAACCCAAAGCACCACAGGAACACCCTGACAATCGAAGGCCTGTATGCGTTGGGGATATAAGCCCCTGTGATCTGAACATCCCTGCGGTCACGACATATGCATCCTGGGACATGAACGGGAGGGAATAAGGAATGTTTAACATGTAGTACCGCACCTTTCCCAGCAGGAGAATGGATGCCAGTGACGTGCGTGAGTGCGGGGGGGTGGGGGTGGGGGGATATGTAAATGTAGCTAAGTACCATGGGTATGCATATTAATGACACCGAACAGCTAACGTGTAGTGGTCACAGTAACCGGCAAACGTGAATGCAGTCCCGTTTGAATTACGACTATGGAACATATACATGTGAACGTGTACGTAATGCGTCCATGCTGCAAAGACTGTTACATGTATAAAGGTGTACGTGCGTTCCGCACACGTCCGTCAACCGGATCAGAGATATGTTACCGGAATAGTCACAACTAACACAGACCACGTAACCACACAGGCCCAGTAAACATATGGAGACAGAATACGGATATGCATGTGCGCCTGCGCGTAACCCACAATTAGGGAATGCAAGTGCGCGTGTGCGTGTGTGATCCCCTCGAAGCAGGCCAGGTTAAGGATGTGTCCTCCACGTCAACCAGACAGGTCTCATAAATGTCAGCCTCTGAAAGTATGGAACCGGGCAATGCCATGTAAAGTACCGTTAGAAATAGTGAGAAACACACGCTATGTGATGAGACAAACATAGAATGTGGATAGAATAACGTATGTGTTAGTAGTATGGATTGATGACGGTTATGCATCAGTAACCCGACCCACTTGTCAGAAGGTGCCCCCGTACGAATTGCGTCCAGGTGGCTCACACTTGTTGACCGGGCTACGCTAGCTGGATATATGTCCAGTGTCAGCAGAGGCCCGTGGAGAAATGCTCCACACACAATCATAGCACAACATACCAAAGTACTCATATATGTAACCAAAAAAGAACAACAATAGAAAGTGTCCTGAAAGGACTGGTTACACACAGATCCCAGACGACAGACAGATATATGGCCAGTGGAAGCACGTCACAATTATGGGATCAGGTCCCTAAAGAAGCAAGAAGGTCACACATGACACGCCAGCGAATTGCCAGATAGACACTGGTCAATGTAACACACAGCAAGATTAAGGGCCAACCAGCCGTACACCATGCCAGAACCTGTACAGCGGAAAGGTATGGCATGGTAATTGATGTGTGTACACAGGTAATCCACAGACAGTAACAAAGAAAGGTATGAAACGAGGGGTTCACATGTATACATCTACACACAGCAGTCCGACGGCCCGTATATATGACGCATGGACATAGATTTGTCACCGGAAAAGAAGATGTAAACAACTACAGTTCATTCCATTTCATATTGATATAGTTATGATACAGTCATATTCACACGTAACATTGTGACTCTCATTTACATTCATATTTATACAAATTATGCTTCAATTGTACTTATTGATTCCATGCATTGGAATCGTAATGCAACAGTTATACACATTGATATTTCATATCATGATCAACACACTACATTCTAAGGTTTACTCACAACAATTATCAACTATGTGTCAATAGACTGATTGTATTGACCAATATTGTAGTTATATAAACACATTGTTGTTGTATTATTGTTTCCATTAAGTAATGTATGCAACACTGATTTGTATATGTCACGTTATCATCAAGACATGGAGCACTGTCCACTTAACTATGAGCAGGTTTATTGATTAATTGACTTTAAACTGACTCTGAAGGAAGTGTATAAGGGACGACTATGTAATGTATTTCGTACTCCGACGATGCCCCATGTTAGTGGGTGAAAGAGCTTAGTATGTTTTGACTGTGGAGTGTATCGTTTCTGTCATTGTCCGTTTTGGCCTGATATATGTTCAATGATGTCTTTTATGAAGATGACCAGGACTAAAGGTTTGCTGTATTTACGCTTACTGGCACGTGGATATAGATAGGCCAAGTAATACATAATATGGGTAGTCAAACAGACATCCGCGATTGGGGAACATACGGCAGCAGTCAAAACCACTGGCCAGATGGTGACAGTCCAACACGTTCTACACTTTACATATGCACATCGGTGTCCATTGTAGGACTCCAAAAATTTACCCATTTGAGACATCAAACAGCTGCGATCGACCCAGACGGTGTACAGCCGTGACTACGGCACAGCTATACATATGCACCACCAGCGTGTTCAAGGTTGATGACAACTGTCCATGAAATGCAGGACATATGAACAGAAATCCCCAGATTGTCGTGTCCATATAAGTGCGTCCACATCCCAGTCCCGCACACATGAAGGATGTGTAATGGGTACCGTGGAGGGTTGCAGCCATGGGATCCTGGGTATGCAAAATTGGGGCTCGGTGTTGTTTGGCAGATAATCCGTTGTCCCGCCCCGTGGGAGGGATGTGGGTATAGCCCGTGCCTTACTCCCCACCAATGATGCAAAGCATCCACCAGATAATGCTAAAAGCAGGTGTGAAATGTGTACAGCCCTATATTACTGTCCAGTAGGCAATTCCCATGGATGGACAGGTGTACGACCAAGATGGCACCCATAACTGGAAACCTGGTGGAATTACACAGCTGCAGTAAGGCATAACACAGGAAATACAGATAGGGAGTACAGTAGACACTCCCCATACAAAGTCAGACCGCCGTGCGAATACCAGCGCATACAGCACTCGATCTGCCAGCAACAAAATGGGGAGCACTCGCTACCATACAGCGGAACAGATGGGCGACCTGTGGAACACATACTAATGGCACACTAACAACGTCAAGTAGGATATGTAAGCTATGGCGTTCCCACCTATAAAGAAGACATGCTTCAATGAATACATAGGGGATCAACATGTTCCGGTGGTGTTATGTTGACAGTACAGTGACGGATATGTCCTATTGGGACGTCTGAGATTTATGTAAACCAGTTGCTAACCTGCATCTTTGGATATACATCAGTTATTTACAGTTCTAACACACCTGGTTTACGTAGCACCACGTAGAATGGGTAGTCAAACAGACATCCGCGATTGGCGAACATACAGCAGCGGTCGAAACCACTGGCCAGTTGGACACAATCCAGCAACATCTACCTTTACATTTGCACATATGTGTCCATTGTAGGACCCAAAAATACATTCTAACAGAACTCCAACCAGCCGTTTCCGACCACCAGATGATGCGATAGCCGTGACTACGGCACAGTTAGACATATGCACCGCCAGCGTGATCAAGGTTGATGACAGGTATCCATGAAATGTAGGACATATGAACAGAAATCCACAGATCGCCGTGTCCATACATGTGCGTCCACATCCCAGTCCCGCACACATGATGGATGTGTAATGGGTACTATCGATAGGTGCAGCAATGGGATCTTGGGTATGCAGAAATGGGGCTCGGTGTTGTTTGGCAGATAATTCGTTGTTCCGCCCCGTGGGAGGGGTGTGGGTGTAGCACATGACCTACTCCCCACTAATGGTGCAAAGCATCCACCGGATAATGCTAAATGCAGGTGTGGAATGTGTACAGGCCATAACAGTGTCCAGTAGGCAATCCCCATGGATGGATATGCCTACGACCAGGATGGCACACATACCTGCAAGCCCGGTGGAATCACACAGGTGCAGTAAGGCATAACACAGGAAATGCAGATGGAAACTACAGTAGACACCCCCCATTGAAATCCAGACGGCCGTGCAAATACCGGCGTACACAGCACTCGATCTGCCAGCAACAACATGGGGATCACTCGCTGCCATACTGCGGAACACATGGGCGACCAGTGGAACACATACCAATGGCACACCAACAACGTCAACTCGGACGGTCATACGATGTTGAAACACTGGCGTTCCCGCTTATAAAGAACATCCGTCAATGAATCAATCGTGTCCACATGGTCTGGCTGTGTCATATTGACAATACAGTGGCGTATATGTCCTACTGGGCTGTCTGAGGATTACTTGAAGCAGTTGCCAACCTGCAGCAGTACAGCAATACCATTTGGGTTAATCGTAGTAGAACATGGGTTTCGTAGCACAACATAATATGTGTAGTCAAACAGACATCCGCGAATGGGGAATATACAGCAGCGGTCACAATCACTGGCCACATGGACACAGTCCAACATGTTCTACATTTTACATATGCACATTTGTGTCCATTGTAGGACCCAAAAATTTATCCGTACGCTATGTCAACCGGCCGCGATCGGGAGACCCAGATGATGTGACCGGCGTGACTACGGCACAGCTACATATATGCACCACCAGCGTGTTCAAGGTTGATGACAACTGTCCATGAAATGCAGGACATATGCACAGGAATCCCCAGATAGTCCAGTCCATAGATGTGTGTCCACATCCCATTCCTGCACACATGGAGGATGTGCAATGGGTACTGTCGGGGGTTGCAGCCATGGGATCGTGGGTATGCAGAAATGGGTGTCGGACTTGATTGGCAGAAGATCCGTTGTCCCGCCCCGTGTGCGGTGTGTGGGTATGGCATATGCGTTACTCCGCACTGATAATGCAAATCATCTACCTGAGAATGCTAAATGCATCTGTGACATGTGTACAGCCCTACACCAGTGTCCATGAGGCAGTTCCCATGGATGGACAAACGTACGGCCAAGATGGCACCCATAACTGCACACCTGGCGGAATCCCACAGCTGTAGTAAGGCAGAACACAGGGAACACATTTATGGAGTACAGCAGACACTCCACATAGAATGTCAGGCCGCCGTGCGAATACCGGCGTACACAGCTCTCAACCTGCCAGCAAGTGAATGGGGATCACTCGCTTGCATACCGCGGAACAAATGTGCGACCTGCGGAACACATACTGATGGCACACCCACAACGTGAACTAGGAAGGTTATAGGATGGTTAAGCTATGGCTTACCCACATATAAAGAACATCCTTCAATGAATTAATAGGATCTACATGTTTCGCTCGTGTTAACTTGACAATACAGAGGCAGGAGTGTCCCAATGGGATATCTGCAGATTGGTGAAAGCAATTGTTAGCTTGCAACATTGGAATTACACCATTTGGGTACAGTGGCGGATAACCCGGTTTACGTAGCACTACATAATATGGGTACTCAAACAGACATCCGTGATTGCTGAACATACGGCAGCAGTCAGACCCACTGGCCAGATGGACACAGTATAATACGTTCTACACTTGACATATGCACATTGGTGTCCATTGTAGGACCCAAAAATTATCCGTATGCAATGTGAACAGGCGGCGATCTAGAGAACCAGAAGACCTGATAGCCGTGACTACGGCACAGCTACATATGTGCACCACCAGCGTTTTCAAGGTTGATGACAAGTGTCCATGACATGCAGGACATATGGATCGGACTCCCCAGGTTGCCGAGTCCATAGACGTGCGTCCACATCCCATTCACGCACACATGGAGGATGTGCAATGGGTACCGTCGAGGGTTGCAGACATGGGATCGTGGGTATGCAGAAATGGGGCTGTGTGTCGATTGGCAGATAATCCGTCGTACCGCCCGTGGGAGGTATGTGGGTATAGCACATGCGTTACTCCACACTAATAATGCAAATCATCCACCGGAGAATGCTAAATGCAGCTGTGATATGTGTACAGCCCTCTACCAGTGTCCAGTAGCCATTCCCCATGGACGGACAAACGTACGCCAAGATGGCACCCATAACAGCAAACCTGCTGGGATCACACAGCTGTAGTAAGGCAAAACACAGGGAATACAGATAGGGACTACAGTAGAGACTCCACATACAAAGTCAGACCGCCGTGCAAATACCGGCGTACACAGCACTCAATTTCCCAGCAAGTGAATGGTGATCACTCGCTGCCATACCGCAGAACAAATGGGCGACCTGCGGAACACATACTAATGGCACACCAACAACGTCAAATAGAAAGGGTATAGGATGTTAAAGCTATGGCGTACACACATATAAAGAACATCCTGCAATGAATCAATAGGTTATACATGGTTTCTTCGTGTTAATGTGACAATAGAGAGGCGAGAATGTCCCAATGGGATATCTGCGGATTAGTGAAAGCAATTGTTAGCCTGCATCATGGGAACTACACCATTTGGGTTCAGTGGCGGAAGACCCGGTTTACGTAGCACTACATAATATGGGTACTCAAACAGACATCCGTGACTGCTGGACATGCAGCGGAAGTCAAACACACTGGTCAGATGGACACAGTCCAATATGTTCTACACTTTACATATGCACACTGGTGTCCAGTGTAGGACCCAAAATTTTATCCGTACGCAATGCAACCTGCTTGGAGCAGGAGACCCAGATGAAGCGGCAGCCGTGACTACGGCACAGCTACATATATGCACCACCAGCGTGTCCAAGGTTAATGACAACTGTCCATGAACTGCAGGTGATATGCACATGAATCCCCAGATTGTCCAGTCCATACAGGTGCGTCCACATCCCATTCCCGCACACGAGGATGTGCAACGGGTACTGTCGAGGGCTGCAGCCATGGGATCGTGGGTATGCAGACATGGGTCTCGGTGTTGATTGGCAGATGATCCGTTGTCCCGCCCCGTGTGAGGGATGTGGGTATGGCACATGCGTTACTCCGCACTAATTATGCAAATCACCCACCGGAGAATGCTAAATGCAGCTGTGAAATGTGTACAGCACTATACCAGTGTCCATTGGACAGTTCCCATGGATGGACAATCGTACGGCCAAGATGTCACCCATAACTGCAAACCTGGTGGAATCACACAGCTGTGGTAAGGCACAACACAGGGAATACAGATAGGGACTACAGTAGAGACTCCACATACGATGTCAGACCGCCGTGCGAATACCGGCATACACAGCACCCAATCTGCTAGAAGGTGAATGGGGATCACTCGCTACCATACCGCGGAACACATGGCCGACCTGTGGAACACATACTAACGGCACACCAACAACGTTAAGTGGGAAAGTCATAGGATCCTGACACTATGGCGTTCACGCTTATGAAGAACATCCGTCAATGATTTAATAGGATCTACATTCTTTGGTTGTGTCCGTTTGCCGATACTGTGGCGGACATATCCTAATGGGACATTGGAGGATGACCTAAAGCTTCTCCTAGCCTGCATCATTGGATCTACACCATCCGGTTTCAGTTTAGAATACCCTGGTCAACGTAGCACTACATAATATGGGTAGCAACCACACATCCGCGATTGGGGAACATACAGCAGCGGTCAAACCCACTAGCCAGATGGACACAGTCCAACAAGGTCTACACTGTACATATGCACAATGGTGTTCATAGTAGGACCCCAGAGATTCATCCGTCTGCAATGTCAACCAGCCACGATCGGGAGACCCGAAATAACTGACAGCCGTGTTCACGGTACAGCCAGACATATGCACCCCCAGCGTGTTCAGGGTTGACGACAGCTGTCCACAGAATGCGGGACATATGTACAGATATTCCCATATTGTAGAGCCCATAGAGGTGCGTCCACATCCCATTCCCGCACACATGCAGGATGTGTAATGGGTACCGTCGAGGGCTGCATCCATGGGATCCTGGGTATGCAGTAACGGGCTCGGTGTTGTTTGGCAGATAATACGTTGTCCCGCACCATGGGAGGGATGTGGGAGTAGCACGTGCCGTACTCCCCACTGATAGTGCAAAGCATCCACCGCCTAATGCGAAATGCAGGTGTGAAATGTGTACTGCTCCATACCAGTGTCCAGTAGACAATCGCGAGGGATGGACAAGCGTAGGACCGAGATGGCACCCATAACCGCGAACTTGGTGTAACCACACAGCTGCAGTGAGGCATAACACAGGTAATACAGATGGGGAAACCAGTAGACACTCCCCATACAAAGCCAGACCGCTGTGCCAATACCGGCGTACACAGCTGTCAATATGCCAGCACCGGAATGGGGATCACACGCTCCCGTATCGCGGGAGAAATGGGTGACCTGTGGAACACATACCAATGGCACAATATCAACGCCAGCTAGGAAAGCCATACAATGGTGAAACTATGGCGTCCCCACCAATGAAGAACATCCTTCGCTGAAGTAATAGTGTTAATGTCAATTGACCATGGAATACACATAATCCACATCAAAGACCCGCTGGCACCTTATGGCACACAAAGCACGACACACATAGGTAGATGAAACAGTCAACGTAGACGTTTCATCCACGACAGGTCACATGTGGTATCCAAAGGTTACTCCATAGACATGTAAGCGCTATCACCCGTACGCTCCGTGAGACGTACACATAACATAGACGCGTCCAGGCTTTATATATCCCCCCTTACACTTCCATGTGTTACTTTCTGTGCAAACAATGAACATGTAACCACAGCATAGAAAGCACAGACGCAATGTTAACCACACACACATATGTTAACACCTCAGAAGGCATCCTATTAACACATGTATCATATGATATTGTACTATGCCGAATACTCATCATTGAATGATTTAACAATGTATATGGCAGATATGCATAGCATATCACTGTAATACAGCGGTACAGAACTGAATGAGTGGACGAATGTGTGCTAACCCTACATCTGTACCTAAACTACATTCACGCTACGGGGGCTTGCTCCACCTGCCTCTCAAAAGAGGCCTCATCAGTGTTCCATCGGTCAGCCCTGGTGTGTGGGCAACCCTCCACCTACTAAACCAAATAGATCCGCATTCTATAGCATAGCTGATGAGGTCCCCCCTCTGGTATTACAACCTGGACGTCGTAAAACACCAAATGTAGACGTATGCCTTGTGATGTGCCCACATCCAGCCGTAGGCGTACGGCATTCCTGCGGCTGGCCAGGGCGCCGCACTAGTAGGGCCACCTGTCTAGTAGGTGTGTCATGTAGGTATACCATGATGGGGGCACCATGTGCTGTGGTGGTGGGCGCCAAGGAGCCCTACAGCCTAGGGCAGCAGTCGATCTAAGTCCGCAGCCGTAGGAGGGTAGTACAGTCTGCAGGTATGTGCAGACGTGCACATGAAACTGCGGTCCACAAGGATTACCCATGGTGGCGACACATGCACAGATGGCTGTAGCGGGACACACACACAACCATGCATACAGCACAGGTAGACATACACACACCATAACTAGCCAAGTACACACAAGGTGTATGGCGTGTACGGGTACACTGTCAGGACAGCAAGGATAGCTGTGTGTCACGATATCCAGCAGATGTCAATACGGTGTTCTGGAATACGGACAGTGCATGGACAATGAGTGGATACGCAACGGACCACAGTCATATGTGTCTGCCGTGCAAATATGCGATACATGGGAAAGACAGCTGTCCATGCTAGAGCAGCAGTACGGCCACAACATAGGTACGTAGATATACAATGACAGAGATACAGACGGACACATGTGGCAGGCCCGGGTGTGTCATGTACACAGCATCACCCCAGCACACCATAGCATGGTGCACGTGGAGATCACGCTACGGCGGTCGCCGACCACAACAGACACACAAGCAGTACACGAACTGCATACCGCCATCCAGAAACACAGGGATGGCGGCAGGATAGGTGTGTTCTGCGTAAACCACAAGGCAATACCGTATGAACCCATGCAGCTGGGAGCATGGACACACACACACATGTGGCAGGCATGGTGTTTGACCACACACCCACATACCCAAACGCACAAACGTACAACACAGGTATGGAATGTGCTACGTGGACCACCGAGCACACCACCAGCAGAGGCACATGTACAGGTGGGTGGCAACATCCGTAAAGGAATGGCCGCTGATAGCCAAGGTTTGTGTTGCGAAGCGTCTAAAAGCATGTTCATCCGCAGAGGCAGCTGGAAACACACACACACACACGGAAGGGCCGGGAGTCGAACCTACGCCTATCTACATGAACTCACTACAGTATGAAGCATTTACAGAACGCGCTACCGAGTTTACTGAGCACAGCGCTGTCAGAGGCATACTTCTAGGTGGGTGACATCACCTGTAAGACAATAGCTGGCAATAGCCAAGGTATGTGTTGCGGCGTCTAAAAGCATGTTCATCCGCAGAGGCAGCTGGAAACACACACACACACACACACACACACACGGAAGGGCCGGGAGTCGAACCTACGCCTATCTACATGAACTCACTACAGTATGAAGCATTTACAGAACGCGCTACCGAGTTTACTGAGCACAGCGCTGTCAGAGGCATACTTCTAGGCGGGTGACATCACTCGTAAGACAATAGCTGGCAATAGCCAAGGTATGTGTTGCGGAGCGTCTAAAAGCATGTTCATCCGCAGAGGCAGCTGGAAAGACACACACACACACACACACGGAAGGGCCGGGAGTCGAACCTACGCCTATCTACATGAACTCACTACAGTATGAAGCATTTACAGAACGCTACCGAGTTTACTGAGCACAGCGCTGTCAGAGGCATACTTCTAGGCGGGTGACATCACTCGTAAGACAATAGCTGGCAATAGCCAAGGTATGTGTTGCGAAGCGCCTAAAAGCATGTTCATCCGCAGAGGCAGCTGGAAACACACACACACACACACACACGGAAGGGCCGGGAGTCGAACCTACGCCTATCTACATGAACTCACTACAGTATGAAGCATTTACAGAACGCTACCAAGTTTACTGAGCACAGCGCTGTCAGAGGCATACTTCTAGGCGGGTGACATCACTCGTAAGACAATAGCTGGCAATAGCCAAGGTATGTGTTGCGAAGCGTCTAAAAGCATGTTCATCCGCAGAGGCAGCTGGAAACACACACACACACACACGGAAGGGCCGGGAGTCGAACCTACGCCTATCTACATGAACTCACTACAGTATGAAGCATTTACAGAACGCTACCACGTTTACTGAGCACAGCGCTGTCAGAGGCATACTTCTAGGCGGGTGACATCACTGTGAAGACAATAGCTGGCAATAGGCAAGGTATGTGTTGCGAAGCGTCTAAAAGCATGTTCATCCGCAGAGGCAGCTGGAAACACACACACACACACACACACACACACGGAAGGGCCGGGAGTCGAACCTACGCCTATCTACATGAACTCACTACAGTATGAAGCATTTACAGAACGCGCTACCGAGTTTACTGAGCACAGCGCTGTCAGAGGCATACTTCTAGGCGGGTGACATCACTCATAAGACAATAGCTGGCAATAGCCAAGGTATGTGTTGCGAAGCGTCTAAAAGCATGTTCATCCGCAGAGGCAGCTGGAAACACACACACACACACACACGGAAGGGCCGGGAGTCGAACCTACGCCTATCTACATGAACTCACTACAGTATGAAGCATTTACAGAACGCGCTACCGAGTTTACTGAGCACAGCGCTGTCAGAGGCATACTTCTAGGCGGGTGACATCACTCGTAAGACAATAGCTGGCAATAGGCAAGGTATGTGTTGCGAAGCGCCTAAAAGCATGTTCATCCGCAGAGGCAGCTGGAAACACACACACACACACACACACACGGAGGGGCGGAGTCGAACCTACGCCTATCTACATGAACTCACTACAGTATGAAGCATTTACAGAACACGCTACCGAGTTTACTGAGCACAGCGCTGTCAGAGGCATACTTCTAGGCGGGTGACATCACTCGTAAGACAATAGCTGGCAATAGCCAAGGTATGTGTTGCAAAGCGTCTAAAAGCTAGTTCATCTGCAGAGGCAGCTGGAAACACACACACACACACACACACACACACACACACACACACAAGGGCCGAGGGTCGAACCTACGCCTACCTACATGAACTCACTACAGCATGAAGCATTTACAGAATGCGCTACCGGGATTACTGAGCACAGCACTGTCAGGAGGCATACCCCTAGGTGGGTGGTATCATCTGCAGAGGCAATGCGTCCGATCGGGAATGAAGACAGAGTGCGCAGTCACGCAGCCTGTTACCATCCCAAGGTGGCCGTACAGTAACACGTTAGTGCTGCAGTCGGGAATACCAAATAACTAATGATCAGTACATCACGACAGGAATACGGGATGCACCACATGACACTTTACCCTATGAGAGGGCATACCCCGTGCAGGATGTAGGCAGCCAATGTGGCATGACAGCCACATATGTGTCACCTGGATGGTCACCATGGCTATGCAGGATGCCATTGGCCATGGCTACACGCCTAGTAGCAGACATCGGTGACGACTGTCGTGTGTACCGGGGTGTACTGGCCATGCCTCCCACACCTAGCGGTTGCAAAGGGAGACAGACATGCTCACGGGTATCAACGCAGTCGGGCGGGGTGCACTGTACTGTGTGTCTATCTACACAGCTGCTTAATGGGCATGCTCAGACACTTAGACTCGGCACAGAGCAGACATGCATACACATGGAGCAACAGCATGGGTGGCAGAATGTGGACCGTCGTGTGTGTCCAGCCACACAACAGCAGCCCGGCCATGGCACAGAGGTGTCCGTTGCGAAGGGGATACAGGCATGCACCCGGGGTATTACTGCAGTCGGGCGGTGTGCACTGTACTGTGTGTCCATCTACACAACTGCTTACTGGGCATGCTCAGACACTTAGACTCGGCACAGAGCAGACATGCATACACATGGTGCGACGGCATGGGTGGCAGAATGTGGACCGTCGTGTGTGTCGAGCCACACAACAGCAACCCGGCCATGCCACAGACGTGGCCGTTGCGAAGGGGATACAGGCATGCACCCGGGGTAGTACTGCAGTCGGGCGCGGTGTGCACTGTACTGTGTGTCCATCTACACAACTGCTTACTGGGCATGCTCAGACACTTAGACTCGGCACAGAGCACACATGCATACACATGGTGCGACAGCATGGGTGGCAGAATGTGGACCGTCGTGTGTGTCCAGCCACACAACAGCAACCCGGCCATGCCACAGACGTGGCCGTTGCAGCGGGGAATATCCAGGTGCAATTAACCATGGGTAGGACTGCCCTACAGTTCGTTGCATGCTACAGACCACCCTCCCAAACCCAGGATACCTGCACAGCCGTCCTGAGGACACTGGTGAGTGTGCATGCTCTCACAACAGCACCGTATTGGGTGACATCAAGCACCCATACATAGACTGGGAACATTACCCATGACACAACACCCTACGCCACAGGTCCCAGGTATTCATACACGTGACTGCTGTAAAACAGCCATGAACCATACCCACTAGGGGGGACGTATACCAGTTCTGCCCATCACACATGGGGAGGATATGCTCCACACAGGATGTACATCCCTCAATGGTGATGTCAGACCATATAGTGGATCCAGTGGTAATCCACATCCTGCACCCAACACTGGCATGGGAGACCTAAGTGAGGACCTCTCCACAGCAAACCACACACATCATACGACCGGTGTGGTACCCTACAAGTCCTCCATGCCAGTGGTGAACACAGGCCACACTGCCAACTCCCTTACGAATGCCTTCTCTGAGCACGGGATGTCTGCAGCAAGCGATCATGATAACATCAGGACCTTGTCCACCAAAGGTAGGCACATGGTCTGGTGGACCCCAGCCACTGACAAACTGTACATCAACAGTTGGAGCTAATACATGACAGAGCAATATCAGTACCAGGGAAGCCATCACCCATTCATACCGGCGTCAACATACGGCCACACATACAATCATCCAAGGCCGCTTGTGGGAGTGGTACTGCAGAGGGCACATGAGACAACCATAGGGCCTTCCTTAACTGTGGTAGGGACATGGGTGGGAGCGCACAGACATGGCCAGAAATGATCCAGAATGGTACAACGGTCACTGCACCCACAGACATTGTCAACAAACCAGCGGACATGTTCCATGCATACATCCACCCCCCCCAAGAGGGGACATATCCATCCCACCAGAGTCTAGCCTCCGAAACATCTCATATACCCTGGAGTGATCTGATATCTGTTAGGCGGTTAACACAGCACCAATGGGCCCCGATGGTGTCCCTGGCTGTGTGCTACCCAACCTCATTGAGGCCCTCGCCCCACACATAAGGCCACTGTGTCATGTTAGCCTTACTACGGGCTAGGTCCCCGCTGGATGGCATATGGCATCTGTGGTCCCACTATGCCAGGGTAGTGCTCTTATGGACTGTAGACATTCCTGCCCTATCAGCTTGACAAGCCTTGTCTGCAAAGCTGCGGGGAGGTCCATACAGGTGCCCATGAATACAGACAGTGGTGTACAGCCAATACCAGAACATACCCACAACAACTTAGTCAAGGGCAGATCCTGCCTCCCAAACCTGCTCGTCCTGTCTGGAGCGGTCACCAAGGCCATTGATGGGGGTACGTCGGTTTGCACACACTACCATGACCTGGTGGGAGCGTTCAGAACACACTCCACGTGGGACTCATGGAAAGGCTCACCAGCGTACATGTGGGGACATATGTCACACGATGGTTCTCAGAATGGTTGGAGGTCACACCACACAGGGTTTGTGTTCCTGGTGCCGTGTCAGACTCAAAGCTGGTCTCGAGTGGAGGCCCACAGGGCTGAGTCCTGGGCCCCCTGCCGTTCGGCATTCGACCTTCCAATGTGCATGCAAACATAGGGGGATTGTGGCAGACGAGGTATGCAGATGACTGCACACCGGCCACCATACCCAACACCCCATCTGACACGCACATCCACCTAGGGCGTCAGACACATGGATAACTGGTGCTAGAGCCATGGCCTGCTGCTACATGCCAGAGAAGGTGCAGACCTACCCAGTGGGAAGGACATGTTTGCCCCGACGTAACATGTAGGTGGTAATCCATTCAACATGGTGGACGTGTTCATGGAAATTGGTACCACACCTGTCAGTAACCTCTGTCAACACACACAATGCCAATGTGGGTGGGAAGACATTCCACTGTGGCCACCTGGTCTGGAAGGAATCACATCCACATCACGGGTGTTCATTGTACCCCTGTACACATCACACACCACAGCAATGATTGCGTACAATGGCACATGTGGGCTGTACCTAACCTGACACCTGCAGCACTCGGAAGGACCACAAACGTTCCACGACGCGGGGATAAAGGTGCTGGGACATGTGTCACACGCTGCCCGACCAAGGGGACTCTGGCTGTATACCTTCCCAGCACGTCTGCTCTGTGGTGATCTGTGCCTGACATACACGGCCATGTCCAACCTGGGTGACATGGACATGTTCCACCTCCTAGGCTCCGGGCAAACACGGCCACAGAAGCAACTGCAGACACCTCACCACAAAGATGACTAGGACGTGCTGGGGGAACCGGGTCAACGCCCAGAGACACCCTACAACATGGAGAGGATAGCCAGCCCATGTGAAGCAGAGGCCCTGACTGCCTTTGTCCAGGAGTAATCATGACGTGTGGATGTGTGATCATAAGTATGCGCCAGGCATCATCTCTGTGTCAGTGCTGGACAGGGGACAGGAGACTGATGGATGTGGTATCCTCATCCTAAGGGGTGTTAGCAGCCACACACAATCTTGCTAGGTTTACACATGCCGTAGGGCACATAGCCTGGTATGTACATGTGCGTACCTATGTAGGGGTCCATGCCGGTTGCGGGTACCTGTGCTATGCTGATCTTGCCAGATGTGCCTGTGGGTACCCCACGACTACACGTGGGGAACTGATAACAGTGCTCCCAGTGGGCACATGCAAGTACACCATAATTGGCATACGGGTTAACTGAACCAATATGGTGCTACACATGTAACCACCACGCATACTGTGTACACAGAACAATGAATGCTGCACCTGCACTACATGGTATGTCTGCTGCATGATGTCAGTGCACAACCCACATCACATACGCACCTGTCACCCGCCATACACAGCCACCACAACATACACATCACATACTATGCAGACACAGGTATCACATACACCTCTCACTATCTTGTCCACCCTGTGCATCAGAATATGTTTGCATAACCGTGCACCGATGGTGTAGCTCACGGTTCTGTGGCAGAGACTTCCTCATATGCACAGGGTGATATGTGTGCCACAGGCATAGGCTGTACCAATGGATGACATCATGTGTGTGTGTAAGGGCCTGTGCATTTACTGGGCATGACTGAGCAGAATGCATGTGGATGTGGTGGAGCCCTACAGTTGTGTTTGCTGTGTGTGGGTATGTGTGTACACAGTTCAGTCATCTGTGATGCCTACACGGGTATACTTGGCAGCCCCAGACGGGGGAAATCCTCACATCCATGCTTCACACACTCATTGCCCCTTCCATGCCTTTACTGGCACCCTTGTTGGGCTTCTGTGCCCACAGCACACCACATCCACATGCTGGCCACCTGTCATACCATTGCATGGGTGGTTGGTGTGGTACAGAGGGTAACAGATCAGACATTATCCTCATTGCCCTTCAGCACCATTCCACATTCTGGTATTGCCAATGTACACATCCACCATCACATCATACCCTGTGTCTCAGGATGTTGGGCTATGTGACTCCTGGACAGGTCACACAGTGGTGCAAGCATATCATGCTACCTACAACATGTCAGGTACATGTGGCATTACACAGTCCTCAGTCATGTGGCCCCTCATGTTCACTATTTGCTTACATACACAACATGCTGTCACAGTACTGTCCATGCCTACATATCCCACATCTACATACCTGGCAGCATTCTAGCTCCACCTGCTCATACTGCTAACAACCATACAGGTGTCAGTGTGGCAGATATATCTTTAGATGTCATTGCATCAGATACATCACACATAGTGCATACACATCACCTTTGCATAGCGACAGTCATGCACTGGGTATCACATGGATACTGTCCCTATACATGCATATCACATTGTACATGGTTGCTGTACACACACATCCCCACATGGTGCTGTGGTTGCCATATTCCACTGTGGGGGGCACATCTGCAGGGCCACATATCTGGACTATTGTCTTGCTGGTACTTTGGGGTCCCCTTTTGTACCTGTGTTACAAAAAGGGGCAGTTTACAATAACACTTTGTGGTGTCCCTTTCCCACAATGGAATTTTAAAGTCAGGTATAGTCATGCCGTGATGTATACCAGGCTCAGACAGTTTACATATGCAGATGACTGACAGGGAACACATCTGTACTCCCCTGCATACCACTTACACAGGGGTGTCATCTACTCTGCCATGGGCCATGTTCTCTGCATTACTGATGCATGTAGTACCCCTACAGGGCGTTTGCAGTGGGCAGGGTGAATGGAGCACTCCTGCATATGTGCACACATGCCACATTGCTCAGCCTGGGTTTCTGTGTGACCCCCCAGACTGGACACACACCATGCTGGGGGACATAGGTCCTGTGCACATCCCACAGGGACACACTGTGACACTGGTCATGTGATAGCTCCCTTGCTGATAGGGTGACACATAAAATGGTACCACCACACCCAGTACTTTTAGACATGCAGTTGACATCCACCTCTGCTGTTCAGTGGACACTACCAGGGGGGGTGACACTACTGTGTACATTGCACATGTGTTTACACATGGACCTGCTGGACGTCATTGTTGAACACATTGCACCTGCTACAGATCGTTTGGACATGGTTACTTGCTGTTCCTTCCATTTCGGTGGCTATTTTTACTACTCTGTCCCATAGGGCAGGCCATACATATCCTGTTTATGTACATAACACTAGGCCATACCTCCATCATGCTTATGCCTGTGATACTGTGTATGATGTCTGAACATATCCATCATGACAGCTTTACATTACACATATTTGACATAGTCCCCCCTACTAGGCATACCGCCTTTGGACATTCCATGACATCGACGGTATATGCCCATACACATGTGTGCTGTGACACTATACTTTGTCCTATCCCCTGCTGTGGCACTTCATTGTTGGACATCCACTGCCAGCATCGGTGTGGGTGGTGGCATTGTTCTGTGTTTTAAATCCCTATGGCACCCCTGGGTTACCCCGGCTGTGTACATGATGTCCCACTGCTGTGCACACTTTGTCCACAGTCGTTGGTATGCTCAGCAGTTAGCACAATAACCACCTTTCACCACTCTCTTTTTTATGGACAGGTATTTTTAAAACACCGTTCACATACAGTGCAGATTCAAACATATCATCTTTATACACCAGTACATCTCGTGGGTTCGACATACCTTTCCTGTGTTGTTTTGTATTCCACTGAATCTCGCTGGTTCCCCTTCTTTTCCCTAAAGTGTTTGTTCGGTATGAACATACAGTTTGAATATCCGGGGAGTCTTCCTTATATCCGCCGTCACCCGGCATGTGGGTTCATCACGCCAATAGCTGTTCCTCGGTGTGTACTTATCCCATATCCCCTTTGCATCCCCTCCATTGGGTACGCCGCCGGAACTAGGGCACATGGTTCATTCCTCGCCTGGCGTTGGTTTTTGCACTACCTTGGGGGGATGGTATGTATTGTGTTATGTTATGGGGACTGCAGCCGCTATGTGTGGCGTCAGGTCCCGCTGTGGTGTTAGCCGTGGATTGTTTGTGTTGGGTATGGTATTATGTTCGACATGTGGGTGTCCGTGTCCTGGCGGCCTGTCGTTCCCGGCATTTCGGATGTGTAACATAGCTTTTTATTCCTGTACACAACGGATGCAGGTATGCATCCGCGGGATAGTGTTTCCCACGCGAGATGTTGTGGGTATCCCCGCTGTCATTGACTGCCTGTATGTTTTGCTGCTATTTGGGCTTGTATCCCTTTGATTTGTGCGATGGGGTATATCGGGCTGGGGGAGGGGTAGGGGTTGGGGCCCCTTGCATTTATAAAACATGGTTTTGCTTGTGGGGGCTCCATCCCTGCTTGGGGAGCTGCAGGTTACCTGTCTGTTGTTCTAGGAGTGTTGGTTTTGTTGATGTTTTCTGGTGTCGGTATCGCCTGCATGGGGCTTCCTGCATGTATTCCCCCCACATCGGTAGTATATCTGCAGTTGTTCATCGCTACTATCCCTTGGCATTTTGTCACGGATTTTACGGTCATTGTGGTCCTGTACTTGGGACGGCCTGTACCGGTTGCCACCTATTCGGGTGGCGATTGCTTGTTTAACACTGTGGAACACACAGCGGTATTTACGGGATGGACGTCCACGATCGGTGCCAGGGGAGCACATGCATTTTTCCACATGACTATGCTGTGTAAAGGGACATCGTTGACATTAACCCTATCGGCGCCATACATCTTTATGGTTTGTACATGCGCCCTTTTCATCTCATGTTGGCTTTACTCCTGTGGTACATTCTGGGACATTTCGCTTTGCATCGCTTTTTCGCCGCCACCCCCTAGCCAGTGAGGAGCTCTGTACTACTTTGTGGGTACTGCTGTACATACCCCGTGGTTCCTATACTGTATGCCTACACATGTTATTCCACCCCTGTCACATGTCACCTACATACACATTTTACAGTGGCACACATTACACCCGCGGAACACACAAAACCCCCACACATACACATACTGGGTTTTAGGGGCGGTTTCACACAGACCACGTTGACCATCGCCGGGCGGTGTCTACCCCCCCTCATATCCTAGAATATTCCCCCCACATGTCCTGTTTCTGTAAAGGCCCGGCGATCCCCATCGCGGATATGCATTTTTTAGGTTGACCTTTCCATGGGTGGCCCTGCCCGTCCACCCTCCCGGATGTCGGGTTGTCGTCACTATGTTTACTAAGAGATTTCGCGCCTTTCTTCTCTGTCACCTTGCATCCCTGTGATTCCCTGTTAACCTGTTGTACTTTATATCTGTGTATGTGTACATATATTCCTACGTGTGTAATGATATCTATCTCCATATCTGTGTATGCACATATGTACATATGTAGACAATTTGGGCTGGCAGCATACGGCTACCCCCCTGCTGTCGGACCCGCGGCGGGTTTAGGTGTTGGGGTTTCCCTGCTCCGCTGGCTGTTGGGTGTGCAGTGTTTGGGTGCTACTATGTTGGAGTCACATACCGCCCCTACGGTAAAATTACGGGCGGCCCTGTTTGTGTGCCGCCCCTTTTACTTTTGTGTGCAGGTAGGGGGGTGTCAGTCCATGGGGCCTAACCCGTCAGAGTATTTCACGTTCCCTTTGCCAAAGGGATAGGCATATTGGGTACGCCTCGTCTGCCTACTGGGGCTGGCACAGTGTGTTCATGGCACTGAAGCCCTGTGCCTGTGCTTTTTGGCAGTTGTGGCGGGCTTGGTGGCCCTACACCATTATGTCCCTGCAGCAGCTGTTTCCGAGGATTTATATTTGTAGCATACACATACTATGAATATGTGGGCACATGTGCCTGGAGAGTACTGCAAGGCTCCACCGGATGTATCCAAGCACCGGAACCGTGATTTCAACATCCCAAACACACGCTCTATGATTATTCTGGTTTGTGCGGGGCCTCATTATGGCGTTCTTGCATTTTGTGTGTGCATTTCTGATGGGTGTCATCATCCACGGCTCCAGGTGCGTAAACATCACCACACAAGGTGACCTTGTGTGATGTCCCCCCGGCGAATACCTGATACAGCTGTGAGGCATGCCAGATATGGGAGTCGTGGTAGCTTCCAGGGCTGCCAGCACACACATCCATGATAATGCCCCGCAATTTACCGACCTGGCAATTGATGGAGGGGGAAACCCCTTTCGGGTTTTTGTAGCATCTACCCTGCTCCCCGGGGGTGACTTGATTTCTATGTGCGAAGTCTATCGCACCCAGTACCTCCGGTATTGTGCCACACGGTGGAAGTGGCGATATTGCTAGCCAACTCCTCCTGAGATCTGGGGAAGGTATATACTCATGGGCATGTTTAAAATGGCATCCAGAAACTGGTGTAGTACCCTGGATGCTGATGCCTGTGAGATGCCCATTATATCCCGGGGTTTGGGCCCTTTTAAAGGTACCTGTTGCCAGTATTCGCAAGGGTTACACATACCTTTGTGTCCACTGGGATCGGCTCCCCTCTGTTCTCTCTTGTTGTCAGGCGCGGGGGGCACAGCTCCACTATTTGCTGTAAGGTGTCCCTGTCCACCGTGTAGCGCTCTACTATCTCCAGGTCTTGCAGCCCCCGGTAGGTCCCCCTTTGGGCTGAACACTCTCCTTCTCCTCTGAGGCCTAGGTAGTTGTCGGCACCCCCCCCCAACTCCGCCTGTCTCTAAACATACCGATGCATCACGGCCACGGCAGCACCCAACATATACATTTTAAAAGTTCCCGTGTGTTTACACCCTAAAGGGGGCATTTGGGAAAACCCCTGTGTGTTGTGTGCATTCACACTTTATACTGTTGTGCTGTACACCCGGGGATGTCATTGGGTGTGTCTGTGCGCCCTATCTTGGTTATCTTCCGTGTTTTACCATTGGCACTGCAACGCTGTTGCCTTTAGTGTTACATTACACTTGCCTGCATTGGTTTAGCTTTACACCTTTTTCTGTTTCTGCATTGCCCCACTATTTCCTGGAGTGCATCCTGCAGGCACATGGCATATCATGCATTTTGTCTGCCCCGTTATGCTACCTCTGTACTTGGCTGTGTATCGGTTCTTTGCTCTTTGCAATTTTTGCTACATCCCCTACTTTCTTTGCATTCATATGCCTCCCTTTCCTGTTTTTCAGGATTCTGCATGCAGAGTTGTCAGGGCCCCCAATTGCCCTTCGTGGGTTGATTGGGGTTGATTGCCAAAGACTCCAATTACACTGCTTCCGCATTTCCTCATATTCTCCGCATCACCTTCCTGTATCCGGGGTTTTTGACAGGCCGCCACATGACTTTGGGGGAAAGTAGTCATCCTCGCACATGCATCTGTGGGGCATTTGTACTCTCAGGGATCTATTTCCTCACACGCCGTCCCGATGCTGTGATGTGCATTGTACAGGTTTTGCTGGGCCCCCAATGTGCTTCCTCCTACAGTGGCACACCCTCTGCGATTGACATGTATTCCCCTGGGCCACCCCCGGTGTATTTCCGCTGCGCCGCTTTGGTGCAGCCTTACCCCCGGGGTTTTGCGATTCAGTATTATCTGCCTCATTTGCATGGCATTGACTACTAATACATGGTTACGGGCGCCGACACCTCCCAGGGGTTTACCTGTCTGTTGTTCTAGGAGTGTTGGTTTTGTTGATGTCTTCTGGTGTCGGTATCGCCTGCATGTGTGCTTCCTGCATGTATTCCTCCGTCACATCGGTAGTATATCTGCAGTTGTTCATACGTGCCGACTATCCCTTGGCATTTTGTCACGGATGGTTACGGTCATTGTGGTCCTGTACTTGGGATGGCCTGTATGCTACCGTTTGCCACCTATTCGGGTGGCGATTGCTTGTTTAACACTCGTGGAACACACAGCGGTATTTACGGGATGGTACGTGGCCACGATCGGTGCCAGGGGAGCACATGCGTATTTCCGTGGTACATGACTGATGCTGTGTAAAGTTGCCGACGTATCGTGTTGACATTACCATATCGGCGCCATACATACGTTCATGGTTTGTACATGCGTCCTTTGCATCTCATGTTGGCTTTACTCCTGTGGTACATTCTGGGACATTTCCGCTTTGCATCGCTTTTACGCCGCCACGCCTAGCCAGTGAGGAGTTCTCTGTACTACTTTGTGGGTACTGCTGTACATACGCCTGTGGTTCCTATACTGTATGCCTACACATGTTATTCCACTCCGCCTGTCACATGTCACCTACATACACATTTTACAGTGGCACACACATTACACCACAGCGAACACACAACACCCTCACCTCACATACACATACTGCCGGTTTCGCGGGGACGGCTGCACACAGTACCACGTTGACCGTGATCGCCGCGGCGGTGTCTACCTCCGCCCTCATATCCTTAGAATATTCCCCGCACATGTCCTGTTACTGTACCATGGTCTGGCGATCGTCCCAACTCGCGGATATGCATTTCTGTAGGTTGACCTTTCCATGGGTGGCGTTCCCTGCTCTGTCCACCCTCCCGGATAGTCGGGTTGTCGTTCACTATGTTTACTATGTAGAGATTTTGCGTCTTACTTCTCTGTCACCTTGCATCCCTGTGATTCCCTGTTGAACCTGTTGTACTTTATATCTGTGTATGTGTACATATATTTCTACGTGTGTAATGATATCTATCTCCATATCTGTGTATGCACATATGTACATATGTAGACAACTTGCGCCGAACGTGGCAGCATACGGCTACGCCGTCTGCTGTCGGACCCGCGTGCGGTTGAGGTGTTGGTGTTCCATGCTCCGCTGGCTGTTGGGTGTGCAGTGTTTGGGTGCTACTTATGTTGGAGTCACACATGGGACCGCACATACAGTACACATTACGGGCGGCCATGTTTGTGTGCCGTCCATTTTACTGTGTGTGCAGGTAGGGAGGTGTCAGTCCATGGGGCCTATGCTGTCAGAGTATGTGCTATACGTTCCCTCTTTGCCAAGGCATAGGCATATTGGGTACGCCTCCGTCTGCCTACTGGGGCTGGCACAGTGTGTTCATGGCACTGAATGCCCTGTGCCTGTGCTTGCCTTGGCAGTTGTGGCGGGCTTGGTGGCCCTACACCATTATGTCCCTGCAGCAGCTGTTTCCGCAGGATCATATTATGTAGCATAGCACATACTATGAATATGTGGGCACATGTGCCTGGAGAGTACTGCAAGGCTCCACCGGATGTATCCAAGCACCGGAACCGTGATTTCAACATCCCAAACACACGCTCTATAATTATTCTGGTTTGTGCGTGTGCCTCATTATGGCGTTCTTGCATGTGTGTGTGTGCATTTCTGATGGGTGTCATCATCCACGGCTCCAGTGCGTAGCCAGCATCCCCCACAAGGTGACCTTGTGTGATGTCCCCCCTGGCGAATACCTGATACAGCTGTGAGGCATGCCAGATATGGGAGTCATGGTAGCTTCCAGGGCTGCCAGCACACATCCATGATAATGCCCTGCGCATTGCACATGACCTGGCAATTGATGGAGGGGAATCCCTTGCTGTTTATGTAGCATCTACCCTGCTCCTCGGGTGGTGACTTGATTTCTATGTGCGTACAGTCTATCGCACCCAGTACCTCCGGGTATTGTGCCACACGGTGGAAGTGGCGCATACTGCTAGCCAACTCCTCCTGAGATCTGGGGAAGGATATATACTCATGGGCATGTCGTAACATGGCATCCAGAAACTGGTGTAGTACCCTGGATGCTGATGCCTGTGAGATGCCCATTATATCCCCGGTTGGCCCTTGAAAGGTACCTGTTGCCAGTATTCGCAGGCTTACACATACCTTTGTGTCCACTGGGATGGGCTCCCCTCTGTTGTCTCTTGTTCTCAGGCGTGGCCGGCACAGCTCCACTATTTGCTGTAACGTGTCCCTGTACACCCTGTAACGCTCTACTATTTCCAGGTCTTGCAGCCCCTGGTAGGTCGCCCTTGGTCTGAACACTCTCCTTCTCCTCTGAGGCCTATGGTAGTTGTCGGCACCCTCCTCCACAACTCCGTCTGTCTCTAACACATACCGATGCATCACGGCCACGGCAGCACCCAACATATACATTTTAAAAGTTCCCCGTGTGTTTACACCCTAAAGTGCGGCATTTGGGAATACACGCTGTGTGTTGTGTGCATTCACACTTTATAGTGTTGTGCTCTACACCCGGTGATGTCATTGGGTGTGTCTGTGCTGCCGTATCTGTGTGTTATCTTCCGTGTTTTACCATTGGCACTGCAACGCTGTTGCCTTTAGTGTTACATTACACTTGCCTGCATTGGTTTAGCTTTACACCTTAATTTACTGTTTGTGCAGGTTGCACCTACTATTTCCTGGAGTGCATCCTGCAGGCACATGGCATCTCATGCATTTTGTCTGCCGCCGTTATGCTACCTCTCTACTTGGCCGTGCTGTATCGGTTCTTCGCTCTTTGCAATTCTGCTACATCCCCTACTTTCTTGGCATTCATATGCCTCCCCTTTCCTGTTTTATGGATTCTGCATGCAGAGTTGTCAGCTGCCGCCAATTGCCCTTCGTGGGTTGATTGGTGTTGATTGCTCATTACGACTCCAATTACACTGCTTCCGCATTTCCTCATATTCTCCGCATCACCTTCCTGTATCCGTGGTTGTTGACAGGCCGGCCGTCACATGACTGGGTTGGGGAACGTAGTCATCCTCGTACACATGCATCTGTGCGTGCGTTCTGTACTCTCAGCGCATCTATTTCCTCACACGCCGGTGCTGATGCTGTGATGTGCATTGTACAGCCCCTGTTTGCTGGGCTCCAATGTGCTTCCTCCTACAGTGGCACACCCCTCTGCGATTGACATGTATTCCCTCTGGGCCACTCCTCGGTGTATTACCGCTGCGCCGTTTGATGCAGCCTTACGCCGGCGGGGGTTTTGCGATTCAGTATTATCTGCCTCATTTGCATGGCATTGACTACTAATACATGGTTACGGCGCCGGACACCGCCACTCCTTGGCAACCCTTGCGCTGTGGTTGTGGCTTTCCATGCATACTATGGTGTATTGTGGCTGTGATGCTGATGTGTCTTATACTGCTCTTTTATGACATTGTCATATTAATTCATTGTTCCGCACCTTCCGCGGACATGTCCTGGGGTTCTGCTCTGGTTTTTGCGTACATACCATTTATGTCGTTATTTACGTTTTCTGCATGTTTTCCTTTGACATTCTCGGTGTCTTTCTCCATTGGCATGTTGCACCAGTATGACACCTGACGTTGGCAGCCTTCCGTTACTCCTATGTCATGTTTGGATGACTGTAAACCGTTTTTTTTGGTTTACATTGCCGTGCCGTTATGCTACGCCTGCGCCACTTAGTGGATCACTATTTGCCTTGATTTGCATGGTGCAACACCGCACATGGGGTGTTTAACATACCTACGCCGGAGGCGGCGCAACTCAGGCGTACGCCGGTGGTACACGTGGGATTGGATCGTACCTGAATCGCTCGGCGGCCATGTCTGGCGTTGGGGCACCTACGCCATGCGTGCGCCTCGCGCAAGTTTCATGAATCCCGGGGAATATTACCAGATTCAATCCCCTGCCTATTACAAAAGTATCTCTGAAGACCTCTGCACTGACAGCATGTGCCACATCAGATAACAGTGGAGGCTTTCAAAAATAATTGAATTGAATGTGTGCATTCAGAAAGGAGTTGCAAATATAATAATAACAATCTTAATTAAACCGGGAAATAACAAACTGGCCACAAACTACTAACTGTAAAAACAACAAAATGGAGATGTAGACTGGGAAACAGAAAGGCTGTTTATTGAAAGTGTAGTGCTTTCATCAGTTGTGAACTATAGACATAGTAATAATTGTTGTAACCAATCGCATCCTATCTAATTAGCAAAGAATTAACTAATTCAAAGTTTGCAACAGGCAAAGAATCCATGTCAGAATACTAACTTGGTAGATGATCAAGTTAAATTACACTTATTCAAATGTTACGTATTAATTGTTAAAAACAATGAAACATATGAAAACAGTACTTTTTAGAAAAGGAAATAAAATAAAATATATAAAGGAATCCAAACATTACAAGGGCACTTTGTTAAAAAATAGTTGGAGACATCTCAACCACCATTATATATGTAAATAATGAACCAATGCTGGAGAACCATCACCATCTGTGGTGAGGAATTATTAGTCCACCCACATTGTTTTTTCACAAGGAAGCATACCTTCCCTTATTACTGCAGTGCAGAGGATCCAGAATCCATCATGGACGTCTACTGATGTAGAAAACATTTCCATGCCTATTAATGAGCAACAATCTAATTTTTCCATTGAAGGGATAGGCCACACTGATGTTGTTCCTTTACACAACTGGATTCAGGAAGGGCATGAGTAGAATTTCAGTGGAGGAGTCAATGTTGTTAATTATGGTTCTTTAAACCAGTAGTTAAAAATGTTTGAGGAGCAGGTTTTAAAATTGCACAAGTTCCAGCTGGAAAATTGTTACCTCTGTGAATGCCTAAAAAGGGGACAAGTTCCAAAAGGGCTCCATACTTGGAAGTTTCCCACTAGGCTGGTTGCTGGCTCTGACTTACATTGAGATTTGATTAATTTTTTCAACAGACATGGTTGAGAGTTAATGGAAGTACTTTTGAGAGACAATGACCATAAAATACAGGTACCGAATGATTCTATTAATGTTTTAGACTCTCATATCAAGAGTGATTTGGTGTTTGAATCAAAAGTAAACAAATACAAGGCTATTTTTGTAAATGTAGATAGAGTTATTGATGCCATACGAAAGAAAAAAAATCTAAAAAATTGCAGAGGGGCAAAACAAACTATGAAACTGGTAGTGCATATGCTAGGCCACCTGGTAACAGCACAGTTTCACAGAACACTGGGGTGGGTGACACCAATGATGACAGATCCAGTCCTGATAACGTTAATGACCAGACCATTGATGCACCCCCTTTAGGAGATTTCCCTTTGAGGAGGTCGGAGAGACTCATGAACCACAGGCAGCAACAACAGGACTCTTCATGGCTGACTAACAGTGGCCCTCGGGGCTATTTTTCAACATGGGGGGCCATGACTAGTGGGAGAGGATGAGCAATGGGGAGGGGAGGAGCTGGGAGTTTATGACAATGACAATGATGCATGTAATAATATCATTTTCAACTGACATGGTGATTTCAACGTTTACAGTTTCAGCAGTTGGGATGTCACACGTCAGTGGGTTGACTTATTTGAAAAAGGCCTTACTTTTGTTCCAACTCAAGTAGCCAAAATGGATACTACATTGTTAGATTTTAAGTTAGTTGTTAGAAAGTTACATTTTTGTTTTTACTTTGAAGGAAGGAATAATGATTGTTTGGTTCCACAAGTTTGTTTAAGGTATAGTTGTTTTAACCATTCATTACATCCGTTGTTGCTTTTATTTGAGAAACTTTGTGCTAATGACATAAGAAAGTTGTCAAACAAAAGGTTGGGTTATTCTCATAATTTAAGCCAAGAGGAAACAACATTATTAAAATACATTTCTAACAGCAGGTCTATTAGGGTTATATAACCTGATAAGAGAGGGGGACTTGTGTTTACGGAGAATAAAATTTACGTTAGTAAAATGTTATCCCCCCTTTTGTCTGACACTTATGATGAAGTTTCATGAAATGAAATGTTTATTGCATACAAACGAATTGACATCATGTTAAACAACCTGGTGTTAGATAACCACATTAGTGTCAGTGAACACCAGTTCTTGAGTCTGGAATCCCCCATTACCCCCACTATCACTGGCATCTCTAAAATTGACAAAGACATCATGGACCCTCCCCTATGACCCATTATTGATGCCAAGGCTTCTAAAACCTTCCCCCCTAGCCAAATTTATTTATTTTCACCTTAAGGGAATCATTGTAAATTTCAAACATTTGTTTAAGGACTCGTGTCATTTTTTGTCGAAAGTTTCAAATAAATTTTATTCTGAGGACTTAGTTTTTGTCACTATTGACATTTAGGACCTTTTTACAGTCATCCCTCACTATGATATGCTTGAGATGTTTTTGACTTTGTGGCAATTCCAGGTTGAACCATGACAGGATTTTGATGTTTAGGACTTTGATGGAAATAGTGCTTGAAAACAATTTTTGAGAATCATTTTTTAGACAGGGAGGGGTGTCACGATGGGGGCCAGGTGTGTTCCTGTCTTTGCTAATATTGTCTTATGACAATGGGAAATTAACACTATTTTCACTTCTGGCTTTTCCAAGTTTTTGTCCTTTTACTATTTTCACTTCTGGCTTTTCCAAGTTTTTGTCCTTTTATGGATGATATTTGGATGACATCATAATATTTTTCAATGGAAGTAGGGAACATTTGAACCAGTTCTTTGAATTTATGAATTCTAGTACTGAATTCCTTAAGTTTACTATGCAAATTAGTAAAGACAGGGTGCACAATTTGAATGTTTTACTTTTCAAAGACAGACCCAATAAGTGTTTTCTTTCTTTGTTATACAGGAAACCAATGTATTCTAATTCCTTTCTCTACTTTCAAAGTTGTCATCCAATACACCAAAAAAGATCTTGGTCAAGGGCAAATGTGTTCATCTTGCATGTATGATCAATTCATATCAGGTTGAAAGTGACTTATTAAAGGAAATGTTTGTCAAGAGGGGTTATCCTAAAGAATTTCTTGATCCAATATTTCAGGAGGTAAAACTAAAAAGACTTAGTGGGCATTGTTTTCCCCTTCTAGGAATCCTAGACAGTATTGAAGTTCACCCATCCACGCAACTGAATGTTGGGGCAACACATACCAAGGATTATAACAAAACCTTGGTGTTACCCTATAATACTCATTTTCAGGGTATTAAAGAGAATATGTAGGAATTGGGCTATTTTCTAGCTGGAACAAGATTATCTTTATAAAGTAGGGTACAAACCATTGGTTGTTTAAAGAAAAGATGTTTGTTTTAAATACTTTATTGAGAGATGCCCTATGAATAGTAGTGCAGGAGTCATGAAAAAATGTGGCCATTGTACCCAATGCAGATATGTCTTGGAGGGCACTGAAATTTTTATTAAAAACTATGGCATGATTAAACTGGGTCACAAAAATTTGATTGCCACAGTAAGGCCCTGGTATACATGGCCAAATGTCAAGAATGTGAATGTTTTTATATTGGAAAGACCATTAGTAGGTTTAAAAATAGGATCTATGACATTTCCAAGTTGAATGAGTATAATGCATTGGTGAAGCATATTATGACAAATCCCCTACATCATTTCAAATTTGTAGCCATAGACCATGTTGATCTTGGACATAGAGGGGGTCTTGTTGACCTTTACTTGGAATATAATGTGTTAAGGTAGCAACTGAAGTGTAATGCCACCCTACTCCCAGGTATTAATGAGGTGGCATCCATTGCCAGTGTCCATAGACTGAAGTCAGATTTCCTTATATAGTTCTTTATATAGGTATTTGACACAGTTTTAATTAATTCTGAAAGGTCAAGCAAAATGTTTATATTACCTAAAAAATTCATTGTTTACATATATAATGGTGGTTGAGATGTCGCCAACTATTTTTTAACAAAGTGTCCTTGTAATGTTTGGATTCCTTTATATATTTTATTTTATTTCCTTTTCTAAAAAATATTGTTTTTATATGTTTCACTGTTTTTAACAATTAGTATGTAACATTTGAATAAGTGCGTTTTAACTTGGTCATCTACCAAGTTAGTATTCTGACATGGATTCTTTGCCTGTTGCAAACTTTGAATTAATATTGTTTGTTAATTAGATAGGATGTGATTGGTTACAACCATTATTACTAAGTGTGTTTATATATATATATATATATATATATATATATATATATATATATATATATATATATATATATATATATATATATATATATATATATAAGATTAGTTTGGTGGACTGAGTTAATCTTTTCTGAAGAAGTCTACAGTTCACAACTGACGAAAGCGGTAAATTTTAAATAAACAGCCTTTCTGTTTCCCAGTCTACATCTACATTTTGTTGTTTTTGCAACAATCTTATTTAGTCAGAATGCTGGACAGGACCTACTCATGTTACTGTTCACACAACAGTAAGCAGTACAGTCTCGATGCTTCTTTAACAAGGAAGCTGTTTCCATCATGTATTATACACACTGTCCCAGAATTGAACCACAGTCTATCTGTGTAGGTATGCCATACAAGCCAGTACTCAATGCACACACCACAGCAGTGCAGACAGCATGACATGCCCCGGATAACCTCTTCAGTGCCATGCATTCAGTACCTATGATGATACATTATTGTCCACAATAAAAATGGATAACAATAACTAGATATCATTGTGTTGATGTAACATCAATACAATCATTTAATGTCACCCTTTTCAAGAATTGAACAGCAAGCTATGTGACTTTACCAACTAATGATACGGGAATCAACCTCTAGCACAAGAGTGGAAGTTTTAACACCATTGTGACACTCCAGCTAATTTATTACATCAGATGTATGTGTGGTAAGCAATCTCTGAGAAAAAATGGATGATGGAGGGGTCTCACACTGTAAATGGACATATAGCGGCGTTTAAACATGTGATCCTGCAAAAAATAATAAAAATATCACAAAAGCAATATAAATGTTAAAATCAAGTTGTACATTATGTTGGACAGCATACAGACTCATAACAATGGCAAGTAACAGTAGTTGCTAAGGACAAAGGCTCTTGTATAGTGCTGTAACTAGGGTATAGATAATTAGGTGTATGCAAATTAGCTAAGTTTACTGAATAGTAAAGTGGGCCACCATGTCTGCAGGTACCTAACTGTGTAGGGGCTATAATGCAGTGGTGTAGGCAGAAGAGGCAGCT
Source organism: Protopterus annectens (assembly GCF_019279795.1). Classification (NCBI taxonomy): domain Eukaryota; kingdom Metazoa; phylum Chordata; order Ceratodontiformes; family Protopteridae; genus Protopterus; species Protopterus annectens. Next base: position 257,233,797 of record NC_056744.1, on the reverse strand, counting down.
GACATGAAAAGGGTGTGTGTCATGCTTGGTATAAACACATTGGATCTTACAAACCCTTCAGTGTCCAGGGACACTGAAAAGAAGATCTGTGAATGTAATGTAATGCAGGGGGTGTGTGATAGGATCTGTAACACACCCCTGCATTGTGAAGGTGCTGTACGGCACTTTGCATTAAAGACACACGTCTGAGCCTCTTAGAGCAAGACGTCCAGACAAACACAATACAAAAAGACTGGCAAAAGGCCATATATATATATATATATATATATATATATATATATATATATATATATATATATATATATTTAAAATTGTTGTATTTTTTCCCACTGTATTTGTATCATGAAAGAGCTATACAGAAATGCATAGCTAAAAGCTTCACTGGTGACTTAGCTTAGTGGTTAGAGTTCTGGCTTTGCATGCTGTAGTTCATAGTTTGAATAACAAGACAGGCAATTCAGCTTTTACATAGGAAAGCATTGTTAAATAAATTATTTTGTATTTAATGATGTAGTAATTGATATTTGTTAACCAGGGTAGTGTAGCTAGTCCAAATTTCCAGTGTCAGTGGATATATAATGTAAACTCACCCATGTAAACACAAGTGTCCCATACAGTACAGCCACACCCTAAGGTAATGTAATCAAAGTAAATAGGGAGATGTCATGTAATGTAAAACGTATACACTTAATAATATGTCAGTAATGAATAATTAATGTCCAGTTCATACATTTATTTAAATGAAAACTAAGCAATGATTAGCAGTGCTTAGCTGTACCTAGTCAGTTTGAGCATTGCTTAGAAGTTTAATTCTAAGGAGCATTCACCCAGCTAAGTGGATTTGTGCACCATTAAGCACTGCTCTGCATTTCTGAAACCAGCTAAGCTCAGCTAAGCAAGGGTGTGTGCCTGAGGTTGCTTAGCTATTCTTACCTGGTTTCAGAACTGCTGAGCATGCTTGTGTTCAGGAGGGGGCCCTCTCTACTCAAAAGTGTTCACACTAGCTGCAACAGTGTTAAATGCTTAAAACTGGAGGAAATGGGGAAAAAGGAAGTAGCAGACAAAAGGCAATCAACTATAAATGACTAATAAGGCTTCTGCCACTCACAGTGGCCCATTCAAACCCCTTAATAATGTAGCTGGCAGGTGGAATGTATCATATTCAGCCAATCACACAGGCAGCATCTGATGCACACCAGTATAAAGTATGCAAACACCCTTCAATCTGATTTTCTCACATACTCAGTGCCATTGGAGTACACAGTTGGGAATTTTAACTGACAAAATGATAGGGGCTGCTGCTGCTGCTTTGCTACATTTCTATGAGCTACAGATTGAGGGTGGTGATGAGGATGATGCTGAGAACTGGCCCAGATGGAGGAGGTGAAGAGTGTTCAGACCCAGGGTAACCTTTCAGGGGCTACATGAGCTGGAGATAGTAGAGCACTACAGGATGGACAGGGACATACTACAGCAACTCACTGAGCTCTGCTGGCCTCAATTCAGACCCATAACTAACAGAGGGGAACCCATCCCAGTGGAAACAAAGGTATGTGTAGCCTTAAGAATATTAGCTACAGGTACTTTCCAAAGACCTGCTGGGAATGTCATGGGGCTTTCACAGACATCCGCATCCAGGGTACTCCACCAGTTTCTGGAAGTCATGATAATACATGTCAGTGAGCACATTTATTTCCCCAGCACCCATGAGAAGAGGACCAGCAATATGCATCTCTTCCACCATGTAGCAAACTAACCAGAGGTACTGGGTGTCATAGACTGCACCCATGTCCACATCAAAGCACCACCCATTGAAGATGATAGAGTCTACATCAACTGCAAGGGCTATAACTCCATCAACTGCCAGGTCGTGTGCAATGCCCAGGGCATTATCATGAATGTGTATGCTGTCATCCCTGGCAGTTATCTTGACTCTCACATCTAGTATGCCTCACAGCTGTACCAGGCATTTGCCACGGGGTACATCCCTTATGGGCATCTCGTGGGGGATGCTGGCTACACACCGGAACTGTAGATGATGACACCAGTCAGAAATGTACACACACACACACACACACACACACACACACACACACACACACACACACACACTGATGAACACCATAATGAGGCACATGCACAAACTAGGAACATTGCAGAGTATGTGTTTGGGATGCTCAAGTCATGGTTCTGCTGCATTGACATATCAGGTGGAGCCCTGCAGTGCACACATGTTCATAGTATGTATCATGCTATACAGTATGATCCTGTGGAAACAGCTGTGGCAGCAACCTCACAAGGAAGGGACACACAGACCCCCACCAGTGCCAAGGTCACCACAGGGACAGGTGGACTCAGAGGAGGAACCCTCCTCAGCCTGTCCCTGTAGGCAGCTATAGGCATGCCCAGTATGCCTTGGCCTTGGCAAAGAGGCAACACATAGCACATACACTGACACCCTAGGGACCAAGGGACTGGCACTAATCTCTGACTCCCACACACAGTAGAAAGGATGCCACACAGATCCCACTACTTATACCTTGCCATGTACAGGCTGTGTACTATGTGCATCTGACAGAGTCAGCCCTGAAGCACTGTCCTCACAACTGCTGCTGCCACAAAGTAAGTCACCCTTCTTAACAATAAATGACTGGTGTAGTACACTGTGGTAACATATGTATGGTATTGCTCCATGTATGCATGGGAATGGAGTATGTTACTGGGATAGCAGCAGACAATGGACAGCTATGTGGGACAACAGGCATACACTGCCAGGTTCTGCCTGTCACACAATATGCAGTAGGCCCTGTGCCAGCAAAATCCCCTGCACTATGTGAGGGACTTACAAACAGTGGGGTCCTAGGACAAATGCATGGACGTCAATATTGGAGTCTCATACATAGGTCTAAACCTCCAACAGCAGGAAAGCTGTGACAAAGGCTCAAAAACAGGTACATGCCATAAAGACTGCTCTTACAAGCATCAAAAGTTGATGCAATAACAGCTGTTGCAGTAGCATGACTTCTCTGTAGTGACGGCAAGAAGTCTGAAATCCAAATGGCTGTCATAACTTTCTAACTTCTGTCTTAAATTATTTCACTAATATGTGCCATAAAACCACATGTTTAATGGAAAATGGAACCAAAATATGAGTCAAACATTTGGACAGTCAATGAAGATGTGTACAGTTGAGTGGTATGACCCCACCAGCACACCTGTGTTCACATAGAACTGCAGTAACATGTATGTTTGTAAGGTAAAAGCATCAGACCACACATTCCCAGGCCTGCCACAATCAACTTGATACTTTGTTCCAGTTCTACAATATGCAGGGGTCAATGTGCTCTGTATGTTTGTGGTTAATAGTGTCAGGAAGTACACAGCACTTACTGGTGGCTGTTGTGATCTACTAGTCTAACTATAGGACTGTGGTTGTCAGGGTCCATGGTTCTAGACTGCCATAGCAACAAATCTGCATGTCAGCTACATCAACAGTTGATACATTTTACTGCAGGAAAGCTGGACAGTGGGGGGACAGGAGGCAACACATATGGGTAGTACACAGCTCTGAGTAACGTACATGGTGCCTAGTACAACAGCATGGTAGGACAGGTCAGTGTACTGCCAGGATATAAAGGCTGCCACATTACTGTGTCACTACTGACAACAAATCAGTGGGCACCATCCATAACCCTGGAATTACAGGGATTCACAGAATGTCCACACCTATGCCTCCTGTATCTGTTCTGCATTTGCCTGGCAAACTATCTGTAAACAAAATCGGTTGATGTGAAAACATCAATGACAGTTGAGATGCAGACCTCATAATAAGAAAAGGAAAGCTAATACAAAAACCTTCTACCAGCTGTCTATGTTTGAAGCAGAAATATGAACACCCTTGTCCCCACGTCTGGGCCTGTGTACACTGTCATCTATGTGCCTGCCCAAATGTGTGTCTGTAAGAGTTTGACAGCTATGGCCAACATATAGCCTTATGGTAACAGTGCAGCACAAACCTTCTGATGATCACAGCAGATTTATGGGGCACAATGATGGGCAATCTGCTAAACCTGTACAGTCAGAGGTGTGAATTCCATAACCCTTTGTATGATGTTATGAGTTCTACCCTAGTCACACTATAACTACAAATACATAACAGAGGCAAGTGTGGACAAAGCCTGTGACTGCAGTACACAAGGACCAAGAGACACATATAATAAGGATGGGAACCAATGGTCACACAAATGTAGATTGTGCATACTAGAACAATTTGTGCAGTACCATAAATTCCCTGCACTGTATGGAGTCAGTAAATAAACATCTGTCAGCGGGTCTATGTCAGAATGATGAAAAATCTAACTGTTGAATGCTCTCATGAGCAAATAATCAGGAAGTCAAAATCGCTATTGTGGGTGGGCTGTGCCCCCCCCCCCCCAAATGTATATTCCTACTCTGAGATCACACTACAGTGAGGAAAGTACAAATATTCTGATCTTCACTGTACGGAGATCACAAAAAATCAATATTTACTTCCTGATTATTCGCTCATGTGAGTGTTCGACGGTTAGATTTTTCATCATTCTAAAGTAGATCCCTGTCAGCAGTTCATCACATTAATCTAGACCAATCTGCCACTGACATACAAGGAAATCACAGTGCTATATAGAAAACACCAAACATATTATGGATACCTTTGCCCAGTCCAATGCACTCTGTACCCACCCTAGGATATGACTCACTTAATAAGAATAGCACACAGCCAGGAGATCCCTCAGCCACTATATCACTGGGTTTTTGGACTGTTTACACAAGTTCATCAGCCAATCGGCTGTAGCACACAAAAGCCTGGACCAGAATACAGGTAGCTTTGGACTGGAGTACCACTGTTATTATTGAAGATCATACTGGGCATGCACCTGCACAATTTCACTCCATGTCTGAACACACATCCCAATATAGAACTGTGTTGTCCTTATATGCCTTTGTATACAGACAGTTTTGTACATGTTATCTGTCTCTCCCCACCCATATCACACAGGATTACCCTCATCTATCTGTATATGGCACATATAAGATATATCTGCAGCTGTAGAGTGTTTGATATATATATATATATATATATATATATATATATATATATATATATATATATATATATAATATAGACAGGCAGAGACAGGGAGAGAGAGAGCTAGACACAAACAGAGAGAAAGAAAGCTGTAGAGTGAGAGAGAAACGGATAGACACCCTGAAAGCCATAGAGTGACGTACTGGTGGAGACATTTGCACAACAATTATAAGCAGTGGCATGTGCAAGTTCTTTGGTTAGCTCCATTTGTAATAGTAGTGATGTATGGTTTGTAATCTCACATCACCCAACTTGTGTGTGTTTCTGTATCATTTACACTTACATCTGTATACACACACCAAATAGGCCCATGTCTGTGTAATGGTCACCCATTAATTTTGGTCACCCATTAATGGCCCTGATACTAGTGTCCTCCAGAATAGAGGCCTGTCACCAGCTACTGATGTTATTCACCCCAACAGCAGTGGCAGACACTCTACAAATACATAATGCTCAAGACACATGTGAGAAGTATGTAGTACTATAGTAGACACAACTAGATAGGTATAGCCATACAGAAGAGTTGGACAAAGGTCAAATATTAGGCTCAATCTTAACATATTGCCATGACACGCATAAAACATAGACAGCAAAGGAGGTTGTGCATTGGTATGCATCCCCTGAAGGTTATGTGTTCTGACCTGATAATATACTTCATCATTCTTTAACGTTACTCGATCATGTTTTGCCAGATATGTGGCACAAAACCACAAAACATCCAGACATTTCGCAAAATTATGTAGAGGAGAGAGGTATGGCCACTATATGTCCCACCCTGCAGGTTGCAGTCCATGTTTGGCCAGTTGTCACCTGTGACAACAACTCATGCAATGCAGAGGTCCCCAGAGTGTAGGGCAACAAACATATCCTTAACATTGTCTACTAGTTATATAAAGCAGTTATTTCACATCAGAAGCACCTGACTGTTATGACAAATGGTATGAGCATTGGTAGTGTGTCTCCAAGAAGCTGTCATATTAGCAAACCCAGGGATGCCCTGTCAGTTGCACTTCCCATAAGTATGGTATGTTCTGGCAGCTGTCACGGTACTGCAAGATATGTAACACAGTCCACATTTGATAAGATGACGAACCTAATTTTTGTTGCATATATGTGTACAATATGTAGACCTGTGGAGGTCCTGTGATTAGCTGCTGCACCCAATGACCCACACGTATGTAGGCATAAATACTAACTGCCACCACTCATATATTTAGGTACTGTCCAAGGCTGTGTCCACTGTACATAGAGTGATGTCTGTCATAGACACAAAAACTGCCTTTAACACACTCCTATGTGCTCATACATTGAGTATGGAATGGTTCCGATGTCCTGGAATCAAGGTGAATGCAGACAACAATACCATCATACTATATGTCATTGACATGGCCACACTATGTCTCACATCAATAGCTATGCCATTAACACACAAACGGTGTTGACAGACCTGGGTACTCAGAAGGATAACACTATCACATTTAGGCAACAAGTAGTGGCAGCGGTCAGAAAAGGCTTGTACATGCTTTACAACATTGCTAAAGGGACTGCGTCCAGGCAAAAGGTGGATGTTACCTCTGTTAAGTCCTAGGTCATTACTACAATACATTATCAGCATGGCTGTTCAGAAATGTGCCTATGCAGACAGCAGCAGCAAGTGGAAAGGCTAAGTTAACCAACAAATGTTATCCATGGCCTTCAACACCTGTTGCACGCAAACATCTCAGATTCAGTACTGCCACACTCTGTATCTGACAGGTTTACAACAGGTGGGCTGCAGCATGCCTAGATGGCAATGCTGTGCTCAGCCATTCAACATCTGCCCCATATATGTGACCATAACTCTGTAAGCATTATCAGCACAATAGGCTAGAATCACATATGAGATGGCAAAATTATCTGCTGAAGAAACATGTTTGTCTACCACAGGCTGCCCTTTTTCAGAAAAGCATACCCCATTTATGTCAAACACAGTACCATGCAAACCATCCTCACCTGCGTCAAGGTTGAGGTAGGTGACATACTCCACCTTATTGCATACGTACTGCTGTCTCTCACTAACAGGTACTGTCCTGAGTCTGTCAAAGTACCTGTAGGTGTTCCTGGCATGTCATGTACAGCCATGGACTATATGCAGTGAGACAAGAGTGAGCACACTGATTATGTGTCCCAGCCAGATATGTCCCTAGCCTTAAACAGCATTCTACTGTTACCCAGACAGATGGTGCAATGCAGTCATGAAATGGTTGACCTTAACATGTGCCCCTTTCACTGTGTGATATTCCCGGTGTACCACTACCTGTGATTGTGGGATGATTGGATAAACAGACAATCATAAAATGGTTGACCTTAACATGCCCCTTTCATTGTGTGATAATCCTGGTGTACCAGTACCTGTGATTGTGGGATGATATGATAAGCAGACCACAATGCTCTGCAAGTGATGGCCTCTATCTGACATTACAGGTATTCATAGGTCTGGCACTGATTGTCGGCAGCCCCATACTGACCCCATTAGTAATTGTGGTGAGTTAATCAATACCAATGTACAACTGCCAGTGCGGCACACATTGAAGGTCATGCTGCTAAATGGTAGAGGTGTATACATAACTCAGACATCATTGCAAGCATTTTTAACCCTGGGAACTGCAGACATCTGTGCAGTCACACACACCATAGTTCACAGCTGCAGAGAGCACCCCAGCCTTACCTGGTCAAGCATCCTAACATATATTCAGAACATAAAGGGGAAGCTGGTAATGGCATGTGGCATGGTGTTTCAGTAAATATGAGACACATAAACACCTCCACACCATACAGCCAGTAAGATGCATAGGGGACGCTGCATGGGTAGTTTTTTATTTTATTTTTATTTTTTTATTTATTTATCATTTGTTGACCGGGAATGTCCGACTAGGTTCCACAGAGCCTGTTTTCAGCGGAGGCCCGGGGAGAAATGCTCCAGATGCATGTCTTTGGAATGTGGGAGGAAACCGGAGTACCCGGAGGAAACCCACGCGAACACAGGGAGAACATGCAAACTCCACACAGAAGGCACCCCAGCCGAGAATCGAACCAGAGAACCTCTTGCTGTGAGGTGACAATGTTAACCACTGCACCACGGACAGCACATACCTATGCAAATGACAGCTAGCTGCTGGCTGCCACATATGACCAGTAATCCCATTCTGCCTATATGGACATCATTAACTGTATTAGGAGTTGTGTCTGTACCCTGAACCTGGGTCACTTCAATTACTGTAACATGCATTGTAAGGTATACCCATGACACCACACAACTGCCTGGATAGATGTCATCAGTCCAATTACAAACACCTCAGTGCAGCTAGTGGCTACCCCCACATGAGTTGAAGGTGTAGTGTAGTTGACAATACACAACAGCAGTTCTTCATCTATGACAATACTAACATCAAATGGTCAAGTTTGCACTCACCATCTCCCACAATACCCATCTAGCTACAGTCAGCAATACATATCACACCAATTTTTAGTACATCCTCCTGGGGAGGAGTGTATACACAGCCACTCAGCCTACAACACCTTATCAAAGACTGGCAGCAATAGGCACACATACACACAAGCGCTATATGTGCCTATCTATAGATACACGTAGTATACTATACACTACAGGCATACACCTTTATATGCTAGGATATGTACACCTGTTTGGTGGACATCTGCAATACATACTGTCCATAACAGGGATGACATACCACTGTCCTACACAAAGTAGGGGCAGTTGCCCATTTTGGAACAATGTCTCCGTAGCATGTATGTGAGAGTGGGATCAGTCCTGCACACCTGCACCACAAACAATGAGTTTACTTTGTCTACATCTAGTACAGACAGTGCTCTCCCCTACTGCAGAAATGTCTACAACAGCACAGAGTGCACCTGCATCTGCTCACTTGTGGTGGTCATGGACACCAGCTCTACCAGTGCTGTTGGTATGGCATACTGGATGGCTGTGGTGTAGGCACCACCCCCTCTCTTGACCATCAGTACATCAGGATGTCCACACAAACTCTCCTGTCTCCTAAATTTGAGGAACAGTTCACCACTGTTAGCTGAATGTCATGGTAAACATCTGCCATGGGACACAACCACATCACAGGGTGCATCCTACACAGCCCAAACCATAACCTTGTTAGACCATAGGGTACTGTATTCAAAGGAGGGCTGCTCACTGCCATTGTCCCAGCCATTTAATGGATGAGTACTGTTACCCCTCTAGAGTATGGTGTGGTGTACACCACTCAGTCACATGATACACCAAGCAGCCTAAATATGCTGTTCTGCAAGGCCATGGCACAGTTTATATTGGAATCCATTAACCATGACATTGATGACCTGCACACATTCCATCATGGACAGTTAGGCATTGTCCAGGAAGGGGTCATGTCTGTTACACTTGGTTGACCTGTATGACACAGTCACCACATGCATGGACGGGGAAGGTAACACTACAAACTGCCTACCTTGGCCTGAACAAACCCTGTGATGGCATAACCCACCTGCCCATTATAGATATAGCACTTCCATGTATACATCACACCATATGTTACCATAGGGGTATCACAGTGGTGCGCAGACACGACCCACCTATGCCACATAGGAGAATCCTTCCCAAACGGTTTCCCCATATCTAGCGGAGTAACCTGTTGTTCTATGTACTGCCTTCTGTTATGTGTGATGTACACCCCTGAGTTGCAGGGAACACCCATTATCCCATGTCCAACCATGTCTGTAGCTGACTGCATGCTGTGTGCCATTTTCTAATGATGTGGACATCTGCCTAGGAGGGCCTCACACAGATAGATGACTCCTAATAGACACATTGACTCAGGCCACATACCACAACATCCATTGTCAACCCCTTTGAGGAGAGTGGCACACACACATATTATCATAGTACTAAATACATCCTAGGTATGCAATTGGTCATGAGGGATCTGTAGACACGGGTGTTTGGCACCAAGACCTATCACTACAAGGTTGCATCTGTTGTAAGGTAGTGCTGCTACATGGCCCAAGACATACATATGGACATGCCATCAGGGGACATGCGGTGTAAACATCCCTGTATTCCACCCAATAAGGCCCTATTTTGTCTATGATTCCCTGTTCATCAATCACATCACACAGCACAAGCAGCAGCTGGGAACATCAATAGTTTCTCCACCAGGCAATACTAGGGCTTCAAACATCTACCATAGAATGATAGCCTATAAAGCCAACAGTCTATCCGGTGTCATACATAATCCACAGGGGTGAGCTCAGTGTGGCATGCAAGGCAATCACAGAAACCACAAGGATGGGAATACTGCACAGGTGCAACTCTTTCCCCAGTGTCTTAACACATGCGCACACACACACACACACACACACACACACACACACACACACACACACACACACACACACACACACACACACACACACACGCCATCAACCCGGTGTGTGACAGCAACTGTGCTTGTTGGCAGCTCAAATGTGTGTATCACACACTCACCCTGCTGTGGAATGGTCACCCTGTCCATATCAGGCAGGTTAGCTGTTAACACCACTGCAGGCGGAACCTGCATCAATGGATGGTTAACTCCACATACACCCTTGGGATAGCACCTGTGTCCTTGTTGGACTGTGGTCGCAGGTACTGGCAAGCATTCACATAGGGTAACAGCCAGCCTAGGCATATCAGTGATCAGGGCCCATATGCCACATAATCTCATATGGTACCAGGGATACCAGTTATAGCCTGATGCTGTGACAGAATGTGTTGGCATGTGTCTACACCCATCACTGCTATTGACTGCTGTGTGTCCCCTCTGGGCAATATTACAGTAGCATTTCATCCGGACTACTTCCAACAAATAGGTGAATGCTACTACAGGTGCAAGAGTGCATACTAGCAACATCTATGCTACATAATAACAGAGGGCACTGCATATCTGGTGCGGGGTGTCCTTCTGGTAGGTGTCCAACATATGCTGTGCCCATATGTCTGTGGAATATGTACATGTGCCTGATAGATGTAGACCCCATGCCAGACAAATGTGGACTTCTACACAGCAGTTGGACAATACATGATGGTTGTACCCAGTGCTCGATGAAGATATGTTACATGCCACACCCCTGGAACATATCAATGGTACATTAATAGCTGCTACTTTAATCATTCCCTTACATTATATGGCTATGTGCCCACTGCTGCTGAGGCTGAGCCAGTGTCTCCCCAATACTACGGCCTATGACCTGTTGTCCTGCAGCAGGGAGTCACCAGGTATGCTAGCCATAGGTGTCAGGCAACGAGATACAGCTGTGGAGTACACAGGGACCTAGGAAGAGTGCATCAGGAATGTTCATGGACATCATGACAATCCTTGAACTAAGCCTGTATGACATTCAGACACTGAGAGGGGCTCACTAACAGTACATGATGTGATATGCCAGATATATCAACCACTATGTATTGTCACTATTGTACAACAGACATTTCATTATCAGTGATATGTGAGCTGATCATTGCTGTGGTGAGTCAGGGGCCAGACATGTGATATATGTCAATGATGACAGCACCATACATGATGGCCATAAGTGCTGGACAGCAGAATAACAGCAATGTGTCATTACATTAAATGTTGTTGAAACCTACTTTTGAAATTCATATATTGCAATTCCATGTTTAATTGTGTGACATACCTGGTATACTGATGTAATCCTTTGTGGAAAAAATCAAGTGGTGGTCTCCTAGGAAATGGCAGCCTGTCTTCAAGAAGAAGGTGTCAGAGCTGTTTACCATAGGCGGCTGCTTGCTTTTTGTAGGTAATGCTCAGGAAGAGATGATTGTCTGTGTACAATCAGTCAATACCACTTGATACTAGCATCCCAAACAGCTAGGTTGCATTATCATTAGCCAATGGCATGGCAACTCAGTGCTATAATTAAGGGCTTCATGTAAGCCTCCCCCTTTTTCCTGGCCTGAGAGTAGGATATTATCAAGGTGTGGGAGGTACAACTCACCTGAGAATTCCCCCACCGACACTTTATGTATGGTTGTGTTGTGGATGTCCTGCTGTAGGTGTTTAGGAGGTATGTTAGGGCTGTAGCAGTTAGCTGGACAGGTTGCAGCATGAGTAGCAGGCAACAACTGCTGGATTCTAGCCAAGACTCTTAATGGGGAGTGTGATATCAATGGGGAGATTGCATGTTTTATATGTAATGAGGGGGCAGTGTCAGCTCTTGTGTCACAGCATGGCCGGGGTGTGTGTACCCATAACATTCCAGGTGTGGCATGAAACTCTGGTACGTATATTAAGTAGTATTGCCATCCAGTGAGGGGTAGGGGACATTTAGGACACATATACATATTTTTGACATGTGTCCCACCCTCGTGGCCTTTGATGTGCTCCTATGGTTGGCAGTGACTGTGTTATCAGCAACCATTTCTGCTGGACATTGCAGGGCTCATTTATTTCTATGTTGTATTGACAAGCATGTAAATGTTGTGCAACACACTGGACTGTGGGTCTGGACTGTGGGTCTCCTGATGTGGGAGATGCTAGGAATGTAACAGATAGAGCTACTAAGTCATTATTATGGGAGGTGTATTTGCAGGATAAATGTGCATGCATACTGTGTGTTACACAGGATTGGCATGGATATGTGTGTTTGGATGTCTATGGCATGTGACACTGACCTGTCTGTCATGAGTTTGTAAGGTCAGTCTGCACTGACCTGCCAGTGCTTCAGCACACAGAATAGGTTTGATGACAACCATGCCATAAGTAGGTGACACACCTGTAGACATTCTGCAACAGTCTGTGCAGTTGTCAGGTGTACCTGATATCCTAGGCATCCTGTACATCCATCAGCATTTATTTGACTGTGTGCCAAGTCAGTGTCTACATCACAGGCCAAACAAGCTGTCATTTATGCCATTATATGTGGAAGTTGTGTCACTGGGAATCTGGTTGTCTTAATACAAACACTACTAATTGCCCAGATGTGTGGTGTATTGCACTGAGCTTTGGTTCAGATGTTTCAGGTTTCTATATTTGGCGGAAGTGTATGTTATCCTATTGTTACATCACCGTGACTTATGATATATGTACAGGAATGGGGTAATTCCCTATAGCTTAGTTGTCATAATGGTGTGTTGCTTTGACTCTGGTTCAGAGGGTCCTGGAGTTAATACCTGGTGGAGGTGTAGTTGTTCCCTTAATGCTACAGCATTGTACTGCAAGTTATAATTTAAAAATGAACACTAAATGTCCACAGCTGATTTGGCCCAGTGGTGCTTTGCTCTGACGTTGCTGCAGAGGGTCCTGGGTTCAATGCTTGGTAGGGGGATATTTTTTCCCTAATGTTACACAACTGCACTGCATGAATTATTTTAAAATAAACCCCAAAGGCACACAGCTGACTTGCCATACTGGTACAATCCTCTGACTATTTTGCAGAGTGTCCTGGGTTTGAGACTTGCCAGGTCTGGTTATTTTGCTGTTGGCCTTAGCTTCACACAGCAAGTTAATTACTGCTTTGATATTTACCAGAAAGGCTCATCCAGACTCTGCTACACTTTGCTGTGAAGGAAAGGTTAGTTTGCTGTTATTTTTTGTATTTCTGTATTGCCTTTCTATATTTTGAATACTGTAGTTTGTTTTCTTTATCTTGTGTTTTGCTTGCATTCTGTTCTAACAGCATATTAAAACTTCAAAAGAGACCACAGCTCTCTCTGTTCTGAGTCAGGCAGAATTTTTCCCTCCCTCCCTCCCACCCATTTAAGTTGTCTTGTTAAATACCACTGTCTTTCTAGTTGCCCGCCTCTTATGTTAATCTGACCATATATCTCATTTCTCTCTACTTTCACTGGCTTATGTGAGTAATCACAAAACCATCACTTTTGAAATCCCACCCCTTCAATTATTTAAATTTATTGGCCATCCTACAGTATTTCATAGCACCAAAATACAAAAGTGACCACCCCTTTCAGTCCATCTTACTGTTTTAAAAATAGTAACTCTCCACTAAACCTTAACTTTTTAAACAGGTAAAACTCAAGTTACCTACTTTCATATCTAACTTCTCTAGTGCACACTGCAGAGTGCATTCTTTTCAATCTTACCTTTAAGCATCCCTGTTACTAGCACTTTCTCTAATACCTAAAAAGATCATCTCTACTTGACTCCAAGTAGACTTTTCTCTATCTGTTAAACCTAGCACTTGCTCCTACAGTACTTATTACCTTGATACGGCACTCTTATAGATAGCACCCCAAAAGGCAAACCCCCATTTCTCAGTCACCCACGTCCCCCGGAATCTCTTTTAAAGTTTTTTTGTCCAGTCCTTCTAGCATGTCGAGGGATCAGTTGCTAGTGTCCTCTCCTGCTCAGCTGGTGAACCTGGGAATATTGAGGCAATGTTACAATTGCCTCATGTACACAGACAACCCTCTCCTCCTCCCACAAAACACAAATACATGCGAGAGATGCAACTATACGGCCAAACTGGAGGCTGAGCTCTCTCAACATAGGACTGGCAAGACCAGTCAGGAGGAGAAGGTTACCACACACACTATAGACCCAGTCTCACATAGTACCATCACAACCTCAAATCATACACATAAACACACAAAGACATACTCGCGGCTCTGATCAAAAATCTACCAAAACAGCAGAGGCCACCAAAGCAGACACCCAAACAACCACCACCTCAGAACACAACACCTGCAACACATAGACCTCACAGTCAGAGTGTCAAACAGTCACAGCCCTTAAGGCCAAACACAATGCCAGACACACTAGTCATTGGTGACTCCATAGTCAGACACACTGACGCCCCGCTCACCAGACTGAGTAAGGAGAAGGTCACAGTAAGCTGCCTGTCGGGTGCTAGAATCCGCCACATAACGCAAGCACTCAGGTCTCTCAACAGCAGGTACAAATACGACTCAGTCATTGTCCACGCTGGTGTAAACGACCTGAGACGCATCTCCTTGGACTACATGAAAAGAGACATTGAGGAGCTCTCTGATTATGTAGCCCAGGCAGGTATGACCCTGACCTTGAGCAGTATCCTACCTTCACCAAGAATGATGCCACAATACAGAGATAAGATGATCAGCTTTAACAATTGGCTTAAACTCTGGTGTCATTCAAAGGGGATCCAATGTCTGTCTGCCTGGGATGACATGCTGGACAAGCCACGCTGCTTCGCAAGGGACGGCTTGCACCTGTCACCCTGGGATTCGGATATTGGCAAAGGCTCTTGCCACCCCATAGTGCCTTTTTAGGCAAGGCTCAAATTCTAAACCTACCACCCTAGAACACAAAAAGGAAAAAACTAAGGGTAATGCTGCTCAATGCCAGAAGTCTAAATCTCAAAATGCACGACTCGAGGCCCTTCTCAGTATGGAGAACATCGATGTCTGTGCAGTGACAGAAACCTGGTTCAAGGCTCCTGAGAGCACCCCAGCACTATCAGGTTTTACCTCTTATCATGCTCCGCCCCAAAATCCGGACAATACCAAGAAAGGAGGTGGGGTATCCATATTCATCAAAGACACCCACACCTCAAGACTGGTGGCAACGCACGATGCATCGGAGACCATCCAGGTGCAATTAACCATAGGCAAGACTGCTCTACAAATTGTAGCATGTTACAGGCCACCCTCACAAACTCAGGAACCTCACATGGCCTTCCTGAAAACACTAGAGGATAAATGTATCACCAAACACCATCATACTAGGTGACTTCAATTACCCTAATATAGACTGGGAACACTACTCAAGCCCAAACACCCTAGCCCAAAAGTTCCTGGAATTCATAAACTCAAATGCCATGGAACAACTAGTCACCATCCCCACAAGAGGAGAAAACATACTTGATCTCATCATCACGAACATGGGAGCACAATGTTCAACACCGGAAGTATACCCCTCACTGGTGAGATCAGATCACAAACTAATCTCGCTGGAGGTCCTCATCCCACCCCCACCTGAAATAAAAAAGACCACAGTAAAGAACTTCTCGAAAGCCGACTTCACACTTCTAAAGACTAGTGTGGTCTCCTTTAAGGCCCCCGAGCCTGCAGAAAACAGTACTCAAGCCGCTGAATCACTTACAAATGCCTTCTACCAGCACCTGCAGGACTGCATGGATAAGGCAATCCCAAGCAAAACAAAGACTCTTTGTACCAAAGGCAAGCGTCCAGTCTGGTGGACCCCAGCCATAAACAAACTCTACAACAAAAGGAGGAAGCTACTACAAGATAGAGCAAAATCCTTAAAAGGTAAGACACCCTTGATCACTATAAGTAAAAAACTAAGAGCTCTCATAAAATCATCCAAAGCAAATTTTGAGAGAAAAATAGCTAAAGACTCAAAAGACAATCATAAGGCCTTCTTTAGCTATAGTTAGAAACCTGGGAGGAAACTCCCAGATATGCTCAGAACTAGTTCAAAATGATGTGAAGATTACTGATCCTACAGACATTGCCAACATACTGGCTGACAGGTTCAGTGCAAACTTCTCCCTCCCCAAAAGGAGAGATATCTATACCAAGCGATTGCAGCCCCCAAACATCTCCAACGCCCAAGTGAGAACTGCTCTCTCCAAAGCAAAAACACAGCATCCATGGGACCTGATGGTGTCCCCGGCTGTGTGCTCCACGAACTCAACGAGGAATTAAACCCACAGCTAGGACAGCTGTTTAATCATAGTCTTACCTCTGGATATGTACCCAGGAGTGGCGCACTGCAACTGTGGTCCCACTTCACAAAGGCGGTGCCTCCACCGACCCTGGAAATTACCGCCCATTAGCTTGACAAGCCTTATCTGCAAAGCCATGGAGAGGATCATAATGGACCTCATAAATAAAGACATAGGGAATTTGCAGACTTTGGATCCATCCCAGTTTGGCTTTGTCAAAGGCAGATCATGCCTTCTAAACTTGGTTGACTTTTTCAAACAGTCACCAAAGCCATTGATGAGGGAAAGGCAGTCCATACAGCCTACCTCGATCTGGCGAAGGCCTTGATACAATACCCCACTCGGGTATCATTGAAAAACTCATCAGCTTAAATGTTAACCCATACATCACAAGATGGGTTGCAAACTGGCTGAGTGACAGAACCCACAGGGTCAGAGTTGCTGGCGCCATGTCAGACTCAAAGCCTGTCACAAGTGGTGTACCACAGGGCTCAGTCCTGGGCCCACTCTTGTTTGGCATCTACTTTTCCGAAGTACAAGCAAACACAGGAGGGTTATGGCTGACAAAGTTTGCAGATGACTGCAAACTGGGTGCCATAGTAGAAAACACATCTGACACAGATATCCTTCAGAGGGGTCTCACAGAAACGGATAACTGGTGCCAGAGCCATGGCCTAAAGTTAAATGCCAAAAAATGCATAGTCATACCCTTCGAAAAAAACAAGGTTACCCCTAGCTACCAAATAGGTGGCAATCCACTGAGCACAGAAGAAGTTATCAGGGACCTGGGGACCCAGGTTGATAGTAGTCTGTCATTCGACACCCATGTAGCTAAAGTAGTTAGGAAGACCTACTACATTGCCCACCTTATCATGAAGGGATTCTCATCTAGATCAAGGGAGGTCATAGTCTCCCTATACTCATCACTCATCAGACCAATGATTGAGTACAATGCCCCATTCGGAATGTATCTGACCCGACACTTGCAGCAGCTGGAGAGGCCACAAAAGTTCCTCACCAAAAGGATAAAGGGTCTCAAACATCTGTCCTATGCTGCCCGACTGAAAGAACTCCAGCTCTATTCAGTCGCTTACCGCTTGCTCAGAGGTGACCTTTGCCTAACATACAAGGCCATGTCAAACCCAGATTTGATGAATATGCTTCACCTCAGAAAATCTAGATCCGTCAGAGTCACAAGGGCGGGAGACTTAAACCTCGACACGGCTATTAATAGGACGTGCTGGAGGGATAGATTCATCACCCAAAGACTCCCTATGCTGTGGAATAAAATCCCGGTATATGTGAGGCAGAGCACCTCGCTGGCCTTGTTCAAGAGAAATCTTGACCAATGGATGGGAGATCGCAGATATACCCCAGGGATTACCTCAGTGTCACTGCTCAACAGAGGCACAGCAAAATAATGGGTATAGTTCCCCATACTAAAGGGGTGGCGTAAGCCACAAAACTATGGGCTAGGCTTGTAAATGCCCTCGGGCAGATAGCCTAGTATGAACCTATGAACCTATGAACCTATACAACAGCATTGTAATGCATTGTTCAGTAATGTTATTTCATTATTAGGTGCATCTATTTTATCTCCTAAACTTATGCATTTGCATACGTTATCTGTTCCTATAACTAGTAGTTTTGGACACCTGTGTGTAACTGGGACTTTTATACTCAGGGTCTCCACTGCAAATGGGATTCTGGTCAAGCTGAACCACCACAGTTAACATATTGTAGTATATACAAAGCAACTAAAAACATTTACAACATTTCCCTATAACGTGTAAAAAGCTCAATGGTCAAGATCTATCCCTTAAACCTAATGTACAAGTGCTGGTGTCCTAACCATTCAGCCAGTGAGTGATCTGCTCTTAGACTGCTGTATATACCTCATGTTTCATTTAAGCATTGCTGAGCACCACACCATGCTGTGCAATACTGCTCAGCTAAGCTTAAACTTGACCTTTTTGATGAACATTAAAAGCATCTGGTTTATATTTTTTGATGTCTGGCACATGTTCCTTGCAAATGTCAATAACTACATTGGTAAATAAAACTAACATTAATATACAAATGTGAAATTAACATTAGGATAAACATGCTTTCCAATGCAGATGCTGAATATCCTGTCTTGGTATTAGGCTTTAATGCCAACACTCTACCCGGTGTCATGCATAGTCCTCAAGAGTTATATCACTGTGTCATGCACGGCAATCACAGACCCCCACATTGCTGTCACTGCTGCACAACTGCAAGCCATGCTCCACTGTGGTAACACACACACACACACACACACACACACACACACACACACACACACACACACACACACACACACACACACACACAGACATGCACATCCTGGAGAGTGACCTGGACTGCCTTGTAGACAGCTCACATGTGTGTCGCACACAAGCAACCTGCGGTGGAATGGGCACCCTTTCCACATCAAGCAGGGTAGCTACCTAAACCTTTGCAGGAGTAACCTGGTCAACTGGATGGTTAACAGCACATAAACCCTTCGGAAACCACCTGTGTCCCTGTTGGACGGGGACATCAGCTGCTGCCTTGCATGCACATTTGCTAACATGAGGGCTAGGCATATGTATGCTCACAGGCCATAGCCTAGTAACTTGAGATAGTACCAGGACTACCAGACATGGCCTGACTGCTGTGACAGACTGTGTTTTTATGTGTCAACAGACATCATTGCCATCAACCGCTGGGTGTCCCCTATGGGCAAAGTTACTGTAACATGTCATCCAGCCTACATTTGGCAAATAGGTGAGTGCTACTACAGGTGCATGTGGACATTCCAGGAATGTCTTGGGTACACAGTAACAGAGAGTGGTGCATATTTGGTGTAAGATGATCTCCTTATAGGTTCATAGGTTCATAGGTAGGCACTAGGCTATTGGCCCTTGGGCCTATATAAGTCTAGCCAAAGGTACCATGGCTTTTGCCACCCAAGAAAATTATTTTCCTGTGCCACTGTCGAGCAGAGCCACAGAAGTAATCCCCAGGGTGAATTTCCTATCTCCCATCCAATCATCAAGATTTTTCTTGAAGAGTGCTAATGAGGAGCTTTGTTTGATATAGATAGGTAGTTTGTTCCAGAGTATGGGAAGTCTCTGGGACAGGAATCTATCTCTCCAGCATGTTCTGTTTATTGTGGTGATAAGGTTTAGGTCCCTAGAGCATGTAGCTCATAGGGATTGCGATTTCTTTAAGTGGAGCATGTCTAAAATCTCTGGGTTTGACATAGCTTTGTGTGTTAGGCAGAAATGGCCT
This sequence comes from Protopterus annectens, assembly GCF_019279795.1. Classification (NCBI taxonomy): domain Eukaryota; kingdom Metazoa; phylum Chordata; order Ceratodontiformes; family Protopteridae; genus Protopterus; species Protopterus annectens. The sequence continues at coordinate 257,213,642 of NC_056744.1, read as the reverse complement.
CTGAGTAGGCAATATGCAATGGAGTAAAGCTGCAGTTTTTTGAGACGGTCTGCATACGGCATCTGTTTGAGGCCAGTAATCCTCTTTGTGAGGTATTTCTGTGGCCTTTCCAGTTGTTGTAGATGTCTTGTGAGGTACATACCAAAAGGGGCATTGTACTCTATAATGGGTTTAATGAGTGACAAGTAGAGGGGAACAATGACCTTTTTTTCCTAGATGAAAAACCTTTTGTGATGAGGTGTGCCACATGGAAGGATTTCCTGACTACTGTGGTGATGTTATTATCAAAAGAGAGACTACTGTACACCTGTGTCCCAAGGCCTCTTATCACACTTTCTGTGTTAAGTAGACTACCGCCTATGTAGTAGTTCATGGGTACAGAGTTTTTACCAAAAGGGATGACAATGCACTTTTTGGCATTGAGCTTGAGGCTATGGCTTTGACACCAGGCATCTGTCTCAGCGAAGCCCTTTTGTAGGATGTCCACATAATTTGGAGTTTTGATTAAGGCTCCTAGTTTGCAGTAATCTGCAAACTTCATTAGCCAAAGACTTCCTGTGTTGGCCTGTACTTCAGAGAAGTAGATACCAAACAGGAGAGGACCCAGGACTGAACCCTGTGGTAGTCCTCTTGTTACTGGTCTGAAGTTGGATTTGGAGTCTGCTACTTTCACAGTGTGAGTTCTGTCAGTGAGTCAGTTGGCAACCCATCTTGTGACATAGGGATTTATACCTAGTGTAGTGAGTTTATCTATAATTCCAGAGTGGGGGATGGAGTTGAATGCCTTGGTGAGATCTAGATAGGCTGTGTGAACCACTTTACCCTCATCTACAGCTTTGGTGATGCTTCAAAGAAGTCTACCAGGTTTAGGAGACATGATTTGCCTTTTACAAACCCTGGGTGGGGTCCTGAGATTGGAGACTACCAGTGTCATTTTTTATAAGTTCCATGATGATACATTCCATAGCCTTGCAGACCAGGCTCGTTAGGCTAATGGGGCGGTAGTTTCTGGGGTCTGTGGTGGCTCTCCCTTTGTGGAGTGGGAAAACTGTTGCTGTGTGCCATTCAGTGGGCACATAGCCTGAAGTGAGGCTATGATTGAACATGGTACTTAGGTGGGTTGCCAGTTTGTTCTGTAGTTCATATAGAACACAGCCTGGGATGTTGTCAGGTCCTATGGATGCTGTGTTCTTGGCTTTGGATAGTTTGTTTTTTACCTGTGCAGCTGTGATTACAGGAACTTTGCATTCTTCTGGTATAGAGATGGGCCCTTTAGGGGATGACAGGGGGGTAAAGTTAGCACTGAACCTATCTGCCAGGATGTTGACAATATCAGTTGGTTCTGTATATTTAGTGCCATTGTGCTGTAACTCAGAACAGATCTGAGTGTTGCCATTGAGATTCTTGACATAGCTATAGAATGCTTTATGGTTGTTGTTAGAGTCAGTGACGATTTTGTTTTCATAACTAGCTTTGGAGGATTTTATGAGGGATCTCAGCTTCTTACTGAGGCTGAACAGGGAGTTTCTCCAATCATGGGATTTTACTCTTTTTTGCAACAGTTTTTTTCTTCTGTTGTAGAGTTTGTTTATGGCAGGGGGACCACCAGATTGGCTTCCTTTTTTTGGAGGATAGCATCTTGGTTCTGTTAGGGATTGCATGTTCCATGCACTCGTGTAAGTGCTTATAAAGTGCATTTGTGAAGGATTCAGCAGTCATACCTCTATTGTCCATCAGCATGGGTGTCATGAAGTTTGCCACTTCTGTCTTAAGAAGCATGAAGTTGGCTTTGGAGAAATTTTTTACTGTGGTTTCCCTAATGGGGGGTGGGGGAGGGATATAGATGTCTAGGGTGATAATCTTGTGGTCAGATCTGACCAACGAGGAATTGACCTCTGGTATGGAGCACTGGTTGCCCATGTTGGTAATAACCAGGTCTAGGATATTGCTGCCTCTGGTGGGGGTGTGGATAAGTTGATCCATGGCACTGGAATTTATGAATTCCAGAAAACGTTGAGCATAAGAGTTTGTACATGAGTAGTTTTCCCAGTTAATGGTAGGGTAGTTGAAATCGCCCATTATTAGGGTGTTAGGTTGTACCCTAATATTTTCCACTGTATTACGAAATGAGGAGTGGGAGTCCTGGGCCATGGTGGGGGATCTGTAACAAGCTACAATTTGGATTACGGTCTTGCCCAGAGTTAATTGTACTTGGATAATTTTGGATGCATTATGTTGAGCAACTAGCCTGGAGGTGTGGATATCCATAATGAATATGGACATGCCTCCACCTTAGTGTTTTAGACCAGGTTAGGTGGCCGAAAGGTGTGGCATGAATTATAGCCTGGTAATGCAGGGGTATTCTCTGGAGCCCTGAACCAGGCCTCTATCACTGCACAAATGTTGATGTTCTCCATTTTAAGGAGTGTCTCGAGTGAGTGAGTGCATTTTGAGGTTTAGACTTCTAACATTGAGTAGCAATACTCTCAGATTCTTCTTGGCTGTACCTGTTAGGGTGGTGGATTTGTCATTTGAACATTGCCTAAAAAAGGCACTATAGGGTGGCTAGAGCCTTAGCCAGTATCCGGAATCCCAGGGGTGACAGGTGCAGGCCATCTCTGGCAAAGCATTGTGGTTTGTCGATCATGTCATCCCAGGCCGACAGATACTGGATCCCCTTAGAATGACACCAGAAGCTTAGCCAATTGTTGAAGTCAATCATTTTGTCCTTGTACTGTGGTATCATTCTGGGTGATGGCAGGATGCTATTCAAGGCTAGGGTCCTGCCTGGGCTACAAGATCGGACAGCTTCTCCATGTCCCTTTTCATGTAGTCCGAGGAGGTACGTCTCAGATCATTCACACAAACATGGACAATGACAGAGTCATATTTGTGCTTGTTGTGGAGTGACCTGAGTGCATGCATTATGTGGCAGATCCTGGCACCTGACAGGCAGCTGACAGTAACTTTCTTCTTGTTTAGCCTGGTGAGTGGAACATCAGTGTGCCTGACTATAGAGTCACCTATGACTAGAGTGTTGGGTACGTTGTTATGCCTTATGTGCTGTGGTTGAGTAGCACACTGAGTTTGTGGGCTATGTAACATTTGGGTTGTGTTAGGGGGTGGAGGTTGCTTGTGTTTCTGCTTTGGAGGTCCCTGTTGCTTGGCAGGTTTTTAGTGAGAGCCTTCGCAAATGTAGGTGTGTGTTTTGTGTTTCTATGTGTGTGTTTTGGTGGTGTAGGTTTTGAGAGACTATGTGCTGAGTGTGGTATGGTGCAAGTTTTTACCTTCTCCTCTTGACTGTCTAGTCCAGTCTTAGGTGAAGAGAGCTTTGCTTCCAGTTTGGCTATATAAGTGCATCTCTCACAGGTTGTAGTCTTGGGTGGTAGGAGGAGAGGGTTGTCTGTGTACATGAGGCAGTTACTGCATTGCCCCAAGATGCCCAGATTCATCAGGTAGACAGGAGAAAACACCGGGAGCTGACCCTTAGGCATGCCTGGATAGGTGTTTATTTGTTAAGTACTAGAAACTATTTTCCTCTAGACAGTGAGGAAAGTTGAGTGCTGTAGTAATTTGTAGCTTATTTAGTGCTTAGAATAAGTTCTGAACAAGTGCTGAGCTCAAAGAAACAGACTTGAGTGCTGAAACAAAAAAAACGGGCTAGTTCTAAGAAACAAAATTAAGCTAGAAGGCTTCCATCCAACACAGAAAGACTTGGGGGCTTAGAAGCCTACAAATAGTCCTAGACACAGCAAATCTATATCCAGACTACACTACCCACAAGAAAGGCAGGAAACAAGCTTAGAATTTTTTTTTTTTTTTTTTTTTTGTGGAAAGAGAGAAAAGAGTAGCAGAAACTAAGCTGATTGGCCTTCGCAAATGTTCTCCCTGTATTAGGTAGAATGAGGTAATGACACTAGATTGGAAAGAGGGTCCCAGATCAGATTTACAGTAGGGGCGGGCAACTGCAAAGCCAGCAACTATAAGAACAATATACCAATAGGGAGGGAGGGAGGGTGGGAAACAAACTGCAGAAATGTTTCTCACAGCAGAAAAGCAGCAATGAGCCTTTAAATGAAAGTTTTAAACAACTAAAGGAGCCTCTAGAGAAAGTGTTTAACTGCAAACAAGTTATAAGAAACAAACAACCCAACAGATGCTTAATAAAAGTGGACAATTTCCAGTACTTAGGTGTCTGACATCTGCAGTACCCAGATGTTTGCAAAATGAGTACATGTGCCTGATAGATGTAGACCCCCCTGCCAGACAAATGTGTATTCCCACACACCAGATGGGAAATATATGATGGTTGTTCACAGAGTTTTGGGAATGTGTCTGTGACATGCCAGACCCCTGGGGACACAGTAATGGTACATGAATATATTGTACTGTACCCATTCTCTTACATTGCATGCTCAATATATATGCACTGCTGCTGAGCCAGAGCCAGCATCCCCTACTACTAGTACCTATAGCCTGCTGTCCTGCTGCAAGGGCTCACCAGCTATGCTAGCCATAGGTGTCAGGCAGTCAGATACTGGTGTGGGCTACACACTGACCTAGCCAGAATATGTCAAGAATGGTCAGGGAGACCTGGACAATCTGTGAAATAATCCTGTATGACATTGGTAGACTGAGATGGGCTCAAGGATGGCACACAATGTGATATGCCAGCTGTATCCACCAGTACGTACTGTCAGTGTGACACCTCTGCACTGGCCTAGTAATCAAGGAGACTCAATCCTCACTACTACCACCAGTGAGGGACGTACACATTGGGAGGGGGACAAATAATCACACAGTAAAGTACAATTACCCTTCAGAGCACACAGAGATCATAGTCAGTCTGGGGCTGGTTTCTCCCTCTCTCTCTAGATCCCCAGTAAGACTCCCCACTGACACAGCTATATGGTTAACATCTCAGCAGAGCACCAAAGCCAAAACATCCATCACCCTCTCTGTCTGACTTGTGCTTTGTGTCCCTGCCCAAGTAGCTGATACACACACTTTGAGATCTGTTTTATGAATCACACATACACAGACACACACACACACACACACACACACACACACACACACACACACACACACACACACACACACACACACACTCCTGGGAAAGGCTGGCACAGTTTTACCAGCTATGGCCCCTTTTGCCCATACTTAAAGGTAGTTCCGACTGGCACAATCCAGCTCTTTATCAGCTACTGTATGGCCCTTACCAAAGGGTAATGAATCCTACTGTATGATTAGCCATATGGTAAGTATGACCAGGACTGAGACTTTTGGAGTGGGCTATACAGTGACACCGAATACACATGCAAGTACTCTAAGAGCTTACTTTGTTCTATATAGATCAGACACAATTACAAAGTTTACCTATATTTAATAATAACTAATAAAGGAACAAGACAACACTAAATCAATACAGTAACTACAGAGTTCAGACTCACAGGGAATAATTTCAGACAACTTTGCAGGACAGTTTGAAATAATTACAGCAAACATCTATGGTAATAGGTTCATAGGTTCATAGGATGATACTAGGCTATTGGTCCGGAGGCCCTTATAGGCCTACCCAAGACTTCTGCCCATGTTCCTTCAAAATCAGCACCTGTTTCCCCTGTCCAGCAGGGACACAGGTGGGATCCCAGAAGTGTATGCTCTTTTCCCATCCAGTTGTCCAGGTTCCTCTTAAAGAGTGCTAGAGAGGTACTTTGCATGACATGGAGAGGGACTCTATTCCACAGTTGGCTACATCTTTGGGACACAAATCTGGTAACATACAGATGGGTGCCTAGCTGAGAGAGTTTATCTATTATGCCAGAGTGGGAAATAGTGTCAAAGGCTTTGGCCAGGTCAAGGTAGGCAGCATGCAATGTCTTCCCCCCATCCATGGCTTTGGTGACTGTCTCAAAAACATCAACCAACTGTAACAAACATGACCTCCCCTTCACAATGGCAAATTGTGTGGGACTGAGTGTTTGGAGCTTGCAAATGTCCTTGTTAATGAGGTCCATGATAATCCATTCCATGGCCTTGCACATCAGGCTAGTTAAGCTGATGGGTCTATAATTTCCCTGATTGGTGGGCACTCCACCTTTGTGTAAAGGGATGGCAGTGGCTATCCATCACTCAGCTGGGGCAAAGCCGGTAGTCAGGCTTTAGTTGAATAGGGTGCCTAATGCTGCTGCAAGTTCCTGTCTGAGTTCATTTAGGATGCACCCTGGGATGTTATCATGTCCCATGGAGGCTGTACATTTTGCCTTTAAGAGAACAATGATGGCCTGATCCCTAGATATAAGGGGAAGGGGGCAGGTACTGGGAATGTCCTGATTTATTGATGGGGGACAGAGGGATGAACTTTTTGCTGAATCTGTGAGCCAGCACATTTGCTATATCTATAGCATTTGTATATGTGGTGTCCTTGACCACCAGTTCTAAATAGATCTGGGTGATACCTTTGAGATTATGGAAATATGTGAAGAAGGCCTTATGACTGTCTGTAGTAGATGTGGCCAATCTGGACTTGAAGATTTTCTTTGGAGGATTTCACTAGTGCTCTTATATGCTTGTTTAGGCTAAGGAGAGATTGGGCACCTGCTCCTTCTAGGTCCTGAACAACACTTTTGTTCTTTTGTTATAGAGTTTATTTATTGCAGATGTCCACTAGATAGGTTTACTCTTCCTTGCGGAGGATGCTTTAGTCCTGTCAGGTATTCCTGATTCCATGCAGCTATATAAATGTTCATATAGTAATTTGGTATAGTTTTGGATATTGATGCCAGTTCCTAGAGGGAGATGGAGCTGTGAAGCTGTTTATACCATCCCTCAGGAGGCTGTCATCAACTTTGGAAAAGTTTTTTTGTTTGACTCTATCTAGAGGGGGGTCGCAGGAGATGGTGACTTCAAACATGACCGCTTTATGGTCTGATCTTACAAGGGAGGATGATATGGCAGGGATGTTGCAGTAGTTACTCATGTTGATTAATACAAAGTCCAAAAAATTATCACCTCTTGCAGGGTGTTGACTAGCTGTTCCAAAGCATTTGCATTGACAAAATTGAGGAATCTCTGGCCGTTTGTGTTCTGGCATGAGCAGTAATTCAAGTCTATGTTTGGGTAGTTAAAGTCACCCAAGGTCAGGGTAAAGGGTTGAATCTGGGTAGAATCAAAGAGGTCTAGATAGGCAGTTTGGGCATCTTGGGTCAGATTTGGGGGCCGGTAGCTAACTATGATTTGTATATGGGTGTTGTCAATGGTTAACTGCACATGGAGCATCTCCTGTGTGTCATACAGTTTGACCAGCCTGGAGGTGTTTATGCCTTTAATATATATTGAAATTCTACCTCCTTTGGCTTTACTACCCACAGTTTAGGGTCTGAATGTATGATAGGATGAGTAACCAGGTATGGTGGGGTGCTCTCCACAGCTTTGAACCAGGTTTCTGTGACTGTGCAGATGTCAGCATTTTCCATTGTTAAGACTGTTTGCAATGACTGCAGTTTCTTGTTTAGACTCCTAGCAGCAAGCAGCATGACCTTTAATTTGGATTTGTTGCAATTGTTATGTTAGTAGTTTTAACCTCATCACTATCCTGCCAGTATTCCCACCTGTGCAGGTTAAATAAAGCCATATTTCCACCCTTTGCCATCACTGGACCATTTTCAAACATGCTGAGCAAAACTGAGCAGTGCACAAACCCGCTAAGCTGAGTTGAGCAGTGTTTAAGGTGTCAAATGCTGAGTAGTGCTTAGCAGTGTGCAAATTCGCTTACCTGAGCACTACTTAGAATAGGACTTCTTAGTAATGCTCAAGCCAGCTAAGCAGAGCTGAACACTGCTAAGTATTGCTCAGACAGGCCCTGTTTAAGCATTGATTAGAGTGGCTTAGCAGTGCTTAGCAAAACTTAGCTAAGGGCAAACAAACATTTTCATTTAAAAAAGAAGTCAGAATTGAATATTAATTACTCATTACTAATACATTATTATTAAGTTTATATATTTTACTTAAGCAATAACCAACAATGTTTGTGTGGTATATTAAGATTTGCCCACAGTTATTGTGATTTAATCATAAGGGTGAAGCCCAAGTGATTAAATAATGGCAGCCATGGATACATGTTAATATACCACAACCAAGGGGTTGGGTATTGCTATTCGACAATGATATTATTTAAGAGAAAATATTTACTTTTCTTAAATAAATGTCTTTGTATACTAGTGCTGTGCTGTCCTTCCACATTTTTCTAGTATTCTGGGGCTTTTTCTGATGTACTTTGCATGCATATGGGACTTGCATTCCCGTGCATACCCAGTACATCATTGCTTTGCAGAGGAAGCAATGCAGAAAAGAATGTTTACATTGCTCCATTTTTGTTTTCTATTTTTTTTAATATATACAAGAACAAATTGCCAGACAGTTTAGGGGTAGGAGAGAGAGAGAGAATGGAGGAAATACAAGGAAAATCAGGCACATGTCTTAGTTTTGAATAACATACGCGATTTTCCTAGTATTTTCTCTGTCCTTTCTCTCTGCTATGTCCAGAGTCCAGATTACTTTTTTTTTCTTGGTTAAAAAAAGCATATATATATAAAATGACAGTATAAAGAAATGGAATAGAATCAGGGCAACCAGACCTTTTTCTATTAGTATATGCTAGGATTTACAATGGGCATGCTGATTTTGCTGAACAATCAGCATGCTAATTTTGGAATATCAATGACCAGTCATTGTATAATTTACACGACCTCCCCCTATGTGCCTTCATTACATTACTTTGGGGTGTGACTGCACTGTATGGGACACTTGTGTTTAAATGGTTTTTTTTACTTTATATCTCCACTGGTACTAGGGATTTGGACCAGCTACACTACTCTGGTTAACAAATATTAATTACTACGTCATTAAATAAATATAAAAATGCTTTCTCATGTAAAAGCTAAATGTCCTGGATTGGTATTCAAACCGTGCACCTCCTACATGACAAGCTGTATGTCAGTGATTTGCCAGAAAAACAGTAATTTTATGTGGGACAGACCAAAACTATGAGGCAAATATCTGGACATTCTGCAAAATCTATACAGTTAATAGGTATGATTTAAAGTGCCGTAAGACACTTTCACAATGCAGTGGAGGGGGGGGGGTATCACAATACCTGTCACACACCCCTGCATTGAGCTCACTTTCCATTCTTAATTTCAGTGTCTGTTGACACTGTATTCTAAAGTAAAGTGCTGTATGGTACTTTGTCACTGCAGGGGGCATGCTACAGATCTGCAGGCACTGTAACACACCCCCTGCACTCATTCAGTATCCTTGTTTGTGGATCCATCTCAGTAACGTGCCTTAATTAATATGTAAGGTACACTGCTGAGAGGGGGATGCGAACATGGACACCATTCACTCCATGTAGGAATAACGCAATTCCTGCTAGAAGTTTACTCAATCCTGGGCATAATTTTCACATTTTTCTAAATATCTCAGCAAGTAAGTAATGCAGACAGAATGCCTTAGCCTCATATGAAAGCACTCAGCTATTTGAATAAAATGCTGCTAACAGTATTTATATAACTTGAAAGGTTGCTGAGATTTCTTAAGTTGTTTACAAAATATTACAAATGTTATAGTTACTATGTTTACTGTGACTGATACAATTCAGTTAAGACATAAAACCTAAAGAATACTACTACTACTACTATAAAATAGCTCACGCTGAACAGTTTGCCATTTATACTTCTTCCATAATCCCTGTGGTTCCAGAGATATAAATATTTGCTTGAAATGTGAGGACATAATTTGATTCTGTGAAAAGGCTTAGGCTCTGACCATTGGAAGTTACAGTGCAATGTTCCTGAGCATAATTGGAGTTAATGAATTAAAACTTTTATTCAGAGTAGACGTTGATTGAGCACATCTTCACCTAACTGCAAACACCTCCATTCACACATACACAAATTCCCCAGATTGATCAATAAACCTCCTACCTATCTAGTTACAGAATGTAGAAAGTATTGTACTGATAGCAATCTCCAGAGGAGAACTCTGATTAATTAGGACAGATAGTGCAGTTTTGTCAGGATGGCCTCACAAGTGTGTTCCATAGAAGATGTCACTGCAAAAAAGTGGGATAAGGGAGCTGTTCACAAATTTAAAAGCATTATTTTCAGATAAAGTGAATACAGCACTGGGCATTACACTCACACACAAATTTCCCATGCTGAGCAATAAACCTCCTATCTACATATTTAATTATGTAATGCTGAAAGCATTGTATTAGTAGCAAATGCCAGAGGTGAAGTCTGACTCTTAAGGGTATAGAGTTCATTTTTGTCAGTATGACCTCATCAGGATGTTTCACAGAGGATGTTTCATTAAAAAGTGGATTAAGTAATTTGTGTGAACAGTTAATGTATTTTACTCAGGTAAAGTGGAGACAGCAGCATGTGCTAAACACAGTCTCACACACCAACACACATATAAGCCTAATATTTTGAGCATCATACCTCCTACCTATCTACTTACACAATCCACCGAGTACTGTACTAGTTGCAAGTGCCACAGGAGAAGTCTGACTTGTAAGGATAGACAGTATATCTCTGTCAGGATGACCTCATCAGTGTGTTTCATAGAAGATGTTTCATCCAAAAGTGGGATAAAGGAGCAGTACAGGCAGTTAAATGATTTTTTTTCTCAGGGAAAGTAGTCACAGCACTGAGTGTTGCACACAGTTTCATACACCCACATACAAGTGTTCCACAGTGACCAGCAAACCCATTTATCTATTTACCCAATATACAGAGCACTGTATTAGTTTCATGTGCTACAGGAGAATTTTGACCCTTCCAAGCAGAGAGTGCAATTTTGCAAGGATGACCTCATGTCAGCCAAAAGGTTGGCAATGGCCTCAGGCTTATTGTGGGGGATGCTATTTAATAAGTTCTGCATATTTTTGCATATTTCCCCTGAGGTTACAGACATAGCTGTATGAAGCTTTGTGGTTGTCCTTTGCCTGATAAGCTACTTTTTCTTCAAATTTAGCCTTTGAAGTATTAAATAACCCTGTTAGCTTCCAGATTAGATTGGTCAAGGGGCTTTTAGTATGTATGGCTTTGTTCCTCCTATGCTTGGCCAATATTTTTTTATTTTCTTGTATAACCAACTGATATTGTGATTCCACTAGTGTGGCTTGTCTTTTGAGTATGTCTTATTCTTAATATGAGTGGGTACAGCTCTCACTATACAGTTATCAATATGGCTGTATAGAGATATTGTAAATAGCTCAGCATATGCTATGGTGTTTACTGCATTGGGTGTGCTTGGAGTTTAACTAAGCTGTTGCTTTGTAGAGAGAGAGGTTAGCCTTGGAATATTTCCTAAAGATTTGTGGTTTGGTTGGATGCCTGTATTTAATTTTATTTACATATAACATTGGTAACCTGCAAACAGTAGACCCTTCACAGTTCAGCTTTGTTAAAGGAAGGTTATGTCTATTAAATCTGGTGGGATTTTATTTGAGACCATCACTAAAGAAATGGATGAAGGTAAGACTGTGGATGCAGCTAACCTTGACCTGGCCAATGATTTTGATACAATACCTCCACTCAGTCTTTATAGACTAGCTCACTAATTTAGGTATAAACCCTGTTATCACCCACTGGATAGCCAACTGGCTCACTGGTAGCGTCTAAGAGGTCAAAATAAGTGAAGCTATTTCCACTAAGATTCCAGTCAGTAGTTGAGTCTCCAGGGCTTGGTACTCAGGATCTTCTTTTGTGGCATCTATTTCTCTGAAATGGAAGCAAATGCTGAATTTTATGGCTGACTAAGTTTGCAGCAATTGCAAGCTGGAGATTATCATCAACCTCCCTGCAGACACTAGCATTCTTCAAGAAGGTCTAGCTCTGACTAACAAATGGTGCCAAAGCTATGGCCTTAAAGTCAATACTAAGAAATGCATAATTGTACCCTTTGGGAAGTGAGCCATCCCAACTAATTACCATGTTGATAATACATCCCTAAACGCTGACCGAGTGGTCTGGGATCTGGGTACACACATAGACAGCGGCCGTACCATTGACCACCACCTGGCCACAGTGGTGAGTAAATCCTTTTATGATGTGCAACTTATAAGTAAGGGTATAGCATCTAGGTCCAAAGAGGTCATTATCCCAGTATACTCTGTCATTATCAGACCAATTATAGAGTACAGTGCTCCCTTTTAGTATGTGCTTGAATGGGCATATGCACCAACCACTATGGTCTCAGAGGTTTCTTACAAAAAGAATACAAGGCATAAGAAACCTGTTTTATGCATAGCACCTTAAAGCCATTTCCCTCTACTCAGTCTCCTATAAGTTGCTGAGGGGTGATAAATGTCTGGCTTACAAGGCATTCTCAGACTCCACACATATGAATCTCCAACAAATTCATAAGTCAAAGAGCACCATAAATACATGGTCTAGAGATCTAAATTTTGTCTGTGATTTAAATAGAACATGCTAGAGAGACAGATATGTGTCATACAGACTGCTCTCCCATGGAACAGGCTTTCCATCCATGTTAAGCTGAGTTCATTTATTACCCAGTTTAAGTGGAACCTAGACCAGTGCATGGGGAATAAAAATTTACACCAAGCCTGGCATCTATGTCACTTATAGACAGAGGTAACTTATAAATGCCTGGCCCTCAATGTCATATTTGGATACAGGGCATCATTATTATTTCAGGAAAACTTGACTAGGCTTTGAAAGGCCCTCCAAGTCATTAGCCTACTCATAATCTATGAGTCTATTATTTATTTAAAAAGTGGGATAAGGAAGTATGTGAACAGTTAAATGCATTCTTCTCAGGGAAAGTGGATATACAGCACTACATGTTATACACAGTCTTACACACACACATATAAGCATTCTATGTAAAGAATTGAACCTCCAGCCCTATCTAGTTATACAATCTACAGAGTACAATATTAGTTGCAAGCACTACTGGAAAAGCCTGACTCTTATGGGTATAGAGTACACTATTGTCAGGATGACCTCATCAATGTGTTACATAGAGGATGTTTCATTAAAAGGTGGGATAAAGAAGCTGTGTGAGCAGTTAAATGCACTCTTCTTAGGGGAAAGTGGATACAGTGCCAACTGTTATACACAGTCCCACATACACACCCCCATACAAATCTTTCATTTTGGACACAGAACCTTACACCTGTCTAGTAACACATTCTACAAAGCACAGTATTAGTTGTAATATTCGCAGGAGAAGTCTGACTCTTAAAAGTTGAGAGTACACTTTTTTCAGGATGACCTCATCAATATGTTTCATAGAAGATGTTCCATCCAAAAGTGGATAAGGGAGTAGTGTGAACAGTTATAAGTATTCATCTCAGGGGATGTGAATACAGCACCAAGTGTTACATACAGTCTCTCACACTCACACAAGTTTCCCATGTTGGATATTGATCCTCCTACCTATGTAGCTATACAGTCTAGTGAGAACTGCATTAGTCACAAGCACTACTGGAAAAGTCTGACATTTCACTTTTTTATAATCCACAGTTTGTAATAGATGGTGCTGTGCATCACAGGTTGTGCAACAAATTCACATGTGTGCACAGGACAATATAACATCATTATGATTGTCACATGTAATGACATACTCCTCTACTAAAATTTAGATAATGTCCTTCACATATATTGCATTACTGTGAAGTAAATTAACATGCTTCACATTATGGGATGACATAGACATTTGCTACTGTACATAAATGGATGATCAATTAAACCTTCCTATGACTTCATGTTAGGATGATTGCACCCTCGTATTGTCTCATACTTGCACTATGTGCATTGGAAAGGCAAACATGCAAGCCATACATACATAGGACAGTGCAATGCAAAATGACAGTGATGAATTATGTGAGAATAGATTAGCACAATTTGAAACAAAGTTGCAATTGTAAAAAGTGTAGAGCAGACATACATTAAGCAACTGAATTAATTGAGTCAACCCCATTCTGAAATCAAGATGATCACCTGTTGACAAAAGTAACAGAGACATACAAATGTAGTACAGCGTGAAAGAAGAATTAATTGACTTTATTTTATTATTTTTCTCTCTTTGAGCACAGCACTGCCAAGCTGAAATGTGTTAGCGCATGCATAATCATTTCTTGAAGTTTTTAACTTAGAATGGGAATTAACAGTAGTCTATCTTGTTCAGTGCCGACTTTCACACAACGATCTGTACAAGACAGGCTTCACAACAGGTAGCAGGCACATTAATACAGCAGTAGGATAATGTGTTAAATAAAGGAGTAGGCAACATTTACATTCACAGGAGTCAGTCAACACATCCTGAAATATTTTTCTCCCATCTGTATTCAAACTTTTACATTCCAAAAAAAAAGCATTTATACTTGAGTATTACTGGCACACACCATGTAGGAAGTCATACTTCTGACAGTTAATGTTTGACAACAGCTTTTAGCAAATGTGAATGTATGCACTCATCTTCATTACCCTGTTGACTACTGTATTCTGTACCTCTAACTGTTCAGCTTGTTGAAAAGTACATTCAGTTGGGGGTGGAGTCTAGATGGCCAACTGAGAGCAGTGAATTTTGAGAGCTCCATAAACTAGTATAATGATATAGGAAAATTTTATTATTTTCAAGTTTAAAATGTCAGAAATCTACAGATAAACTACTAAACTACATAAATATAAATTTTGGTGGACATATACAAAAATGTTCCTGTCAGGTAACTTGGAGATATATTGAGTCATTGAATATGAACAACTCAAGGAATTCTTAACCAGACACTGTTTTGAAAAAAGAATTGCAATTGATGAGATCTACCTTACAGGAACTATCTTTGAAGATGGATGGCTTTAAAAATGACGTAGAAAACATCAAATTAAATTCTCAAAAGACAGACTGATACTTTTAAGGAACTATTACAGCAGCACCATACAAAAATAACAAATATAGAGACTTCTCTAAATTACATTAAAGGGAGACTCAAAGAGGAAGAACTCCCAAAAGAATTTCTGCTTAAACAGAATACATGGCTGCTTAACAAAATAGATGACTTAGAAAACAGGGAAAGGAGAAACAACATGAGGATCTTTGGTCTTCCTGAAAACACTGAAGGATAATACATTATTTCATTCTTAACAACTTGGATTTCCCAATTTTTAGACTTGAAAGAGGGACTTTCATTTGGGATTGAAAGGGCACATAGAGCACTGAGGAAACATGCTTCTAACTCAACAAATACTCCACCCAGATCCATAGTTATAAAATTTCTTTCATTTGTGGACAAGGAACTAATATTAAAATCTGCTTGGAGAAAATCACCCTTAAAATACAATAAAATCATGATAAGGTTTGACAATGATTATTCTTCCAGAATACTAGAATAAAGGAAAAAAGTCTGGCCAATAATAAAACTGTTGAAACAAAACAACATTAAAGCACAACTGGCCAAGATAAAATACTTTTTGACAATGAGATGAGAACCTTTAATGTCTTAGAATAAGCTGCTATATTCATCAAACACAACATAGTGTCTATCCAAGAAGAGATGGAATGGATGGCTCCTGCTCTTAAAATAATAAAAGAAACAAATCCTAGGACTGATGATAGAAAGAAGAAACAAAAAGCTGATTCCAAGGTAGGTGTCCTAAAAATAAATCTTACAACTACATCTCTCAAAGTATCAACTGATATGGTACATCACTTGTCAACTGTTTTTATTTAAAAAAAGAGGGATTCTTAAAGAACTGAGAAACAGTAATGACTTATTCAGAATGTTCAAAGAGTCCAATAATTCTTCACAAACAAAGGTAGGTCAAGATGGGTTACTATTTACTTTCTATATAAGCCAAACAAAGCAACATATACTACAAACATGGAAGTTTCTATTCCCCTACTTGGGCTAGGTGAGTGCTTGTCTTGTTCATTTTTCATCGATTTTACTTGTAATAATGTGAGTGATTCATTAACTGGTTCACCGGGGTGCCATTCATCAGAGTTCAGATTCGGGTGTAGCAAGTTGGCATTGTGTATGATGGCATTGACAGTAAAGTGTTTTGTGGAAAGGGAGAAGATGCTGTCATGGACACTAATGCCTTCTTCAGTTTAAGTATGATTTAGAAATGTTATGTATATCCTGGTTAAATAATAGTAGCAAGCTCTTAGTACAAATGTCATCATTATTCTGTCTAAATATAGTTAATATAAATTATGGCAGGTGCCGCTGCTGCGAGTGCTGTTTGATCGATCCTGATGTGGTGTGCGTGGATGCAGCTGTGTCTGGCAGCTACTACAAATGTCATTATTATTATCTCTGAACATAGCTGATATCAATTACAGCAGGTATCATAGCTTCAAGTGCTGTTTGATCAATCCTGATATGGTGTGTATGGATGCAACCATGTCTGGCAGCTAGTACAAATATCATTATTATTCTGTCTAAACATAATTAATATCAATTATGGCAGGCAACATGGCTTTGAGTGCTGTTTGATTTGGTCTGGCATGGTGTGTGTGGATGCAGCTGTGTCTGGCGGCTGTTGTGTGTTGTCGTTTTTGTTTCCAGGAGGCTGTGGGTTGTGGTCAGGATTTGCTGGTGCTCGTGTATTAGGTGGAGACATTTGGTGTTTTGGCCTGGATTCATGGGCGGGGAGGTGGATGGAGCTGTGGTTTGGGATGTTTTGGTGGGGGTGGTGGTTTTTTTGTGCAACTGCTGAGTGAGAGGTGGGAGGGCTGGAGGAGTGTGTTGTTTCTTGTTGCAGCAGCTTGTTGGAAGTTTTTTTTTTTTATCTGTTTGCTCTCTATTCTTTTCCTGGCAGCTGCCTCACTGAAAGGGAGGGAATTTGGGCTTGGTGTTGCAGTGAAGTGAACCTTTGCTTTAGGTGCATCGTTATCCTCTGGTATGCAGTTCACAGACACACTAACAGAAACAGATGCTTCCAGGTTGCTATGGTAATGGAGACAGAGTGACGATAATACTCAACGGCTCTGAGGAGGCTCCGAGATGATTCTCGGCAATGACGTTTATGGTTTAAAAAAATATATTAAAATGGTTGTTTTAAACCACATGCACGCATATTGATGGTCTCCTGACACTTTGTCTGGCTCACTAATTTGATTCTTACACTTGGAGCTTTACTCCCCGGGCCTCCACTAAAAATTGACATGCATCCAGTCGGACTATCCCGGTCAACAAATGTAAAATAAATAAATAAATAAAATAAATAAAATAATAAAAACAAAACACACACAATAGTTATATAATGCATGATTTTAGTAAATCTATACATGGAATATATAATTGTCATATAAGATGAAGCAGTCTGATGAATTTAGATATTAAAGACAGGATTTAATAACATGGGCTTGTCTATAATAACACTACTTTCGTAACTTGTCATAAATGACATACACTACATTGAACATCAAGGGGAAACATGATGATTTTCTTATATAAGTAAATATACATGACAAGTCATTGATTTAACTTGAATTGTAGTTTTTGTAACCCAAATTTACCATATATAATACTTAAGCAGTTACCAAGGTAACTAATGTTTTATACATGACATCAAACTGATAAAGTTGTTCAAGAGAAACAATAGAAGCCTGAACTTGAAATGTCACAGAATGTAACAATCATATTCTGAACAAATAGTATTAAATTGACAATAGACAGTTTCATAACATGGGCTTGAGTATAATAACACTACTGCTTTAACTTGTCATAAGTTGTGTACACTATATTGAACATCATGGGAAGCATGATGATTTTTTCATATAGGTAAATGTGCATAACAAGTCATAATTGCTTTAAGTTGAATTGTGGTTTTGTAACCCATCTCGATCATACATAATACTTAAGCTGTTACCAAGGTAACTAATGTTTTATACATGACATCAGACTGACAAAGTTGTTCAATGGAAACAATAGAAGTCTGAACTAGGAATGTCACCGAATGTAACAATCACATTCTGAATAAATAGTATTAAATTGACAATAATCACTCAGTTTAACCTTTGCTGATTATACAAAATATAATGTTGCCATTTAAATCTAAAAACTTTCAGAATATGCTATAAAATGGCAATTTATGAACATGGAAAAGCAACTTGTAATCATGAATCACAATAAGTGAATTTGTTGTTTTTAACCTATAATTTCACTCATTTTATAATAAGAAATAACAGATATGAAAATCCTTATGTGTAGGAAATGGGGGAAGAGAGATGCACTGATAATTAAAATGCACTAACTTTCATCAATGTTTAAATAAAACATACTTGATGCTTTAAGTAAGTCAGCAACAAACAAAGTGATTGCTCAAATGCTGGTAAACAATGAAATATAACTTCTGATACATCCAGTAAAATACATTGTATTATAAACATTAGGTATAATTATTACCATCTATTTATATTAACTAATAAGTTTTGAAATACTTCATCAATAAGGGTGAATATGTTAAATAACTGTGTGCTATAATCTTTTACTGAGGTTTTATATATGATACCTCCTACTTTACTATGATTGAATTGCTTGTCATCTGTCTTTCATGTAAATACTAATTGCTTATACAATAAGTTGACGTTTATATTGTATTAGAATTCTGTCTAATCTACAATAGTACTATATCTATTCAAAATAATATAAATATTGCTTATTCCTATTACATAGGTTCATAGGATAGTACAAGGCTATTGGCCCTAAGGCCTATACAAGCCTAGCCATAACAATTCCCTGGCTATTTCTTCCCACACTATTTACTTCCCTGAACCGCTGTCTAGCAGGGTGACTGACGTGATCCCTGGGGTGAATTTCCTTTCTCCCATCCAATTGTCAAGGTTCCTTTTGAAAAGGGCCAAAGAGGAGCTCTGCTTGACATGCATGGGCAGTCTATTCCAGAGTCTGGGGAGTCTCTGCGTCAAGATCCTATCCCTCCAGCATGTTTTGTTTATTGTGATGACAAGGTTTAGATCCCTGGAGCATGTGGCTCTGAGGGATTGGGATTTCTTTAAATGTAGCATGTCCAACAACTCTGGGTTTGACATGTCCTTGTATGTTAAGCAGAGATCACCTCTGAGTAGACAATATGCAACAGAGTGTAGCTGGAGTTTCTTAAGGCAGTCAGTGTAGGACATCTGCTTTAGGACTGTGTTTCTTGTAGTGAGGTATTTCTGTGGCCTTTCCAGTTGTTGCAGATGTCTTGAGAGGTACATACCAAATGGGGCATTGTATTCTATAATGGGTCTAATGAGGGATGAGTACAGTGGGACAATGACCTCCTTTTTCCTGGATGAAAATCCCTTAGTGATGAGGTGTGCCACATAGAAGGATTTCCTGTCTGTTATGGTGATATGGTTATAGAAGGTGAGACCACTGTCCACCTGTGTCCCTAAATCTGTTATCACACTTTCGGTGTTTAGTGTACTTCCACCTATGTGGTAATTCACGGGTACATGTTTTTTCCCAATGGGGATAACTATACATTTCTTGGCATTGAGCTTGAGCCCATGGCTCTGGTACCAAGCATCTGTTTCTGTAAGGCCCTTTTGTAGAGTATCCACATCATTTGGGGATTCAATAATGGCTCCCAGTTTGTAGTCACCTGTGAACTTTGTTAGCCAGAGTCCCTTAGTGTTGACCTGTACTTCAGAGAAGTAGATGCCAAACAAAAGCGGTCCCAGGACTGAACCCTGAGGTACTCCACTTGTCAATTATCTGGAGCTGGATTTGGAGTCTGCTACTCTACTACAAATATTCCCCTTATGATGATTCAATTTATGGAGCTCAGATGTTCTGGATTGTCAAAGCATGAGTGATAATCTGATTGACTTAGGTTTATCCATCAGATAAGGAATGATTTTTATTCTATGGCTATGCGGAGTTTTGTTTTGTTAACATTTATTTATTTAAATCTGTTATTTCAAAAAAACATTTTTATTATGCCTGACCAAAACATTACTTTATTGGTAATCAAATTATAAAACTGATAATTTCCTTTAAAAGCTCAAACATGTACTTTATAGTTATCAGAGGAAATGTTTAATAGTGAGAATAAAACAAAAAATACACAGTCTAAATAACCTAAGATGGATTTAACTTTATTATCTTTATATACCAATGGCTTAAACAATCCTAGCAAGTAATCAAATCTATTGAAATATTTAAAACCGAACAAAGCACAACGTGTCTTTCTTCAAGAACCTCATTTAAAAACAAATGACAATTACAAATGGAATCCTAAGGAATATATGATATTGGCACAATCCACTTATAAGACAAAGACAAAAGGGATAACAATTTTATGGAAAACAAATGTGCTTAATCCAGAAATCATTTATAGGTATAAAGATAAAGAAGGCCTTATGGCATTAGTAATAATTAAATATGGTAACAGAATATGGACCCTAGCCAATCTATACTGGTTCCCAGGCATTGGATTAGGAACTGTTAAAAGACACCTGGATTTCATTTCCAATTATCATAAATGCAACTTAATATTAGGAGGAGATTTTAACTGTATATTTGATATTTCTGAAACCACAAATAAAAGACCACTGCATATATCTGCTGTATCAAAAGCTTAGACAGGTGGGTAGAATAATTTCATCTTGTAGATACTTTCACATTTAAAGAAGATAAATCTTTGCTGTTTTCCAATCAAGATCACAGATTTGATACTCAAACTAGAATAGATAAAATAATTGCTGCCCATGATTTACACTCTAAATCATTAATTTCTCAATCATTCCCTGCCCCTTTTCAGACCACAATTCATCGATACTAAATCTTCAAAATGGGTACAAACCATTAATCTTTACCTCCAGAATTCCAGCATATATAACTAAAATTAAAGAGTTCAAACCCTGGTTATTATCTGAATTACAGTTCTTCTTGGATATTAATTACACCAGAGAGATAAATAAAATACTGATATGGGACTCATTAAAAGCTTACATATGTGGTAAAACCCTAACTTGGTATAAAAAAAAAATCAGAGAATGGGATTCTGAATTATTAGATCAACAATCCAAACTTTTTTCAGAAAAAGCTGAAAAAAATCAAAATCATTTGGAGAAGAAAAAAAAGTAGAGGTATTAAACAATAAATACAACAAACTTCTAACACATAAAACTAGTTTAGAAAAACTAAAAATTAATGCCTTGGCCACTTCTTCTAAATATCTACATAATTTATCCATAAGAATCAAAATACAGTCAAAAGTTAATAACATTAAACATATCTTCCACAAAAAGAAAGGAAAAAAATGTCTCAGATAAAGGTGACATTCTTGATGCCTATAGAAATCACTATATGGAAGATTTCCAAAAAGAAAATATACATATCAATCAATTAAATCTAGATGAAAAATGTTCTAATATAAAAAAAAATACCAGAAAATTTAAAACTAGATCAGCAAGCACCCATATCATACATAGAAATTACAGATACAATAAAAGAGGGTAAAAATAATAAACCTCCAGATATAGATGGCATCGTGGAAATGTATAAACTTTTCCTTCAAAGATATTGTCCTTCTTCCATAAATCTCTATTAGAAATTCAGTCACAAGCTTTAATACCACCTCTTGAAGATATTCCTTAATCACACCAATCCTAAAGGAAAACAAATCCTCAAACCTTTGTATCTCATATAGAACTATATCGTTATTAAATGATGACTATAAGATATTTATGACAGTATTAACTAACAGAATGAAAATATCACTATCCAAAACAATAAATAATGATCAAACTGGATTTATACATCATAGACACACACATGGCAATATTAAAAGAATAATTTATCTTATAGATTATATTAATAAAGAAAATAAACAAATATTAATAATTGTCTTAGATGTAGAGAAAACCTTTGATTCCCTAAATTGGGACTATTTATTCAAAATTCTGGTGTTATTTGAATTCCCTCCTTCCTTTGTTCATCTACTAAATATATATATATATATATATATATATATATATATATATATATATATATATATATATATATATACACACACACACACAAAAATAATTTAGCATATGTTAAGCTAGGTCCTTTCACCTCTCAATCTCTACATTTATTAAAGGGTACTAAACAAGGATGTCCAATGTCACCAATTCTATTTGTTTTGGCTATTGAAATATTGGCAGGTGCAATACGTAACAATACAAAAATCAAAGGAGTAGATGTTTATGATCAATACAATTCTAAAGTAATGCTCTTTGCTGATGACATATTATTAACATTATCCAATGCAAAAGAGACATTAGAATAACTGGATATTTTAATTGACACATTTTACAGGACTTCAGGACTTCATTTCAACAAATCAAAATCATTTTTTTTATTTTTAAATAAAAAAAAAAGAATTGCAGATGAAGGGGAATCACGTTATAGAGAAATAAAAATCTACCTTAAAATATCTAGGAATTGAGTTATGCAAAGATAATAATGGATTAGTCTTAAAAACGTCAATAATATCATCAATACAATTAAAATCACTGTGGAAAATGGAATAAAATTATATTAACATTTGAAGATAGACTACAGTTAATAAAATGGTTTTACTACCCAAGATTCTATATATAGCTTTGGCAATACAATGGTTACCAGAAAGGAATATACTCAAATAAATGAACTCATACCTAATAAAATTTTTATGGTTTCCCAAAAGAAACAGAATAGCTTTAATGCATCATATCAAACCATGGAAACAGGGAGGATTAAACTTTCCTGATACAGAAACACATATAAAAACATCAATATCTAAAACAATCTCAGATTGGATAAGTCCATGTTATTCTGCAAATTGGAAAGAATTACTAACTGTAATATCAATAAATTAATTTGATTTACAAAAAAAAAAAAATCAAATAGATAAAAACAATTTGCCATTGCAAATATTATGTATTAGTATGCAATATAACATAACTAAGCCCACTAAAACTCATATGATTGATTATTACATTGACTCATTTAGGTAAATTATTAATGCAAATATAGATTTAAAAATCTGGTTCGATCTTTTAACACCATTCATAGTTACAAAGAGCTATCCACATAAAACATACAGAGAAATAATTAATTCCTGGGAACAGAAAGGATTTGTTTGTTGGTTTCAATGTATCAAAGAACTAAAAGTTCTGGATATGCAAACAATAGAAACAACATACAAAATTCCACAACAAGATTGGCTAATTATGCAAAGCATTCTGAAGTATTCACAAGCTTTATGCAGAATAATTAGTAATTCTTCATTTAAAGAAATACCTAAACTTACAAACTACCTATATGAAATCATATATAATGATTATGACATGGGAAATAGTATTTCAAAATTTTACAAGATATTGATAAATTGATAAATTGATAAATTATAAAACAACACCCAAATGCTCATATTGCAATTATATTACAAAAGGACACTCATTACAGCTAACTGAAGAAATGAAATTAAATATTTTATTATCAATAAAACATACATCTTATACACAATACTGGAAAGTTTTTAATTGGAAATGCTTACACTGAGCATTCTTAATCCAAGACAGAATTAATGAAATTAATTCTTCCACAAAGGGAATATGTTGGAGGTGTGAGCAAATACACAATGCAAATTGGAATCACATTTTTTTGACTGTGTTAAAATTAAGCCATTTTGGAATGGTATTAAAAACTTTTTGCAAGCTTTATTTAATGAATTGTTTAACTTATCTAAAACTCTATTATTATTAAATGTTTATGAAAGTCCTCATTTGAATGAGTCAAATATTTTTCTAGTACGGGCAATACTTACAATCTCAATGAAGTGTATAACAAGAAGATGGAATACAAACACAATACAGACTTTGGAAGACTTCTACAGCCTACTGAAAACCACAGCATTGTTGGAAATTAAAATTAAAGAATTAAGGATTCATCCTAAGCCATTTATTAACAATCCATGGAAAAAAGTCTTATCATTGATTGACACTTTACAATAACTGAAGAGTTACACTCTGATAACTGGATTGTTATACCTATAAAGTTATTGTATATATTGAGCTCTGTTATAGCGTCAGGCTGATGTACAAATACTATGGAATTTATTCAACTGTATTTGAAAAATAAAAAAAATGTTTGAGGAAAGTACATTTAGCTGACTAGAAATATCTTAGCAGAGCAGAGTGAATTGCAACAGAGAAATGCAGAGGAAGGCAATAAAATCACAAGATATTGCCGCAAGCTGTGTATATTCATTTAACCTTGGTTTATTCATTTATTTATTTATTTAACGAGAAAATCTCCAAAATGAAACTCCAAAAATCCACAAAAGCACAATGGGGCTGGAAACTCAGAGATTAAATCCACCGATGTTGAACTAACTTCCGACAGTTTATTAACAGTTATAAAAAGATAAAACAAAAAATACGTAAGCGCTTTCGTTTGGCCACTGCCAAACTTTTTCAAACATTTACAAATTCATTTCCTGTTGAATATATAGACGTAATGTATTAATTATACAAATTAAGTTACGTCTCTAATTGATTGATTGTTAAATTAACGTGCCTTCTCCTATACACTTTTAAACTATACAACCCTAGCACTAATAATTCTTCAAAAATACCTACAGTTTTATATTTTTAATACTTAAAATTAAGTCCTATAAAAATATTGAATATGACATGTAAAATATAACCGTGTGTTCACAGAAATGTCTTAAATTAATTTATACACATGTTTTTTTACAAACCTTTTGTTTTCTTAACTATTAAAATTTTTACGACATGGATGGCTTACGCTGTCTAAATTCAATGAGTTGTATAATGAAATACTACTTATATTAAATAATGTATTCAGTACAAAATAACCAATGGTTATGTTCATCAATTGTAAGCTGTGCATTAGTTTCTTTAGTAACTCACATATTTATATCTATGCTTATGTATGTATACATATACGCGTATACATTCGTATATTGTAAAACAAGTGTAAATATATACACATTTATACACATGCACAATTTACCAAAACTAATTGTTATTAAACAAAAAATAGAGAATAATAATGAAGAGGACCTAATAGTCATAATAGGGAATCAACCATTTGTATATGTAACAGCAACTATACTCAAAATTATATATATATATATATGGTTCCCATTCAGAAGCCTGAAACATCATAAGCCTGAAAATCAAAATCCTGAAACCAAAAGCCTGAAAATTCAGAATCCTGAAAACTCAAAATCCTGAAAGCCCAAAATCCTGAAAGACCAAAATCCTGAAACTCAAAATCCTGAAAACACAAAATAGACATACTGATGTCATTGTGGCTTTGCTATTGTTAGCCCTGTGGTGTTAGGTCATGCGTTGGAGTCAGGTAAGTGTGCGGTTGGTTTTATGTTAGGGTTAGGGGCGGTTTAAGTGAGTTAGGGTTAGGGCGCAGGTTAGGCATGTATGCAATAGTGACAAATATTGGAGTTAGGGGCGGTTTAAGTGAGTTAGGGTTAGGCCGCGGGTCAGGTGAGTGTGCGATAGTGACGGACCTTAGGGTTAGGGTTAGGGTCAGGGTCAGTTGGTAGATATTAGTGTCTTTATAGTGACATATTAGCATTATTTGTGTTTTCAGGATTTTGAGTTTCAGGATTTTGGTCTTTCAGGATTTTGGGCTTTCAGGATTTTGAGTTTTCAGGATTCTGAATTTTCAGGCTTTTGGTTTCAGGATTTTGATTTTCAGGCTTATGATGTTTCAGGCTTCTGAATGGGAACCGTATATATATATATATATATATATATATATATATATATATATATATATGTATATGTGTGCAGTTGAAATTTAAATATATAAGTAAAATTTATTGTGTGTTTTGTAAGTACGTTATATTATTAAAAACATAAATAGTATATATGTATATATATATATATATATATATATATATATATATATATATATATATATAAATTTCGTCAATAAGTTAATAAATATATTAAAATATTAAAATAGAAAATAAATAATTGTATAATGATGAAAATGTATATAAAAGTACGAATTTATCTTTTCAAATTTAATTTTAATAAATGTCCATTTATTTAATAAATAAATAAGGTAGATAATTTTTAATTACCTTGATAAAGATTTTAATTTTAAAATACTACTTATTGAAATATAGTTGTTCATTACCGGCCAATTATTGGAGTTTAGTCTTAGTTGCCATTCCAGTTCTGATAAATATTTATTTATTTACTTGTATTTGTTTTCTGGAGAAGGGCAGTAATCTTCATGAACCTTTTTCACACTCATCCCAGGAGCAGTGTCTGGTTAATTGACTTGCTCAGTCACACAGTTAGACAATAGAGGCTGAGGGTATCAAACCTTGTACCATTGGACTACAGCTGTTATCCAGTGCCAGACATGTTGCAAATGGAAAGGTGGAAGATTAATGATACAGAAGGTTGAAGATACATTGATAAGATGAGATAGAGCCAGGGGCAAATTAGATTATGAAAGAAGAAAGATAATTGTGGTTTACAACAATAGATAGCCAACAGGTACGTATAAATTAATGTACCAAAACAGTCAGTAACACTTAGCTGATGGCTAGATTAGAGCCCTTGAAGTTAGTCAAAAATATTTCTTTTTATCTCTCTCTCTGTATATATATATATATATATATATATATATATATATATATATATATATATATATATATATATATATATATATATATATATTAGTTCATCAAACCACACTTTACAACATTAAAATCACATAAAGTACAGTGACAGCTAAATGAAAGAAGATGGGGTGAACAGAGAAAGAGAGAGAGAGAGAGACAGATGCAGAGAGGAATAGCAACAATATATTCTGTGGGACATGTAGGAATATCTGTATAGCATTTTTGTTTTAATTATTACATCATCATTAATCTGCCATGCTCTGTACAATAAAGTGTTTTCTACAGGTACAAATGAGGGGGAGTAGAATGCAATAAGCATGAATACCTAACTAAGATAAGGTTGGCTTAATTAGATTTCCTGGGCTGCAGCATTTCTGAAAATGATGTCTTGTCGCACTATTCTAATGTTATGTTAAAGAAATGTTTTATATGGAGAAAAACACAGACTTTTGCAGTTAAATGTATGATAGGAATATGAAATGTCATGAATTAATAAATTGAAGTACAACAGTATTCGAACCCCTTAACACTATACAAAAACATCAAGCTATAATAATCATGTCAACACATCATATTGGAACACCTACCTACCTATATTCACCAGTCTATGAACTGTTACATAAACTGCTCTACAGTACAGGCCTTAGTCACACAGAGGATTTAGCCAAATCTGTGAGAACATAACCAGACCACTGCAGAGTAAATGGAAGTTTTCATTATTTGTAATAAGCAGTTTAATAGAGTTCACTGTCACGCGGCATTACTGTGCTATGCTAAACTCTTCTTTGCAGATGTTGAGAACATAAAGTGAAGGCTTCTCCATGGGCCATTTCTGGCCATATGTTATGTGTGAATCTATTTTTTTTTTACCAGATTAAATGTAAAAAGGGGAGTGTAGGGCATTGGTGAAAATGAGAATGGCAACCAGACTGTAGGACACAGGGGAAAGAATACAGGAGTTTGCAGGAAGGTCATGGGAGAGCACCATAGCTATTTACTTCTTTGCAACATAAATGTACAGTTGTACACACAATTTCAAGACTTTGCAGAGTCACCACACAAGTGATGGGTGATAATGTGTTAATGTTGTAAATGTTGTATGGCCAACTGGACAAAATCAGTCATGTCAAGATGACACATAGGTGAAGTGGATAGTTATGCATAGGGCATATTTTTTTTTGGGGGGGGGGGTTGTTGGGAAAGGTGCTTAGGAATGCGAGGGTCAGGTATGTATAATAAATTAGTAATGTGCAGACATTCAGAACATACAAGACAGGGATGGTGAAAGAGACAAAAGGTTTGCGGACATCGGAAATACATCAACATCCAGCTATGAAAGGGAGAATTTAGTTCTCACCATTAGAATTATTACCAATGTCTCCTGCAGCAGCTTCCTGGGTCAGTGCTGGATGTGGCATTAACTCTGCAATGTGATACATGACTTTTTCAGCCCTGATGATACATGCACCAAGGCCTTTCTCCATCATATCTGCCACCACCCCTGTACTGCCATGTTACAAAAATCATCACTTACACTACTACTGGTTCTAGATTGTAACACTGCACCTGCAACTGGGGCATAGCTACCAGTTACAGTTGGAGAAGATAGGGCATGCATTGTGGAGGCAACAGTAACAGATTTTGATCCTGAAGTGCTGGGTGTCTCTGCTGCCATCTGTGGGGATATGGTGGGCCAAGCCATAGTGGTTGGTGTAGCTCTCTGTGCTGTTGGTCATTATTTTTTTTTAGCACCAAGTTACGCAAAACGCATATTGTCAATAAATTAGAACTCCTGCACACACACACACACACACACACACACACACACACACACACACACACACACACGATAAAGAGAGAGAAAGGGTGGGGGGGAAGAAATAAAATAGCTAATTAGATAAATGGCATGTCACAGTACTGCATTTTTTCAATAAACATAGTTTGAAAATACAACAATAATGATGATTTACTCTTGTACACCTTAGCCACATCCATATATAATGGAAAGATATTTACGTGCTATAAAATAAAAACAAAACTCACTGCTATCATATAGGAAACAGCAGCCTTTATTTCCCTATGTTGGATAGGAAATATAAATTCTAACTTAATAATTGCAAATACCATAATGTAGTATTCCTGACATATTATCGATGATAACATTTTATGAATATTTACACAATGATAACAAGTAATTGAAGCTTCTGTGTACTGAACCTACACACAGTTAAGCTTGTGTTCTCTTTACCTAATGCAAGCAATGAAAGTTATTTGGAAAGGCATGCATGCTTGCGATAAAGCTTGAGGTATGCCTTCTCAAGATGCTAGTGCTTTAGGGAATGAAAATAAAGTTCTGGCTTAAAGTTGTATCTGAGTCATACACTGTGGCACTCTGTGGCAAGTTAATCTCTTTTGGTTCACCTCATGGTTTGCAGCTATCTCCCCTGTAGCTGTACGGTACAAAAATAATAATAATAATATATATATATATATATATATATATATATATATATATATATATATATATATATATATATATATATATATATATATATATATATATATATATATATATATTGCTTGTTTGTGTCTTTCGGCTTTTCCCGGTTAGGGGTCACCACAGCGGAAGCGGAACTGGCTTGCCGGGCCTAACGCAACGCCCATTCTCGCATGTCGCTACACAGAAGACGCTCTGAGAATTGATATACACACACATATGTATATATATGTATATATATATATATATATATATATATATATATATATATATATATATATATATATATATATATATATACACACACATATATATATATATACATATCTATATATATATACGGTTCTACCTGACTTCGTCGACAGCTGAGAAGACCGACATCGAATCCGAGCTCCAGAAGATCGAAGAAGACCGACGCGAATCACGGGTAGAAGAACAACGACAATAAAGAAGACCGACAAAACGGATGACAACACCAAAGGCTGTGTGGTAAAATAAGTGCGAGGCAGGTAAGTGTGTCTGTGGGGATAGGGGTGGGTTAAGTGAGTTAGGGTTAATAGGGGTGGGTTAAGTGAGTTAGGGTTGGGTTAAGTGAGTTAGGGTTAGGGAGGCGATAGGGGTGGGTTAAGTGAGTTAGGGTTATAAGTGAGTTAGGGTTAGGGGCCGGTAGGTAGTGTGTGCACGATAGTGACGGACCTTAGGGTTAGGGGTAAGGTTTAGTGTGTGGGGATTTTGGTGTGCTTGTGTTGTGTGTGTGGTTTGTGGAATGGGGATGTGTTTTGTTTTGTATGGGTTTCGTTTAAATTGTTGTGTGCGTCGGTTATATTTTTCGGTTATGTGTGGTTTCGTGTTTATGGACTGTCGAATATGTGGGTGTGGTGATGTGGTTGTCGGTGTTGTGTGGTTTGATTATGTCAGGTAGAACCATATATACATATATATATATATATATATATATATATATATATATATATATATATATATATATATACACACATATATATATATATATATATATATATATATATATATATATATATATATATATATATATATATATATATATATATATATATATATATATATATATATATATATATATATATATATATATATATATATATATATATATATATATATATATATATATATATATATATGAAAGAAGACGCCTGAGAATTGATATACACACATATATATATATATATATATATATATATATATATATATATATATATATATATACATATATATATATATATATATATATACATATATATATATATATATATATATATATATATATATATATATATATATATATATATATATATATATATATATATATATATATATATATATATATATATATATATATATATATATATATATATATATATATATATAAAATCCCACTTACCCAACTTTCAAAACACTGAGATGAAAAATTCGAAACTCCAGAAGACTGACAACTCTTAACACCACGTTCACTACGGGTAAGTAACTGCTTAGCCAGCATGTTGACTTTTGCCCCTTTCCTCCACAGTAGTGTGATTTTGGAGTTGGTATACTTAGCTAGATGAGTGTGTGGAGGGCAAAGGCCCCCACATGGGTGGGTTTTCTTTGCTTTGGCTTTAGTGTCTCTTCAGGGTTGGGTGAGCGGTTACTTACCCATAGTGATCTGTCAGTGTTCTGAGTGGTTGGTCTTCTGAAGTTTTGAGATTTGATCTTGGTGTTTTGAAATCCCGGTAAGTGGGATTTTGGTCTTCTGAAGTAGACCCATATATATGTATTTATATATAGATAGATATATATATATATATATATATATATATATATATATATATATATAGATATATGGATCTACTTGATATGGTCGACATTCATATGGCAGATACCATATGATCGGCATTCGAAATGTTGACCATAAAACTAACAAACCGCCACCCCGCACCCCCCCCAGAACATAAATATATCAACTCCGAGATGGCACTACAGTGCGGAAGATGGAAATCATTCCATTCCGTACTGTACAGAGATGCCGGTTCCGCATGGTCGACATTTCAAATGTTGATCAAATGGTCTCGGCCATATGGATGTCAACATTTTGAAATGTCGACCATGTGAAGGAAACACACATATATATACACACACACACACACACACACACACACACACACACACACACACACACATATATATATATATATATATATATATATGTGTGTGTGTGTGTGTGTGTGTGTCTGTGTATATGAAAGTATAATGAGAACCTGCATTAGTTGGCTAGATTATAGACATTTTATGAGTTGGTGCATTTACACAACTGGGGGGGGGGGTGTTTGCAGTCTTAAAGTCAGCCTCTCATTGGCTTAGGAGGTCCTCTTTTGCTTCTTAAGGTCACTATAGTGGTAATGACATTGTTCCCCAGTATGTAGAATTTCTGATGCATCGGAGACAGCCTTAGCTATTCCATACCTCAGCCTTATAGTGAGATCCAGTATAATCCTCTTGCAACAGCCTACAGCTGTAGTGCTTTAAGATGACTGACACAAAGATCCTTGACTCCTGACAACCCAACCTTTGTGTTGTAAATTTAGCACCATTCTTTCCATTGCCAGCCATGCCTGCAAAAGTCAAGCTAACGAAATATACATACATGCATATATACATACAAACATACATACATACATACATACGTACAAATATTTCAAGCATGGGCATTAATGTCCTACTAGCTTGCCAATATACCAAAACACTTGTCCCCATAATAAGTGTCCAGGCTGTTCTTAAAAATATCTAAACTAGTACTTGCTTTAACTTAATTTGGTAGTCTATTTTATGCATCAGCTTCTCTGTCAGAGAACTAATTAATACACTTCTCATTCCTACAGAATCTTTTACATAGGATGTCTGATGATTCTCTAGTACTTTTTGTTAAACCCAAACATTCACAGAGGTAGTTGTCTCTAAGTGGCCCATATACCTGAATACGATCTCCTCTTAGATATCTGATAGAGATACTGTACAAGTTCAGATATTTTAGCCTTTCATAATAACTTACATGTTCACATCGATGGATGCCTTTGGTATATTTCCTCTGTACCCTTTCCAGTTACTCATGCTTTTTTTCTTATAGGGTTTCCATATTGTTATTCTATGCTCAGGTTTGGGTCTAATGTAAATAAGAAAAAAATTACTTCATTATTTTTGATTTCCTAGACTTTATTAATCTTTTTATACAACCTATAGTTTTATAGCTATCATTAACCATTTGTTTGATATGATTATAAAAACTCATAGCTGACTCTACCCATATACCCAGGTCCATAAAGGAATCTACAGTTTCAATCATTGTGTGCTGTATTAAATATTCACCTATCAATTTATGTCTCCCAAATCTCAAATGCTTTGTTTTTATGTATTTATGAGCATATTATTCTCTTGTGCCCAAATGGTCAATTTATTCAAGGTTTTTTAAAGACATGCCTTATCTGTAACACATGTATTCAGTTTACCCAATTTCAGGTCATCTGCATATAGACTGTAAAACACCTCAGATGAAAAGGTTAGGTCTGAAAGGTACAATCTAAACAAGTAAGGGCCTCGGACAGAGCCACCTGGGGTGCCCTGACTGTAACCAAGGATTTCACCTGTCCAGTTGCTGTATGATACTTACTATGTCCTATTTGTAAGCCATGCAGCTATCCATCTTATCAAGAGTACATCAATACCAAGTTGTACCAATTTATTGATCAGTGTTTTGTATATGACCCTGTCAAATGCTGAAATTAAATCTAAATAAATTACATCACAGCAAATTTTTTCATTCATAGCTGTTATTATATTGTTATAGAACATCATGTTACAGGTGGTAATAGATCTGTTTTCAACATATGCATGCTGATATATGGTTTCAAGTCCTAATCTATCCAGTTCTGACAATAACTTATCCAATATTACCTTATCCATTATTTTTTCTCAACATGAAAGTAAACTTAAGGGTCTATATGACTTTGGGTTTGCCCTACTCTCCTTTCCCTTACGTCTTCAATCTTGAGGAATCTCCCCATATTTACATGTCCTAGTGAATAATAGGTACTGTAAGTTCTTGCTGAAGTGTTCTCAGGTCATTGTTACTAATTCCGTCTCCTCCCTGTGCTTTGTTTGGATTCAGTTTGCACAGTTCTTTTTCAATATAATCTAATTTTAGTCCAGTATCTGGGGTTACCTGGATGCCACTAGGACATCTTATCACCCCTTTTGTGGAACCAAACTGTTTTGCATAAAAGTGTGCAAATATATCTATAATCTATTGTGTCTGAGAATGCATTTTAGAATCTGCACACAGTTTATCAGTTTGTGTGTCTTTACTCCTTCCACATCTTGCGTATCGATAAAAAGGTTTCCTGTTATGCTTAATATCTTTATATAAATTTTCTTTACATTTTCTTGATCTTGTCTCACATTATGCTTAATCTGTCTGTCTAACTTGTCTATTTCAATTAGTTGTAGTTCAAGCCCTCTTCCATTTCTTATATTTTTTTGTCTCTCACCTTATTCAGGTATCTTGTTCTTATGGAAATATATTCCCCTGATGTATGCCTGGATCTTGATGTTAACCATTTTTTTTTAAATTTTTTGCACCCAAACAACTTCTCTTTCAAAACTTTCCACATTCCATCTGCAGTTTTTCCACTGAACACCTTAGTCCAGTTAGTTTTACATAGTGACTGTTTTGCTTCCGTATAATCTGTAATTAACCTTCTGTGCATTAGCTTAGATTTAAGTTTGGCAGAATTATATAACAACACATTAACCTTTATAACCCCATGATCATTGCACATCAATGGTAGTAAAATGTGACTTGAAGTGACTACTGACCATTCTTATGGCATAGTCATGTCTGCATTACAAAAATAATGCCACAGAATGCTACATGACCTATATTTTAGTATGTATTTAATTTGTTGTTTGCACAATTATTGCAGATGAGAGCATTCTATCTTTACAGAAAGGTTTGGCATTTTTCCTGTGTTAACAGAAAACGAAAAATGTGTTTTGTTTGTGGATTTATACCTGACTGACCTTAACAGTAGTGGAGATGACAATTATAATATTTTTTTCTCACATTTCTACTTCTACATTTTCAGTTGTTATTGTTAATGCTGTAATGTATTACACATTTAAACCTTTGTTATTTGCTTTACAGAAGTGCTATAGATTGTTGTTGATATTTGATTTAGAAACATTTATTTTGGGAGAGTTATAGTCATAGGAACATAGCATTAACTTTAAAGTTGTCATGTACATGTTGGATAATGCAGTCACATATAACTGAGCTCCCAGCCATGCTGTCTGTGAATGATATATATATATATATATATATATATATATATATATATATATATATATATATATATATATGTGTGTGTGTGTGTGTGTGTGTGTGTGTGTGTGTGTGTGTGTGTGTGTGTGTGTGTAATTATGTGCCTCTTTTTGATGTTTCATTTCATAAAATGATATGACACTCAAGAAGAAATCTATACTCCACATGTCACCATATAGTGATGCAAAAATAAGGTCATTATCCAGCACTTACATCTCCATAGAGATTTTCTGTTAGGGACAGGTAGAGGTGATTAATCTGCCAAAGATAAGATATGGCAGCAGTTGGTCGATGACATTAACGCTTGGGAGAACTTACTCCTAGATACGACATTGGACAAGTGACATCATAACCTCTGCCCCACCACAGGCTGGCTGTAGTTGCCTGGAAACAGGTGGTTACAGGAGGGGAGGTCCTGCTACCAAGCCTCCTCTAATTGAAACAGAGGAAAGCAGTGGAGTTCCTGTCCACTGTCAGAGATCCAGACAGCTTGTCAGGGTTTCACATAGAATCCTTGACTTTGGTGCAAATGTGGACCACAGACCCAGAGTGTCAAAAGCAGACCTTCTAGGTATGCAAAATGCAAATGTAATTGTTATATCTTTATATGGATATATCTTAGATTTCTGATATATATATATTTATGCATAGATAGATTAGATAGATAGATAGATAGATAGATAGATAGATAGATAGATAGATAGATAGATAGATAGATAGATAGAGAGATAAAAATAGATTAGATATAGCTATAGCTATATATATATATATATATATATATATATATATATATATATATATATAGATAAATATATCTATATGTAGATATAAATATACGTATAGAGAGAGAGAAAGACTGTGATGACTGTGAGTCAGAGAACAGTTATAGATAAATAATGGAGGGGGTTGGGGTTGCAGGAAATCCCACTCTTCACTGCATTTTTGTATGAGAACATTTTTAATCTGCACTTGCGAAGTGGATTGTTTTCTGGTTCTTATTTCATTTGCACTCTAATACCTACCAGACTTCTTTCCTTTCCATTCCTTTCATACTGTCACTTCTCAATTGTTGGCTACCAGCCCACCTGTACATACTAAGCACACATTTGGTTATTGTTACTACCGTATATAACATAAATTCAGGTCTTTATGACAGTAAAGTTTGTATTTTAATGCCATCTGTTAAAGTTTAACATATCTTTCATACAAGGAAAATGTCTGATCAATTTCATTCACCCTTTCTCTGTTTATTGTTTTTATTGCTTGTTATTATAGGTAATCCTGAGAGTAGCACTATAGAACTCCTACCACCAGATATCAAAGTATGGATATTTTCTAATGATGATGATGGTGATGAAGAGGCACAGTTTGGGAGTGCTAAGGGTCAGTCTGACAATGAAGTTGTGGATCCATAACTCTTGCCTATATTTCAGTCACAGTCAGTATACCTACACATACCTATGACACAGAGACCTCTGATATAGGTCAGATTGAGAGCAGTTACTCCATTTGCAGAGCCAGTTGCTTCTTTCAGTAGTCATCATGAGGATGTGGTGCCACACAGGAGGAGTCCTGTTATCCACTCTCCTCCTGATGCTGGTGTGTCATTAGGTACCACCAAATGTATGCATAGGACCAAAGTTAATGAACAGGTATATCCCACCATGGCCTAGGAAGAGATAGATTGACTACTAAATGTTGTGCATTCTGACATGAGTAACTGCCTGAACCATGTGGGCAACTCCTTGGATAGGCTAAAAGAAACAGGATCCAGAAGTGTCTGTGATGGAATGTTTGTTGAGGGAGGGTGGCTATATGGGTCTATATTAGATCACCGAATGCTTAAAAAAGTGAATGGTGATTAATCTACCCTATGTAAGTGAAAGCTTACAATTTTGAACTGTCAGAACAGCGATTTTTTTCCTAGGGAAAAAAAAATCCCTGTTCCAACAAAAAAAAAAAAAAAAAGAAAAAAGAAAATAAAATACTTTAAACATTACATTAAGTGGGGGGCTTTGCCCCCACACCACTCCCACGTTAATATACCAACTCTGAGACCACACTACAGAGCCAAAAATGGCAAAGTAATGAATTCTTTCCCAGGGAAAGAATTTGCTTAAAAGCCGCTTCGATATTTTGCCATTTCAGGCTTTTGAGTTTGACCCAGATGCATTTGAAAGAATGCGTCTTCGGTCTTCTAATAGGGAACTGGGTATACTCATGGCTGGAGAGCTGTTCTATCTCCTACTGTTAGTAGACGTGATAGTGCAAGATTCCACTCCTTGCAGTGACACTGCATCCACTGCTATGTCAGTGATTGTGGTGTCCACACTCACACATGGTTGGCCACTGGGTCATGTTTCTGGATGTAGTTGTGAGGAGAGGTTGTCCAACAGACATCACTCATGTTCAGGAAGCACCCCGTCTTCTATCTAGGGTTTTGGAAGTAGCAGTGCAACTCCTGCTGAAGTGGTTCTCGTGGTCAGGGGAGATGATGCTGAACTCATTACTCTACCATGCATGGCTCACACTCATCCGAGATGCTAGGATGTAGTGCTATCATAATGCCTGGTTGTGTTCCTGCAGACAAACACACACACACATGGAAAGAAAATTATTTGCCCATACCATCTCACATACATGGAAACTATTGAAACAGTACCATTGAGTGCTATACATCTGTTATTACTGGCCCTGAACACTGTATACCATGAGAGATACATGTACCATTGAGTGCTATACATCTGTTATTACTGGCCCTAAAGACTGTATACCATGAGAGATACATGTACCATTGAGTGCTATACACCTGTTATTACTAGCCGTGAACACTGTATACCATGAGAGATACATGTACCATTGAATGCTATACACCTGTTATTACTGGCCCTGAACACTGTATACCATGAGAGATACATGTACCATTGAGTGCTATACATCTGTTATTACTGGCCCTGAACACTGTATACCATGCGAGATACATGTACCATTGAGTGCTATGCATCTGTTATTACTGGCCCTAAAGACTGTATACCATGAGAGATACATGTACCATTGAGTGCTATACACTTGTTATTACTAGCCGTGAACACTGTATACCATGAGAGATACATGTACCATTGAGTGCTATACACCTGTTATTACTGGCCCTGAACACTGTATACCATGAGAGATACATGTACCATTGAGTGCTATACATCTGTTATTACTGGCCCTGAACACTGTATACCATGAGAGATACATGTACCATTGAGTGCTATGCATCTGTTATTACTGGCCCTGAACACTGTATACCATGAGAGATACATGTACCATTGAGTGCTATACATCTGTTATTACTGGCCCTGAACACTGTATACCATAAGAGATACATGTATTTCTTACTTGCACACACTAACTTCTGCAGTATCGATCTGCCTTTCTACCCCCTCCCAACCTATACAAATGATGATGACTGTGCTCTGTTCTTTGCACATGTCTTTTTGACTTAGGGATGCATATATGTCTGATGCACACACTGGATACCTAATGCTTGCTTATTCACAAGCTTTCATTTGTCAGTATGCATTGCAGAATAAAAGTTGTTGATTTCTTGTTCATATTCATTTGTGAATGGTTGCTTCTATAATTGTTGAA
Source organism: Protopterus annectens (assembly GCF_019279795.1). Lineage (NCBI taxonomy): Eukaryota > Metazoa > Chordata > Ceratodontiformes > Protopteridae > Protopterus > Protopterus annectens. The sequence goes on along the minus strand of NC_056744.1, from coordinate 257,175,415 downwards.
CCGTGTTGGATTTCAGTTAGTATTGTCATTACAGAATTGGGAACATCAGGTACTTCAGTCTTGCTTCTTGGTATAGTTTTGCAAATGAGGGCATAATTGACCCATTCCATATTTTATAGAAAATGGCCAATTGAAATTCTTGATGCACAGTATTGTTTGTAATACATAAGTAAAAATATCAAAACTCTGACAGGGGAGATATTACTGATATAACAGTGTACTACAGACAAATATTCTACATAGGGGTATAAACATATTTCCATTTGAGAGTAATCAGTTCTATATTTTTTTTTTCTTTACAGTTTCCACACTTACCTTGTCAGTAGTACAGGTACAAATTGTGTGCTTGGGGGTTGTTCCTGCATGATCCTATCAAAACACAGCCATTACATAGTTTAGTAAAGGTTTTGATGTTTGAAAAGCATCAGTTTTCCTATTTGTATTTGGGTGGAATCTTAGGCTTTGAGCTAGGTAGTGACTGTGTGTGCTATCCTTGGCATCTTAGCCTGTGCCAGAGCATACTATGGATTACATGCCAGCACCATCTTCAGCTGGAGGTTGGCCCTCAGACTCCTCACCTGTACCTGCTGCTGCTCTTCTGTTGGCGCTGCCTGTGGTCCAGCCCCTTACTGCCCTTGTTGAAGCTGTTTCCTTAGTATTACATTATGTAACATGACAGATCCTGTAAGTATTTTGGCAGAGGTGCATGGTTTGTACTGTATTCAACCTCCTGGTATATCTAGACACTGGAACCTTGATTTAAGCAAACATGTTCAATAATGTTCCTAGTTTGAGCCTGGGCCTCATTGTATCCTTGCTCAGTGGGGTTGTGTGGCTTCCTCATAGATGTCTCGACCCAGGGCTTCGTGCATACCCAGCCTCCCCCACTAGATGACCTTGATGAATTTTGCCCCTAGCGAACATGGTATGTAGCTCAAAAGTGTAATCCAAAAAAAAAATGCCTCGGTTACAACAAGATGAAGAAAGATAAAAAATTCCAAATAAGCAACTAAGAAGTGCTAAAAAAAAGAGAACTTTAATTTAACAAATAAAAATAAATCAGATACATCTAGTAAATCAAGCGCTTTCGTCTCCAACCATTTGGAGACTTTATCAAGACAGAGCATGCCCCAACTGCTAGTAAATTTATAATACAAAGTTAATTACTGAATCAATCAACATCAAGGGTTCATGAATAATTCATGAGCAATGATTTTTCCTACAGTTTACATCTAATAATGTCAAATAACCACACATAAAACATTCATCATCCTAAATATTACCCACTATAATACATATAAATACATAACTAAATATTCCAAAGGTTCCTGGAATTCATAAATTCAAATGCACTGGAACAACTAGTCACCTCTCCCACTAGGGGAGATAATATACTAGACCTGATCATCACAAACATGGGGACAAAATGCTCCACACTGGAAGTATACCCCTCACTAGTGAGATCTGACCACAAACTAATCACCCTGGATATACATATCCCACCTCCACCCCCAGCACAAAAGACCACAGTGAAAAACTTCTCAAAAGCAGACTTCACTCTTCTTAAGACTGAGATGGTATCCTTTAAGCCCACTGTGCCAGTGGATACCACATCACACAATGCTGAATCCTTCACAAATGCTTTCTATGGACATCTCCAAGAATGCATGGATCATGCAATCCCAAACAAATCCAAGTCCCTCTCCACCAAAGGTAAGCGTCCTGTCTGGTGGACCTCAGCCATAAACAAATTGTATAACAAAAGAAGGAAGCTGCTGCACGTCAGAGCAAAATCCCATGAAGGGAAGACATCTCTGATCAACATTAGCAGAAAACTACGTTCTCTCATAAAAACATCCAAGGCCAACTTTGAGAGAAAAATCGCTAAGGACACTAAAGATAACCACAAAGCCTTCTTCAGCTATGTTAGAAACCTGGGTGGAAACCCTCAGATATGCTCAGAGTTGGTTCACAACAACATAAAATACACTGAACCCACAGATATTGCCAACATTCTGGCTGACAGGTTCAGTGCAAATTTCTCCCCTCCTTCACCCCCAAAAGAAGAAATACTTATCCCAACTGAATGTAATCTCCCTGTCATCTCAGATGTCCAAGTGAGAACTGCCCTAAACAAAGCAAAAAACACAGCATCAATGGGACCTGACGGTATCCCAGGTTGCGTGTTACGTGAACTCCAAGAGGAGCTAAACCCACACATAAAAATGCTATTTAACCTTAGTCTTACTTCGGGATATGTACCTGAACACTGGCATACAGCAACAGTGGTCCCACTCCACAAGGGGGGTGCCTCTACAGACCCTGGAAACTACCAACCCATAAGCTTAACCAGCCTGGCCTGCAAAGCTATGGAAAGAATCATTATGGAACTCATAAACAGAGACATAGGGGACCTACAGACACTTGACCCCACCAAGTTCGGCTTTGTAAAGGGCAGATCCTGCCTTTTAAACCTGGTTGACTTTTTCGAAACAGTCACTAGAGCCATTGATGAGGGCAAAGCAGTCCATACAGCATACCTGGACTTGGCTAAGGCCTTCGACACAATACCCCACTCAGGCATCATAGATAAGCTCAACAGCTTAAAAGTAAACCCTTATGTCACTAGATGGGTTGCAAACTGGCTAAAGGACAGAACCCATAAAGTTAAAATCACTGGAGCAATGTCAAACTCAAAGCCAGTCACAAGTGGTGTCCCACAGGGATCTGTCCTGGGACCCCTCTTGTTCGGCATTTATTTCTCAGATGTTAAAGCAAACATGGGAGGGCTGTGGCTGACAAAGTTCGCAGATGACTGCAAACTAGGCGCCATAGTCGATACACCAGCAGACACACACATCCTACAAAAAGGCCACACAGAAACGGACAACTGGTGCCGGAGTCACGGCCTTAAACTAAATGCCAAAAAATGTATAGTCATCTCCTTTGGGAAAAACAAAGTACCCACAAATTATCACATAGACAGCAACCCACTGAGTACGGAAAAAGTAATCGGAGACCTAGGGACCCAAGTCGACAGCGACCTCTCATTTGACACCCACGCTGCCAAAGTGGTTAGAAAAACATTCTACCTTGCACACCTCATCATGAAGGGATTCACATCCAGATCCAAGGATGTCATTGTACCCCTATATTCCTTCCTCATCAGACCCATGATTGAGTACAATGCCCCATTTGGTATGTACCTCACCCGGCATTTGCAACAGCTGGAGAGACCATAAAAGTACCTCACCAAAAGGATCAAGGGTCTCCAACATATGTCTTATTCTGCCAGACTAAAGAAACTTCAGCTCTATTCAGTAGCATACCGCCTGCTCAGAGGTGATCTCTGCCTGACGTACAAGGCCATGTCCAATCAGGATCTGATGGACATGCTCCACCTCAAAAAATCCAAATCCACCAGGACCACGAGAGCTAAAGACCTAAACCTCAGCACAAGTATGAATAGGACATGCTGGAGGGATAGATTCATAACCCAGAGGCTTCCCATGCTTTGGAACAAGATCCCAGTTCATATTAGGCAGAGCCCCTCACTGACTCTTTTCAAGAGAAATCTTGATGAGTGGATGGGAGATCGTAAGTTTACCCCGGGGGTCACATCTGTGTCACTGCTAGACAGGGGCACAGTAAACTAATTCTATTATATAAGGGGACCTTCATTGTGTCACTACTAGACAGAGGCACAGTATTCTAAATTTATTCTGTACATTTTTGTACCACTTCATGGGGTGGCAAAAGCCACATCACTATGGCTAGGCTTACAAATGCCCCAGGGCAGATAGCCTAGTACTATACTATGAAACTATGAAACTATAAAAAATATATTATTAAAAAATCTAATAAAAACTCAACATTTCCTATATGTTGTACACCTCAAATAACCCCAATATATTATAGTATAAATGAATAAACACATGTATAAATAAATAATAGATACAGTATAAAATTCACCAATGCATACATATAAGACATAAAAATAAAGCATATGTTTCAACTATTAAGAATTACAAGAACATTTCTTTAAAAGCATCACCTGTCTAAAGCTTTTAATCTTAAAAAGCAAGTAATTGCAACAGATTCATTTAAGACACTGTTATTGAAGTTATTGAACTAGACCCAAGATGTGGATCTTGGACTTTATATTTGGAGAGAAGTGAGGCCTTATGGCAGTTGAGAATGAATGCAATTCAATGGCCAGGCTTAAATGAATCTGAGTGGACTTGATTGCTTTATAGTTTCCTGAATAGATCCACAATGTTGGTATTTGTTAATTAGCATGTACTTCAGGTCTTTATGTTTTCACTTGCATATTCTGCCATTCCCTTTGTTTGGCAGCTCTACACATTGTATAGAGACAAATAAAGAATACCAAATATCATGCGACACACCACCAACTACAATAGCTACACTTCCTGTAGCTGTTACTGAATCCAGTCCATTGTTTTTATTACCTCATCCCCTTATACACAGAAATACATTTATAGAAAACTCAATCTTTCCTGACTCTCCTGAGATAATGGAGTGCCCACTGTTGACCTACTTACCCATTCTAGCCATTGTGCTCCTTCTGACTTACAAACATGTGCACAAGAGATCCATGCACTTAAATGAAAGATTTGCCTCCACTTATATAAAAATAGACATCCACAAGGCTGCAGTTAGAGTAAAATCTAATTTAATAGTAGTATAAAACAACAATGAGAATTGGTAAGCACTTTCGCGGCAAACCCACTTCTTCAGACCATAACTAAAACCACATTAATAGAAAACTTTATATACAGATAACCAGCCATTCAGATAAAAGATAACAAATCACATGATATCAATTAGTGATGCAAACCTCTTTTCTTTAAGGCAGGTTTTAAAAACACAGCATTATTTATACCAAGGTATACATTAGTCCTCAGGTCTAGCATCCATCTTAGCTCTATATACTCTGTTTCATTGACTATATCACCTTCTGTAATATTAGTGCCAACTTTATGCAAGACCAGAAACTTAAATTGGTGCATGTCACCTGAATCAGTCATGTTTGGACAGTGTATTACTTACTTTCTTATTGCAGATATCATTAATGTGCTCAAGCACTCTTTCTTTTAGTGTACTATTGTTTTTTTTCCAATATAGACCCCTTCACAGGCTGTGCAATGTGCCCAATAGACTATATTCTTATCAGTGCAATCAGCATAGTTGTGAAACTCAATCTTTTTCATAGACCTAGGATACAAAACAGAAGTAGCTGTCCATATGTATCTGTATAAACAAAACTACCATAGTATGATACACTCTGAGTGCAGAGGCACATATACATGCAGATCATGTAGTGCCTGCAAATACATATGCTGCAAAAGCACTTACCAATTCTCATTGCTGTTTTATACTACTATTAAGTTGGATTTTACTCTAACCTCAGCTTTCTTGACGTCTATTTTATGTTATTGCTGCTTTTGACTTAGTCTGAGTTCCTGCTCGGCTTTTTATTTCCTGATCCTGCCTCCACTTGATGTCCAAGTCTTTCCCTTCACTAAGGTATTGCAGAAATAAACAATTATCATACTGGATATCTTTTATAAACCAGACCCCTTGCCCTATCCAAGCTCACCATCTAAAATCTAGCTCCTCTCTTAAAAAGCCATTGAAGACCCACAGATAAGAGTGAGCTAAAAATATAGGTCCCCTAGCATGAAAGATATCCCTTACAGCAGAACTGTTTCTCAAACCACGAGTCGAGACTTCTGGGGTCAATTACCTCAGAAGAGGACTTCTCTTTCCTTAATGGTAACAAGTTCATCATATTGCAAAATTGCATCATAAACCTTAATGGCCTATGCCTCTGCCTAGCTCATAAATGCTGCCACCTGAAGGATTGCATTGGCATAAGCCAGTAAATTTGGTATAATTCTCCGTCCACCCCCCAAAACATCATAAGAACAAAGCACTTAGTCCAGCTGAATCTTGTCCAGATCCTCTGGTAAATAATTAATATTTTCTTCTGCCAGTCTTTTACATATGAGGATTGTACTAGATTAAGCAAATGTCTTAAAATAAATAAAATCCTAGGCACTATCAAAGTTTTAAATAGCTTAACTCTACTCAAAAAGGAAGGCATAACCCTAACCAGACCCTGCACCCATCATCCAAGTAATGTGAAAGTCACTTTTCATTCAACTGAATCATCCTGGACCAGTCTAAAGCCATCCAAACACTAAGGCATAAAACCTATGAAACAACCTTGGTAAGATTGGATTGCTTCACCAGGACTGTACTGGCCTTGCTAGTGAGGGGAAAGATACAAGACTTCTTGTAGTTTACCTAGAGCCCTGAAACCTCAGAACACTCCTCAGACCTACATATAACACATCCCATGCTGTCCTTTGTCTTTGACATCTAAATTACACAGCCACCTGTGAAACAAGATGGTAAAAGAAAGTCCATAGTTGCAAAGGAGTTGGCATCTGCCTTATGCCATGCATGTAGGAACATGTCAAAAACTGGCATAGCCAGTACAAACAAGGAGAACCCCTGTTGGGTAACCCTGCCTAGTTCAAGAGGCAAGGAGAGAACCCCAATAATGAACATATGTGGCTTGAAATCAGATATAGCAATTTACATCCCTATCAAAGGTCCAAAGATGCCACATATGTTTTAGCATAACCCACAGGACATTCCATTCAATATTATCAAAAACCTTGTGGAAAGCCCCTAAAAAGGCACAAAAATGCTCATTATATTGTTGCTTATGCTTCTAGGTATTAAGACACAAACATATTAAGTCTGGCCCTCCTGTTCTCCCCTTTGATAAACCCCTAATGCTTTGTTGCAACATACTTTGGCAGAATTCTCTCTAACCTTTGGACCAGAATCTTGGCAGATCTGAATCTGTAAAAGAGAAGCTTCATTATATAACAAAAAATGTATGAATGAGTGCACAGAGGTTGACGTTACAATTTACATTGTTGCTCCGTGTGTTTGCCCAGGCACATCTTCTCACCAGTGCACCATGTCATAATGCTGATGTGAAACACTGCAGTTGTCAAAGTCCAAGGGACAGTGAGGACACAATCAGTTGCATTTCTCACATGAGTAGGATTACTGCAATAAAATGGAGCAAGTAACAGACCTCATAGGAAGCAAAACCATAACTACCACATGGCAAATGTAACATACATGCATACACCCTAACAAGGCTGATAAGTGAAGCAGTCATGATGCAAGTCCCCCAAAACATAGCACACATCCTTGCAGATTTACATGGATCACCTATGTAGCCATTATTGACAATTATCTCCAAGTGGGCATCACAGCAGTGGTTTAAGACTCCAAAGAAATAAATTATAGGTTCATAGGGTCATAGGTAGGTACTAGGCTATCTGCCCAAGGGCCTACGCAAGCCTAGCCAACAAGGTTCCCTGGCTTATGCCACCCAAGCAAGTTATTCTCCTGTGCCACTGTCGAGCAGAGACACAGAAGTGATCCCCAGGGTGTATTTTCTATTTCCCATCCACTCATCAAGATTTTTCTTGAAGAGTGCTAATGAAGAACTTTACTTGACATAGATGGGTGGCCTGTTCCAGAGTATGGAAAGTCTCTGGGACAGGAATCTATCCCTCCAGCATGTCCTGTTTATTGTGGTGACAAGGTTTAAGTCTCTAGAGCATGTAGCTCAGAGGGATTCAGATTTCTTTAGGTGTAGCATGTCCAACAGCTCTGGTTTGACATAGCTTTATATGTTAGGCAGAGATCACCTCGGAGTAGGTGATATGCTATAGAGTAAAGCTTGAGTTTTTTGAGGTGGTCAGTGTAGTGCATTTGTTTGAGGCCAGTAATCCTCTTTGTGAGGTACGTCTGTGGCCTTTCCAGCTGCTGCAGATGTCTTGTGAGGTACATTCTAAAAGGGGCATTGTACTCTATAATGGGTCTAATGAGTGACGAGTACAGTGGAACAATGACCTCTTTTTTCCTGAATGAGAGCCCTTTTATGATGAGGTGTGCCACCTAGAAGGACTTCCTGACTACTGTGGCAATGTGACAATCAAAGGAGAGACTACTGTCCACCTGGGTCCCAAGGTCTCTTATCACACATTCAGTGTTAAGTAGATTGCTGCCTATGTGGTAGTTCATGGGTACAGAGTTTTTAACAAAGGGGATGACACTGCACTTGTTGTCATTCAGCTTGAGGCCATGTCTCTGACACCAGGCATCTGTCTTAGCGAGGCCCTTCTGTAGGATGTCCACATCATTTGGGGACTTGACTATGGCTCCTAGTTTGCAGTCATCTGCGAACTTCATTAGCCAGAGGCCTTCTGTGTTAGCCTGTACTTCAGAGAAGTAGATACCAAACAGGAGAAGTCCCAGGACGGAACCCTGTGATAATCAACTTGTCACTGCTTTGAGGTCAGATTTGGAGTCTGCAACTTTTACATTGTGGGTTCTGGCAGTGAGCCAGTTGGCAACCCATCTTGTGATATAGGGATTTATACCAAGTTTAGTGAGTTTAGCTATAATTCCAGAATGGAGGATGGTGTTGAAAGCCTTGGCGAGGTCAAGATAGGCTGTGTGAACCACATTACCTTCATCTACGGCTTTGGTGACTGCCTCAAAGAAGTCGATCAGGTTCAGGAGACATGATCTGCCTTTCACAAACCCGAACTGGGTGGGATCCAGAGTTTGGAGGTTACCATTATCTTTGTTTATGAGTTCCATGATGATACGTTCCATGACCTTGCAGACCAGGCTCGTCAGGCTAATAGGTCAATAGTTCCCGGGGTCAGTGGTGGCTCCTCCTTTGTGGAGTGGGATAACTGTTGCTATGCGCCATTCAGTGGGCACAAAGCCTTATGCAAGGCTATTATTGAACATGGTGCTTAAGTGGGGAGCCAGTTAGTTCTGAAGTACATGTAAAACACAGCCTGGGATATTGTCCAGTCCCCTGGATGCTGTGTTTTTCACTTTACAGAGTGCAGCTTTTATCTGCATAGCTCTGATTACAGGGACTCTGCATTCTTCCTGTATAGATATGGGCCCTTTAGGGGGTGAGAGGGGGGTAAAGTTAGCACTGAACCTATCTGCCAGGATGTTGGTAATATCAGTTGGTTCTGTAATTTTCTTGCCTTTGTGCCTTAACTCAGAGCAGATCTGAGTGTTGCCTTCAAGATTCTTGACATAGCTATAGAATGCTTTGTAGTTGTCCTTGGAATTAGTGGTGATTTTGTTTTCATAGCTAGCTTTGGAGGATCTTATAAGGGATCTCAGCTTCTTACTGAGGCTGACCAGGGAGCTCCTCCACTCATGGGATTTTACTCTCTTTTGGAACAGTTTCTTCCTTCTGTTGTACAGTCTGTTTATGGCAGGGGAACACCAGATTGGCTTCCTTTTTTTGGAAGATAGCATCTTGGTTCTGTTTGGGATAGCACGATCCATGCACTCGTGTAAGTGATTATAGAGTGCATCTGTGTAGGATTCAACAGTTGTAACTGTATTGTCCATCTGCATGGGTGTCATGAAGTTCACCACTTCAGTCTTAAGAAGCATGAAGTTGGCTTTGGAGAAATTTTTTTACTGTGGTTTCCTTAATGGGGGGTGAAGGCGGGATGTGGATATCAAGGGTGATTAGCTTATGGTCGAGTTGGACCAACGAGGAGTTGACTTCAGGTGTAGAACACCAGTCACTCATGCTGGTAATGACTAGGTCTAGGATATTGTTGCCCCTGGTGGAGGTGTGGATATGTTGATCCAGGGCATTGGAGTTTATGAATTCCAGAAAGCGTTGAGCTAAGGAGTTGGTTCACAAGTAGTTTTCTCAGTTAATGGTGGGGTAGTTGAACTTGCCCATTATTAGGGTGATTAGTTGAACCGTAATATTTTCCAGTACATCAAGAAAAGAGGAGTGGGAATCCTGGGCCATGGTGGGGGATCTGTAGCAAGCTACAATTTGGATTGCAGTTTTGCCCAGAGTTAGTTGCACTTGGATAACCTTGGATGCATTATGCTGAGCAACTAGCCTAGAGGTGTGGATATCCTTAATGAATATGAACACACCACCGCCTTTGGTGTTCTGGTCCGGGTTACATGGCCAAAAAGTTTGGTATGAGTTATAGCCTTGGAGTGCAGGGGTGCTCTCTGGAGCCTTGAACCAGGTCTCAGTCACTGCACAGATATTGATGTTCTCCATTTTAAGGAGTGCCACGAGTGAGTGCATTTTGAGATTTAGACTTCAAGCATTGAGTAACATTACCCTCAGTTTTTGCTTGCCTGTTCCTGTTATGGTGGTGAATTTGTTATTTGAACCTTGCCTAAAAAAGGCACTATAGGGGCAGCAAGAGCCTTAGCCAGTATCCCTAATCCTAGGGGCGACAGATGCAGGCCATCTGTGGCAAAGCATCATGGTCTGTCAACCATGTCATCCCAAGCAGACAGATACTGGATCCACCTAGAATCACACCAGAAGCTTAGCCAATTGTTGAAGTCAATCATTTTGTCCTTGTATTGCGGTATCATTCTGGGCGATAGCAGAATGCTACTCAGGGCTAGGGTCATACCTGCCTGGCTACAAAATTGGAGAGCTCTTCCATGTCTCTTTTCATGTAGTCCTGGGAGGTACGTCTCAGGTCATTCACACTAACATGGACAATGACAGAATCATATTTGTACTTGTTGTGGAGAGACCTGAGTGCGTGGGTTATGTGGTGGATGCTGGCACCCGAGAGGCAGCTGGCAGTAACTGTTAAGTTAGGACAGTATAGGCAACATTGTGGGAAATATAACACATAACAGGAGTAGAAGAGATAAAATTAGGAATGACATTTAACTTTTGCAGATGTCAACGACACTTTTCAGACAAGTGGAGTAGCAGGGTATGCTACAGAAGCAATGGGAGAAGAAGTGAGTGCTGTAATACATTGTGAGAGTATGGAACAGTTGCTATCAGGCTAACAAGATGCACATGCTAGTGTTTGAACCTATGGCTTTGTTATATATTCCTAACTGTAGGATATTAGAAAGGCATGCTAAGAGAGCACTAAAAAGAGATGGGGCTGTCAATTACAGATAACCAGATGTCAGAGAATCAAAATACAACTAGTTGATAACCTGATGTCAGAGAATCAAAATACAACTAGTTGGGCTTGAACCCATGACTTTGTACAAGAATACATTCAGAAGGAGTATATATTATCAAGACCTGCTAACAGTACTCAAGAGAGAAGTGGCTGCAAAATACATTTCAGGGCAAAAACAACCTGACATCAGGCAAACAAAATGCATTCACCTGTTTTCAAAAATCATTACATTGGACATTGATAATAGAAAATCATGGCAGAACTATAATATACTCCAACAAAAGCCATTCAGGTGAGGTGTGAATACGCGCATTTAGAATTAATGCCACAGAATACAAAATGTACAGGGAAAATGTGTATGACAGGTGGGGAGTGACAGCCAACAACTGATGCATGAATCAGTGCATGATCTCAGTGAGGCATACAGTCTGTCAGATGGACAGATGGACAAAGCATACTAGTACTGTTTTATGTTTAAATTAAATTATTACCATATGATAATGACAACTTTTAAGTATTCCACAAGTGAAGTCAGCACAGATTTGAACATTACCTTTCTAGCTCTTGTACACATGAGTAGTGCACTAGCTAATGATGCTACAGAACAAGTTACAAAACTCATGTCAGAAATCACGTGTATGGAGGTAGGTGTTCAGCAGTTTGTGTGTGAATGAATGTGGCCATGGTTAAAACTGGGTAAAAAACACAGAGGAAGCAAACAACAACCCCTGTGAAAGTGTCATGTCAAAGTAGAATGTGTCACAACACATCTGTGCAGTAATCATTATAGTCTACAGCCATCAACATTCGAAAACAAGCAAGCTGATTGGTCAGCCCAACCAGTGTACTTGGTGTAAATAAACCATATTCCAATGGAAAGAAATCCGGTCACCCAGACTTTCTTCCGTTAAAATATGCTACAAAACCAAATAGCAAAATACAGAGGACAAGGGGTGGGAAAAGAAAACAGGCACTTGAAACTTTAAAAACAATAATCCACCAACGAAAGCAGAAAACCAACCCCAAGCAGTAAGCCAATAAAGCGATAATAAAAAACAAACATCACAGAAGAACATTTTTATTATTTATTTAAGCTCACAACTGTGATAAGCTTTTCTGTCAACAGACTTCATCAGAATAGTGAAAGACAGTTTCCTAAACACACAACGTAAAGTTGTGAGCTAAAATAAATAATAAAACCGTTCTTCTGTGGTGTTTTTTTATTATAGCCTTGTTCTGCTTCCTGTCTGGATTTGGTTGTCTGCCTTTGTTTATGGATATGCTATGAAAATTTTACTTTTGTTTCATTAAAAAAAAAGAAACTTACAAAAAACAGACTTCAAATGAATGAGAGAGACAAATACAAGGATAATGAGGTACGTTATGCAATAGTAGACAAATGTACCTGGTTATCCTTATATTTTCTCTCTCCCATCTCTCCTATTCATTTGAAATCTTTGGATTTTATTTCTTTAAGTAAAAAACAAAACAAAACAAAGAAAAAAGAAAACAAGACAGATCTTCCTTTATCTGTTGCTTCCTTTACACAGCACTGATATACTGCATAAGTGTGGGAACAAAAATCCCATAAGCATGTGCAGTACATCAGGAAAGCTTCAGGATACCGGGGACTAACATGGAAAAGCAGCACTGTGCCCTTATCCAAGGACATTTTTTAAGAAAAGTAATTAACTTTTTTTAAATGATGTCATTGTATAATAGACAAGTTGCAGGGTGATGGATCCTCTTTATTAAAACACACTTTAGTGCTTTCATCAATGGTATAAATGACTTCTTCAGAATGAAAAAAAAATCACACTACATTCTCTACTTATATGATAAAATAAGAAAGTCACGTTTTCAATTGATCTATCAGTTTCAATTGTATTTTATTTGCCCCTTAATTAATTAAATGACAGTGTGTTAGATTGGCTAGAATGTTGAGTTGTGATTATGTCTTTATTAAGGAGTGCCAGATGCTTAAGGAAATGTTGTTGTTGAGGGGGTACCCGGACAAGCCAGTTAATGAGGTGATCAGGGATGTAGTAAATAAAAGAAGGGTATTTTTAAACCCTTGTTAGGAAATACTGCACCCTTGTCTTATGTGCAGCAAAATGGCACTGACACTGTGCAAAGACAGACCATTTACAAAGGAGCCTTGATTTTACCATATAATCTTTGCTTATATGGGATAAAAGAGGTCATAAGATATAACTGGAGTATTTTTTCAATAGATCAAAATATTAAGTCAAAAGTAGGGGAAAACCTACCATAGTCTATAAGAAAGATCTTTGTTTTAAGAATTTGTTGGAAAGTAATCATATTAGAGTGGCTGAAAGGGGTATGCACAATCCTGGAAGATGCCATCAGTGTAATTTTATTTTAGAGGGTGAAGGTGTAAGAATGGGTACTGGGCAATATATTAAAACCACTACTAAAGGTTATTGTTTTACTTCTGGGGTGGTTTACATGGCAGTTTGTCAAGTATGTTGAATGTTCTAGCTTGGTAAAACCAAGGGGGGCATTTATAAAGAGGATTTATCAACACCAGTATGGCATTTCAAGGCTAGATGAAAAGAATGCACTTGCAAAACATGTCAAAAACCATCCAGAACATTATTTTAAATACATGGCTATGAAAAAAGTTGAAAGGGTTCCAAGAGGGGGACACTTAGATTTATTTTTGCAGTATAAAGAACTAAAGTGGCAAATAAAATACAATGCCATTGTACAACCAGGGCTCAATGATGTGATTTCTATCAGTTGTGTTTTAAAGATGAAAGCTGCATTTTTTAAAAATATTTTCTGCAGAGTATTTCAATTCAACTATATTGTGTGTCTTGTTGTATGTTTAGAAATAATATATGTACTGTGATTTTAAGACAGGCTGGGTTGAAGCTGATAGAGCAATTGAAAACATGTGACTTTCTTATTATATCATATAAGTAGGAAATGTAGTGTGATTTTTTCATTCTGAAGAAGTCATTTATACCATTGATGAAAGTGCTAAAGTGTGTTTTAATAAATAGCATCCATCGTCCTGCAACTCGTCTTTTGGTTCGTTTTTTTTTTAATTTTCATGGTTTGGAGTGTATGCTGGTCATTGTATAATAGCAATAGCCTAAAGCTGGGTGTGGGTAATACTGTATTTTCCCACGGTTGGCTTTGTTTGATCACTCGGGCTTCGGTCTCATGACCAAACCATGTCAACTATGGGTAAATCCAGCATTACCCCACCCAGCTGTGGGTTATTGCTATATTGCCAATTGTTTTATACTCTGCTACAATGTATAACATATGCAAGTCGAAGCCCTTCCTACCTAAATCATGGTCACATGACATGTATTAGCTACTAATGCCACAGAACTATTTGTACAACACAGAAACTACACATTTGAAGGGAGTGTGACAACATTATGGAAGACTGCCAAGGGAAAGGGGAATTTTGCAACAGACAACAGCAATATGTGGATCACAACCCTCAACATACTGCACAGACAACTGGAGCATCATATCAGGGTTGTAGAGAAACATGACAGTTGATATAATCTATGTCTACACAGGTCTATATCTCTCTTGTTATCCTCCACACATTGACTCTAACCTCCATTGTGCAACAGTCAGCAGAGCCATGCTGCCAAAGGCAAATGGTCAGGAGTTTTTGCTAGAGAATGAAAAATAAAAATGAGAATTATAATTTCTCACCATTAAACAGAGATGCTGTTTTGTGCTAATAGCTGCACAACAGAAGACATATGAGGAACTATAACACTAAAGTGATCCAAGCCCCCCATCAAAAAGCAATAAAATACCTATCATCATATCTGTTGAGTAGCCCATTCCTGGATGTCATTAAAGTATTTTTTCCTGCACACTCTTACAAGGTAAATACTGCTGGATGTGCACACTGGCCCATGTGGCACACAGTCCCTAGAACACTCTGTAGAACAGTGCACTACCTGATAACACCACAGGAAAAAAATGATAACATAACTATCCGAATGAAGTCCTCATATCAGGAATACAATAAGCCAATAAAGCATATACAACTAACAGAGGCCACTGACATTTCTTTCATTCTGTTAGAATTGCTTACCAAAGCACAATACCATGAAGCTTTGTTTCACAACTAATAACAACATATTAGTCCACGCATAATTAGTTTTTGTGTCTTTGCCATATGACAAGAGCTAGTGGAAGGAAACCCACTCGAACACAGGGAGTGTAGATCATAGTGTGTGTGTTGTACCTTTAAAGCCACTGTAGTTCATGGGCACATGCATAAAAAGTACTGAGCACATGCAAGCAGAGCACCATTTTGTGTAAGCAGCTGGAGTGAAAGCATGTATGTGTGTAGCAGTCAGTCAGTTAGGTAGTTTGTTTAAGTTTCATGTTCCAGTCATCCACCCTGATGTGTTTGTGTGTAATAAATATCTTAAATGAATACCCAAGCCGCATCGTCTTATTTGAATACACAAGATGAGTGACATGTTGTTAGAATGGGATCCAAAGTCAAAACTTCTTAAAACCAGGAGGCCCACAGTCAGAAATGGAGGAATAAACAAGAGTTTCTCAAATGACTCTCAAACAACTCATAAACAGATCCGAAAATATTTCAAGGTACTTAAACTCATTTAAATGATTTTTCCCCTGATGAATATAAAGTGAAGCATTCCAAACCAATTACCAAATAAACAATATGGTGGTGAAGAGATTCAAACCAAAGGCTCAGTAGTGCTATTATGCTATTCTGCTGGGAACAGCCATGACTTGCAGTTTAAAATAGTCAAAAGACATGCGCAGTCATAGTTAGGCCTCAAAGAAAGCTTGAAAAGGACACTGATTTAATTTAATAAGGAAGTCCACCATGTAAGTATCAACAACAACAAAGGTTTGACACAGAATATTTTTCTGAATATGGTGATATTTTCAAAGATGGGCTTGGCAAACTCCCAATTGGGTACTCCATGAAGTTAGACCACTAGGTAAGCCCAGTTGTCAGATCAGCACAGAAGATTCCAGTAGCAATGCAGGGCAAAGTAAAAGCAGAGCTAGACAGAATGGCACATTTAGGAGTAATTTTTTCCAGTAGAAGAACCAACTGAATGGGTATCCTCCATGGTACTAGCTCATAAGAAAAGCGCAGATGGCATTTGAATATGAATTGATCCAAGAGATTTAAACAAAGCACTGAAATTACCTCATCATCTAATGAGTACAATTGAAGAAATTGTTGCTCTCATGCCAAATGCCACTGTTTTTTCTGTCTTAGATGCAAAAGGTTTATTTTGGCAGATTTTACATGATCGAAAATCTTCCTTCCTAACCACTTTCAGTACACCATTTGGAAGGTACACATTTTTGACAATGCCATTTGGGATAAATTCTGCCAGTGAAGTCTTCCAACGTGTGATGGAGCAACTTTTTTTCTGGTTAGCCATGTACTGTTATAGTACATGATATCCTTGTAGGAGACAATGGTGAAGTCGAGCATGATAGAAACCTCAGAAAAGTTCTAGATCATGCTCGTGAATCTTAAACTGAATCCTCAGAAATGTAAATTCAGGCTTAAATAAGTTACTTATGTCATTTGTTTACCAGTTCAGACTTCCAACCAGATCTGTCCAAGCAAGCTGCAATTCTTGAGATGCCAGATCCAAACAATGACACATCTTTACAATATTTTCTTAGCGTTGTCAACTATTTAGGCAAGTTCATTCTTGATTTAAGTGAGCTTTCAGCACTACTACAAGAGCTGACATGCAAAAATGTAACTTGGTCCTGGTTGGAACAACACCAAGCAGCATTTGATGTCCTGAAACAGAAAATTACCAGATCACCCACTTTGAGAAATTATGATGTTCACAAACCTGTAAATCTTTTCTGTGATGCTTCAAAATATGATCTTGGTGCAGTAATTCTTCAAGAGGGCAGACTAGTAACCAATGTGTCTAGAACTCTAACTCAAACTGAGATGCAGTATGCACAAACTGAAAAAAAAAGAGCTTTTGACAATAGTGTTTACATGTTCGAAGTTCAATGATTATATTTATGGCTGACCTACCAGATTGAAACTGATCACCAACCTCTGGTTACTATTTTGAGAAAACCAATGCACACAGCTCCAACTAGATTGTAACGATGTTAAAACTGCAAAAGTACAATTTCAATATGGTTTACACAAAAGACAAACGTCTTTATCTTGCTGATACTTTATCCAGATTGCCCAGACAAACCAATGGCCAGCATGAAAAAGCTGATTTTGAAGTTATGGAAGTGAGACATTTTTCTTCCACATGTCTTCCTGAGCTTAGAAATCACACAGCATCTGATCCAGTTCTCCAGAAGCAGAACCATTTAAGTCATGGATGGCCAGCAAAACAATCTTGTTTACCAATAGATGTGTAGGAGTATTTTCCTTACTGAGACAAGACTTTGATGGAAGATGGTATCATCATGAAAGGTCCAAAAGTGGAAACTCCAAATTTTTTGCAACAAGTGTATATTAAAATCTTGCATCAAGGTCACCCAGGAACTGACTCTACCAAAAGAAGGACGTGAGGACTACTATTTTGGTCTTCTATGTCAAAAGATATTGAGAAGGAAATCTCATCTTGTTCAATTTGTAATAATAGTACTAAACTACACCAGCAAAAAGAACCACTTCACCTGAACCAGATTTCCTAAACTCCCTTGGTTGACAGTAGCCACAGATATTTTCAAATGGAATGGTCAACATTATTTGGTATTAGTAAACTCTTATTCAGATTGGTTTGAGATTGACCTACTTCCTAACCTAACTTCCAGTACTGTCATTATGAAACTGAAGAGACATTTTTCAGTACATGGTAGCCTGCACAGTCATTTCTGACAATGGTGCACAGTTTACAAATCAGCAGTTCAAAAGATTTGCTGAGACATGGGACTTTGTTTATGTTACTAGTAGTCCTGAGTATCCACAATCTAATGGCTTGTCTGAACGTGCAGTTCAAAGTAGTGGCGGCTGGTGACTTCAAATCAAAGGGGGGCTGCAGGAGACAGCTGAATGGGTGGGGTCAATGGGAAGGGGTGTGGACAACTAGAAAGGGGGGGGCTATGCTCAAAACCACAACAAACTAACTAAATACACTGCAGTGGGTGCCAAACCGTCATTATGAGAGTCCAATCAAGACAAAATGAAGTGTAGAAGAATAAAAATATTTCAATGCATTGGCTGCATGACAGCTTACTTAATATCTAGATGGAAACAAAAAGGTTGTGAGGCATGAAAAAATAAATTACTTTTTAAATACATTAATGGAATGCCAGTCAAAATCAAGTATAAGAAAAACAAGCAGCACTCAACTCAAACCACTTCTTGCACTGCAGTTCTAATTATAATTTATATTCAGCTTTATTAAAGTACCAAGTAACATGCTGAAAGTAGAAATCTCTGATGCCCCCACTTGTAAAATGTTTCTTATCCAAAAAAAGACCTGCTGCCTGACAACTATCTACTTGTTTCATGGGGAAAACATGATCAAAGTAAAAAATGAAAAGCAAACAAGAAATAAGCTCAAGATACATTGCTTAAAAGGATTACTGTACATGTTATGGACCACACAATTGGCATTCTGTTTAGTGTATGGGTAAAGCCTGCAGAGATGACTGGAAGTCTCCAAATGTAATGAGCTTCTTAAAATAATGTTACAAATACTGTCATATGCATTTCAATACCCAAGGCTTATACATTATCTAGTTAAGTATTCTCTACATGGCAACAACAGAAAGGCTTTCAATGTTGGCAATTCTTTAACAGTATGCTTATTAAAGTTTGCTTGCATCTTACAATCTCAGCCAAGCTCATCTGATGGTCATTAAAGTATTGCTACTTAAACACAGAGCAACAGGCACTGAGTAATAAGCATAAATCAACAGTACAAAAAATATGACAGAAACCAGACCATTATGCAAAAATCAAGGACAGATGAAAAGCCACTCCTGTACTTGTGTCTACCTTGGATGGGGGGATACCCTGCACATTTACACTGCATAACTACTCCTTGCCTTGCTTTGACACATCCAGAGTCACTACACGGGGGAGTGGGGTGCAACAAGTATGTCACAATTTGAAATGTCTCTGGCTGACTGTGATGACTCTAACACATTTGTCATACCTCTCAACCTCAGAGCAAGAAATCTGGACAAAGCCATACAAAGAAGTGGGACAAAGGCCAAAAACAAAGGGCAATTTTTAAAAATATTGCTCTTATAAACTTAGAAAGATAATAGAATAGGTCTTGCATTAGTATGAATTTTCTGAAGGGTATGACATCTGAAACTCAAATGTCTGTCATTTTCTAACTTCAGTCTTTAATGATTTGTCACTAATTTGCCAAAAAAACACAATTTTATGAAAAATAGACCAAAAATGTGATGTAAAAATATAAAATAGCCATACAATACAGCTGGGAACCTGTCAAAGAAGGGACACTTTAATATTAGTACTGCTATCTTGAGCAGCTGACAAAATAAAAGAATCTACATGCATTTCTGAAATAAAAAGTAATCTATAACTATGATTACAGTTATTTCTTAATTGTAAACCCTCCATGTTTTCTTCCAAAATTGCTATTTTGCGGAGGGATTATTAGGGGAAGAGCAACATTTTGAGCCCAAATCAGGGACAGTTGAAAGGTTTGGCTATGCCTAATTCTATAAAGCAATTTGCATGTATGTACCTCTCAACCTGTTAATGCAGTAAATCTGGACAAGGCCAAATATATTGGGGGAACATATAAACAGTACTAAAAATTGCTCTTGTATAAACTGAGACAGTTGATAGAACAAGTCTTACTTTAGCATGTATTGGTTATGAAGTCTGAAACTCAGTGTGTCATTATTTAGTGACTTAATTCCTAAATGATTTGCCACAAATTTTATGAGGAACAAACCAAAATTAAGAAGCAAAAATCTATTAATTCTTTGAAAATCTGGACAGTTGGGAGGTATAGTTCAGCTGGGGCTGTCGAAGTT